>NW_022589720.1:5975843-6013598 GCF_004348235.1 Phoca vitulina | reverse complement strand
GTAACAGAATAATGCTTAAAAGAGGGCTCAACATAATACTAAGCTTTAGATACATCGTTTACTTAAAGAAGTGGAAAATAATTTAAATTTTTTTAAGTCTCAATTCCTTTATTAGTTTTTATAGAACTACATAATAAATGCTATATAAAAGTTAAAAAAATATCTAGCAAATCCATGAAAAGAACTAAAACATTCTCATACGCTGGATAGCTTTACAAGAGTTCTTACAACTTCCCTACATATGTTCTGATTATTCTCCCAACCCCTGTATTCATTCTAAACTGAGAAGGGGAGCAGTGTGAGTTTGAATACAGGGAAGAGGGAAGGGTGACCTCATCTAGTAACTTCACCATTTTGAGAAGGAAAAGGAATAGTAAAAGGGAGAGAAAGCAGGATCTGACTTAATAAAGGAGAACACCCCAAACTGTACTGGACATCGGGGGACCCTGGGGCCTAAAAGTAAAAAGCATGATACACATTTTCCTACCACCAAAGATAAATGCAAATTTTAAACATTTTATTACTTATCATTACAGGAAAAGAGAGAGGAGAGGAGAAAATTACCAGCACAGGAAAGTACTCAAGGTTTAACAATCCTGCCCAATTTTCACAGTCCCTGCCCCTTGCAAATGTCTCCAATCCCTAGTGAGGCTGCCACTGAAAGTCCCCTCTCCTGACACTAGTTCCTCAAAGAGGATCTTCTCTCTTCTGTGCACATGAAGACCCCAGGAGACAATGAGGACGAAAACAGAATCATCTTCCATTTGACTATTTTGTGACATGTCTCGCCCCAGCTTCAAGCCTGGAGCACCCTCAACAAGGCCACCTGCACTGGCACAGCGGGAGGGGTCTCCGGTGCCCTTGGAGAACCTGAGCTGGACTCGGCCAGACGGCGGCATTCCTGTCTTCCGCACAGACAGCACACCGCATTAACCTCTGTCAATTACGTCTACTGCTCACCAGCCTTTTTTTTTTTTTTTTTAAAGATTTTTATTTATATGAGAGAGAGAGAGAAAGAGCACAAGAGAGTGGAGCGGGAGAGGGAGAAGCAGACTCCCCGCTGAGGAGGGAGCCCGAAGCGGGACTCGATCCTGGGACTCCAGGATCATGACCTGAGCTGAAGGCAGTTGCTTAACAAATTGAGCCACCCAGAGGCCCCCCCCCCCCTTTTTTTTTTTTAAGATTTTATTTATTTATTTGACAGTGAAAGAGAGAACACAAGCAGGGGGAGTGGGAGAGGGAAAAGCAGGCTTCCTGCTGAGCAGGGAGCCCGATTCGGGGCTCGATCCCAGGAATCTGGGATCATGACCTGAGCCGAAGGCAGACGCTTAACCGACTGAACCACCCAGGTGCCCCTGTTCATCAGCTTTGAAAAAGAAAAAAAATTTTTTTCCTTGGGAAGCTCATTTTTAGGTAACATTGGACTAAAAAAAAAAAAAATACCAAAAATCAAACAAACAAAAAAACCTTTCTGAAAACTAGCTAAATGAACAGAAAAGATGTTAAATGCTGACCCAAAGAAAGAGAATTAAGACTGGCTGAAATGAGAGCAAAGGCCAGTGACAATGGTAGAAGGAAGAAATAGGAGACAGACAATCTAGGCAGAGGCATTCTTTCTGCCTCCCAGGAGGCCCTGAACACACCCCGACGTTTCCTCACGGAGCCGTGTTCCCATGTGCCAGACTGCAGAGAGCGGCCCCCAAGCAGAGGGCTCTGAACAAAAAGGCCCGCTGGGTGCAGGGGCGGGGAGAGTGGCCACTCACCGAGCAGGAGACGAAGCGGCGGCTGGCAGGACGGGAAAGCGAGGAGCAGATCGAATAGGCTGGCGTGCGCATCTCGCACCAGACGGTTGTAATCGGCCGCGCCCTGGCGGCTGCACAGCTCCTGCAGCCTTCGCTTCTCGGGCCCGTCGCTGGTGTAGTCCGAGAGGGCTCGCAACAATGCCTGCGGCCAAGGCAAAGGAAGCCGACTGAAAGATCCACGTGGGGTCAGGCCGCTCGAATCTCTGGTTAGGATCTAGCTGGGGATGTGCCCAATTATCCAAGAAAAAGTGACAGCGCCCTTCGGAGTGTGATTAGGAAAAGAGAATTTAACTTATTTGCTTTAATGTCAGCCTGTTAAGGAAAATCACCTTCCATGTTTGACTTTTAGCCACCTTTCCTGTTTCCTAAACCACCTCAGCAGTCCCAAGTATGATCTCAAACTACCTGTCCGATATATCTGAGTAACAATGACCAGAAAGCTCCTAACTCATCAATTTTAACTCAAGACAAAATACTTTTCTTGTCTTAGCGGATGATTACAAGTTGGGCCTCTGCGTTCATCGGACAGCTGTTAAGTTCTCTTTATACAACAGGCGGTGGGCACGACAGCTCCCGGCTGGCAAGGCTCACGGGCCAGGGACGGCATGCAAGAGCCTGACTACCCCAACAGGGGCACACCCAGGGTGTCAGGGGCTTCTGAAGCCGAACGTGCCCCAGAACGCAAGCCTGAGCTGAAGGCTGGCCACAGGAGAGAAACAAAGTGTGAAGAAGGGCTAAGCCGATGGCCCAGCTCCATGAAGGCAGAGGAGGCAGGCAAAAGCACACTCCTGGGGCCAGGAACAGTTCCGTGTGGATGCAGGGCAATGGGGACACGGGACAAAGGCTGAAAAGACAGGCAGGGCCAGAACATCAAGAAGCCTCCTGCACGTGGACTCTCTTAGTCACCTCAGACTCACTGTAGAAAGAGGAGGAGAATATAAATGAAGAAAGCAAAGCAATAACATCCTGAACCCCAAGCCTCAAAGACAGAGCTATGTCCAAACTCTTGGACAAAAGACCAACTTGCTAATAACGACTTTTGGTTTCAACGTATTCCAAATATGACATATATAGCTCTTACCACTCAAGGGTTAAGAACAAAGCAATTAAGCAAGTAATCCGCATCAAATGCTAAGTGAAATGCTAACAGGGGCTTCCTTATTCCATGGCTCAAGCACCTTCGTGTCCGGGACTCCCTTACCAGGGAGGATGACATCACTCCTCTTGTGAGGGTCACAGGTGCTCAGTGGCTCAGCTCAGAAGTCCTGCCTAAAAAAATCCTAAGAGACCAACAAATCACATGCCTTCTTCAAAATGCCAGACACAGGGCCGAACATGGAACAAGCACTTGGGAAACCATGTGGGATCAATGAGCACCCCACGTCTATGCACAGACCCCTGGTAAGATACCTTTTCCATGCTGGGGTATACAAACTCCCAAGTTCTATTTAGGTAAGAAGGCGTGTGACAGAACAGCGCATATACCAGAGGACCTCGTTTTTTTCTTAGCAAAACAAAATTTAAGGGTTGAGCCTGAGGATTTGATTATAAAGGTCTTTTGCTTCCCAAGTTACTTAATTTTGTGTCCAGAATTTTTATGAGTGCATTACTTTTATATTAAGGAAAAACATGTCTACCTTACGTGCTTTATGAAATGGTAGAGCTGAACTAAAATTGTGAAACTGACTTTTAATCAAGAAGTTCTCATCACAGTGAATACTACACTTATTCAAATTATATCTAGGTCTGAGCCTCTCTCTAAAGGAGTTGGCTTCCTGAAGACTGCATGCAACAAACACATTAATAAGACAGAGCATAAAAAAGGCCTTGTGGAGGGCAGCCTGATAATAGCACTATTATGCGCACTGGCAATACAAATTTCGCAAAGCACAGCTGGGAAGTCTCCCCCATTCACACCCATGTGAGGGACAGGCTTAGAAGGAATCAGTTACAGCATCTTTTAAAAGATAGCTCCCGGCATCCTCCTGACCTCTAGTGGATCATTCTGTCCACGTACATCCAAACATCAATATAATCTCCCAGAACCTTTCATTTTTTCCTGAAGAATTCTGACTTAACAGTAAAGAATTATGTACTTTCACACAGAAGAGATCTCAACATTAAATGGGTGGCAAGTAGGGGTAACCCTGCACTCTCATAAGCTTCCTGTCATCAATCACAAAAAGGGTGAAGTACAGCTAGATAACACAAGGTCATCTGGGGTCACTTTAATCACTGATTAATGTAGCACATCAAGTTAATATCTAGTAAAAATAAGAAAAAACTCTACTTTAAAAATCTTGTTTCTATAGAAAACAGAATTTCAATATAAGCACAACATAAAAATATCTATGAAAATTGCAAAAATACTACGCACCATTTGGGCCTATTTTGAAAACATGGTGTGAAAGCCATATTTTCAAAGCCTTTAAAGGGAAAATACCTGATTTAATAAATCCTACACAGAGCTAAGTACATTTTTAAATAGTTACCCAAAGAAAAGTACCTTTTTAGGAACTGCTCGTATTTCAAGGCACCAGGTCAGAATGAATTGGAGAGAACATCCCTCAGGTATATGCTGGGGTAAGGCTGCTCCTTTTCAGGCAGACAGGAAAGAGTCCATGACACAGAAAGTAAAGAATAAAACATTTCCGCATTCTTAAAAAATGAATTAACTGTATACTTTACATTACAGTGCTAGGAAGGTATAACATGATTTGTGGCAATGTTTATGCAGTCAAAAAATTTCCAAAATGAATGCGGGGGCGGGGGGGGACCCCTTACCAAAAAAAATAATAAAAGAATTATAAATTCCATAGCATTATTAGCCACACCTAAATCTACCAAAGATAGATCTTTGGTATGTTTCGTAAAGATACCAAATCTAGGTATACCAAACAAGAGGGAAATTATCCAAAGCCAAGGAACAAAAAGCCAAAAGATGGCACTTGTCCACTAACACTGCATATTATTCGCAAAAAGAATTTTAGAACTGATGGAACTCCAGTTCAAGATTCTAAGCAAATAAATAACTTCCTTTAATCATGAAAAAATGTTTTTATATATTAAATAAGCAATAAATACGCTATGAGAAATACACATGACCAAAAAACTTTTTAAAAAGGTTCATATAATAAACGTTTATTGTAGGACTACTCTTGTATAACTCAGAAACAAAATAATGCTAACTCCAAAAGCAAACTAACAAATCAGCCCAATTAAGCTACCGGCTTCTCCAAGACTACAGCTACATTCATTTTTACTGTCCAGCAGTGTCCAAATAAGCATACAATCCATCATCATCCCATTCAGTGTACCTGATGTGAAAGTTAAGAAACCCATAAGTCAGAGAGCGCCAGGGTTCTGCCCCCTGACCCATGGCCAACCTCGGACCTGTGCAGCCATCACACAGGGTGCAGGCTGGGGTCCTTGCACTTGTCACCTCCAATCTGTTAGCCCAATGACACCCTAAGAAGAGATCAGGGCCATACCTTTCTTTTTTGTGTCTGCCTTAATTTTTAAGAGGACACAGTGCTCTCTTCTGTCCGTGAGCTGCAGTCTTTGGAGAAGGTTTTGTACCTCAGAATCACTGTTGGGACAGATCACATTGAAGGCATCTCCAGGCTGATAGGAAAAATCTGTTTTCTAGAGAAGAAACAATGAAAGAAAAAAAAAAAGCCCATGAGTTAAAGAGTTTTAGTTGTGGGGTAACAAAAGCATGTTTTTTATTATATGATCCTTTAAAAATACGAATTAGAAACAAAATGATTCTAACTGCAAAAAAATAAGCCCAACTGAACAAATCTACTTTCATTACGAGTTGTTTGTTTTTTTTTAATTTTAAGTAATCTCTACACCCAATGTGAGGCTCCAACTCACAACCCCAAGATCAAGAGTCACATGCCAGCCAGGCGCCCCAAGAGTTACTTTAAAGAAAAATATTTCAGTTATCCAATGATTTGCTTTAAATCATTTCAGTATTTTTTACAATGTTAGTTAAAACCTTTCTCATTTAAGGTGCCTTAGTAAATAATGTTTTGTCAACATAAAAACCCCTCTTATGAAAACACACATTATGAGGGAGAGAAACTACTTAAGGCTGTCTGCACTGATTCTCAATTTCCTTTCTTTAGGGGAAGAAAAGGGGTGGCAGATGACACTTTAGTCTTCTTTACTGAGCACAAAAGGTTACAGCACCTAGCTTGGTACTATGAATGAATAGCATGGCCATTTACAGAGTGATGGAGAACAACGGCAATATCTGGAGAGAGCCTCTGACCACACATGCTCACAGCCCTGGCCTGTGAGGGGCACAGACTGAACCCACCTACTGGCCAACCCTCACCACTTTATGACAAAAGTGTAGAACAGAATAAAAAACAAAATGCTTTGGTGGACAAAGAATATTTAACAGTATGGATTATTTAAATGTTCCAAAGGAATGTGGAACTACTCAACAGTATATAAGCAAAACCATCTAGTTTTGATGCTTGTCATTTTTTTCCCTATTAGGAGGTTCAAGGAAATCTACACGGACAGCCCTGACACACCCTTTTCTGAAAGCACAACCCACTTCCCAGAACCTCCATCAAAATACACAGCTGAGGGACTGTGAAGACGTAACTCAGGCACTGAGGTCACAGGATTAGCAGGTAGCTTCCTAACTGAGGCTAATGATTTGGGGCAGGGGTTGGGCTCGTGGATGGAGGGGAGAGGCAGCATGTAAGCCTCTGAAGCTATATGAAAAATGTCTATATATTTCTTTTTCTGGGGGTGGGGGAGGGGTCTGTGACTTTTTCCAGAGTCTCAAAGGAATGAGACCACCACTGTGAGAAAAGAAGCATCCTGGGCCTGTCCGGTCTGAGCTCTATTTCCAGCCACTGGCTGACCTCAGGTGAGCAGCTGCCTTGCTCAGGACTCTTCTCCCACGGAAAATGCTGCTCTGATTCCATTACTCTTTCATCGCTTACTGAGTAAGGGAGCAACGCTGTTCTTTCAAGTTGAGTCACCTCCAAGGTGACTCCTCATGTTAGCCCCTTCCTGAAGTGAAAAGATAAGGAGTGTGAGGTGGGGAAAAATGAGGGGTCAAGAATAAAGAGGCCAGATGTCCTGTCAGAGGCTCTCCTCCTTCCTGAGTGTGTGGACTACAACAGCACGCAAGTCTCCGCACTGCTTGACAACGTAACAGTGCTAAGAAATAAATTCTATAACTTACTGAAATGTCCAATTCCACCAGAAGAGTGGTTTTTATGGCGTCATCTGTAGTCAGTTGAACTGCCTTTGAAATTGGAACTTGAAAAATTGGATCCACTGAAGTCACAGATGCTTGGCTTTCCTCCTTGAGGAACAAATGTGATAAAATTATTACGAAATGCAATTTTCAATTTTACTTGCCATTGCTTCACTTAGTGACCAGGTAAGATCTATAGGATTTTATAAAATAGCCTAGATATTTAAGTATTCTTTGCTAAGGCAAATGGCTATAGACACAGGCCTCTCAATCTTTTAGAAGAGATAGCTCATCCATATCTTAAACCCCTTGACTATTAGATAAATTTCTGAGATAGATCCTGAAAATTATCAGATACCAGCATTTTCCTGTAAAGGTCTACAGTCTTCCAAATAAACCATGTTAAAGGAGACCATATGCATGCACAATTTCAGGAAGGAGATTCTCAAGGAAAGGACGTATTTGGGGTTGGGAGACGCCTGCACAGAGGTTCACAAGAACCCGCAGAGTGGTGGGCCCTGGTGTGGGTATGTTCCACACTTGTGCTGGTCCATCCAGGAGCCACCAGCCATTTGCCTAAGCACCTGAATTCTTAGTTTTATTTTCATTTATTTAAGCGGCCACGCGTAGCTAGTGGCTCCTGTATTAGACAGCACAGGTCTTGGGAAACCACAAAGAACCCAATTCGTTGTACTTCTGCTCCTTTTCTAACTTGATGTTTCTAAGTTCTGTTGAAGATAGAAACTTTCAAAATGCTAAACAGTTAATACTGGACAAATGGCTATGTGTGGAAAAACTGGGAAAAGGATCAGAGCTCAGAGCCTGACATGACATATGGGGCACTGGGAGATGTCCCTGCCTAAGAGAGCCTTCAGCAAGGCTGCTAGGAACGCTGTCAGCAGATGGCCCTCAGCTAGCTCACAGTCACCTCGGAGAGTGACAGCATTCCCAGGTCACACATCCTTTCAGAGGCAGCCCACATCCAATGGCTAACTGAGGACTATAAATACCCAGCCCCTTTGTCCCAACTCAGGACAATGTTGAAGGGCCATCCCAGCTCCGGAGAACCCTGTGAGGCTGGCTGGTGCTTTTGCTGGGACACATCACAGCCCACTTCTCACTGTGCCCAACTCCAGCTTCTGTCCCCTCCATTCCCCAAGGTGAGGATCCCAAGGGGATAACCTAAAAAATAATCACATAGTTTGATTCAAAGGAACCCAGTCTGTGACAAATGGTGCTAGAGTGGTTTCAAGAAAGATGCTAAAATGGGAATCTGGAGCTGGATCACCGACCTGGCTGACAATGAGCACACAACACTGGTGACAGATGGGAGACAGCATAAGGTGACAAGTGCAAGAGCTAAGTGGGATGGTGCATCATAAAAGGGAATGCATTAGCCAGTACACAGGAGCTGGTGCTTGAGATCTATGGGGAAATGGCACTGATAAGGCCAGGAGAATTGTGGGCATTACCAAGCTCCACTGACACTTCTGGAAAAAATGCAAAAAGCTGAGAAAAACTAATCAACAATTAAACACTAAGTGTGAAAGCCAGAAAACATGCTCCGTAGCACACAAAGAAGCTGCTCGTCTCTTGCAGACTGACAGAATGCTAAGGCCTAACTCGGACAGGCAAAGAATGGCCTCCAGGCAGCTGAGAGAGGGACACGTGGGTTGAAAATCTTGAATCCCTAGATTCCCTTGCACCTGAGCCTGCAAAAGTGACTACTACTTCCTATGAAGAGCAAGAATTTTCTTGCATTAAGACCTCTGCCCTGCAAGACACGCCCACATCCCCAACTCCTGCATCCCATCTCCTCTCCTAACTGCTGAGCCAATAAGGGTTAAGTCACAACATACCAGGTCTCAGATGGGCTGGACCAGCTAAGGCAAGTGAGGGACCATGCTCTGAAGAAAGTGTAGGACACAGCAACACGCACCAGTAGAAACCAGCAAAGTATGTACAAGATGGAATGTTGAGGTCCTGGGCCAACAAGGTTAGAACATCAACTTGGAAAGAGGAGTTTTGCTCATTGGGAGCACTATCCCAGAATACTGGCTTTAACACCTTGGCAACTCTCTCTAGAGATGGTCATGAGGCCAAGGAGAAAGCAAAAGTCCAGACTTAATGAGACAGAACTGCTGAGAGTTCCATGGCCAGCATCAGATGACAGGAGTAAAAGGCCCAGAGATGTGGAGAGTAGAGTGGATGAAACTATGAAGAGCCAAAACCTATCAGATGACGATGTTCCCTGGAGCACCCAGAGCATACACCATTGCCTAGGCCGACAGGACAGTGCTGGTGAGGGGCACCAGCATCACGGAGAAGTTCAGGGCTGGCTGCTCTGCTGGCCAGAGCCAACAGACTGGGCCAAGAGCAATGGGAAAACCTGGACCACCAAAGAACAGAGGGACGTGGGAGCACTTAGCCAGCAAAGTCCTGCAGGGTGTTAGAGGGAGGCATAATTATCACAGGAGAAAGGCTGGAGGGGCTGCTAGAAGCAGCCCCCCACAGGTGGTGTAGGTTGGTGGGGGAGACTCGGCAACAGCACAGAAATTGTACTCAATAAAGTCCTTCTTCCAGGGGGTAAACACATACTGGGCCAAAGGGAATACCCAAATACTCCAGGAACTGCTAGAAGAGGGTCCAAGTTAGGCTGTTACCCAGGAACCCAAAGTGTAATCATGGGCACATACTAGAGTGGGGCCTACAGGGCCAGGCTGTAAATGGGAATCCCAGGCCAGGTCTGGCTCCATGGGTCCACTCAGTTCTTGGCCTGTGGTTAAGGGCTACACAGTGGAGAGGCCGAGAGGAAGCCTCTGAATTTGACACTGTCCTCTCCCCTCACCCAGCTAGAAAGTGAAAAATACAGCATCCTGAGGAATGGCAGGTATCAATACCACCCCTAAAAATACACAGGCCCAGGGACGGTCTCCATCTAACTGACCAACCTGGCCCCTGCATGCAACCAGGTGGATCCTGGGGGATGACAATGAACCACAAGGAACACAAGCAGTCGCCCCAACTGCAGCCTCCGTGAAGGATGGTTTCCTTCGCTCGAGCAGATTCAGATGGCCTCAGATACATGGCGCGTGGACAGAGGGAGCCACTGTGCTCTTTTCCAGCTCTATACCTAAAGAGGGCCACACACTCTCACTTGGAACAACTTCCATTTACAATTTTGCCGCAAGATGGTGATAATGCTCCTGCCAGCTGTTACAAAACAGTCTGAATCAACGTGGAACATCTGGACGCTCAGCAAAACATCACACCAGCCCACTACACCAGGGACATCATGCTACTCACACTAAACGTGCAAGAAGTGGCTAGTGTGTGCGAGTCTCTGGAAAGGTCCAGGCCCTGTGCAGACTGAAGGCCAGTGCTCCAAGTACAATTTCCAGGAGCCCAACAGCCTGGGGCATGCCAGGACGCCCCCTCCAGGAAAGGACACGCTAATGCATCCCGCACCTCACTTCCCCTGGAGAGAAGAACAGAAGGTAGGCCCTTCAGGATCTGGAGCAGCACCTCCCACCCCTGGGATGACAGCTCCAACCCAAACAGCAGGTGACACAACAGGCAGCCGGCTGAGAGAGGGGCCCTGAGCAGGAAAGGGCTGTGTGGCAGGCCCAAGTGATGGAGTGGACGAGAGCCCCTGTGGCTTGTCCCACAGGATCCAGACACCCCACAGGCTACGAGACACCAGGACTGGCGCAACAGACGCTGTGTGGAGCGGGATGGCTGGGAAGACACTGAAGCTCAACTGCCTGCTCCACCCAGTGCTGCTCCCCCCTCGGGTCCCTAATGTGAGGATCCCAAGAGGATGCCCCCCACCAAAAAAAAAAAAAAAAAAATCATTTTCCAACCCCTTATCCTCTAAGTGTATCCCTTGAGCAAATGTACACAAATATGACTTAACTAGTTGAGATTTTAAAAATCTTTCCACCACATTACCAGCAACTAAAGCCTCTTTAACGACCTGTGCCATACCGGAAGCGTTCTCAGGTCCTCCTCCTGAAGCGCCCTGTCCGATAAATCACGTTCACGTGCCTCTGCCACATGCACCGTCCTCGTGGTGTGCAGCAGGGCGCTCTACCTGCCCATGCTCCCACACCCACTGGCCAGCCACAGCCTTACTGGATGCACTCCTGTCTAGTCCCAAGCCTGACAAAAATGTACTCATTGTAATTACCTCACTTAACTAAACAGTTTGCAAAATAATGAAGCGTAAGTGGAAAACAATACCCGACAGCTGTTTCTATAAACACGTTTGTTTATCTGAATGCTCTAGAAAGACACTATAAGCAGATGTTAAAAAACCACTATCCTATCAGGTGTTGGCCAACAGTTCTAATGTACTAGAAAGTTATATTTAAATTGCTTCTCAAGCGTCTAAGCCCTGCTTCATTAAAATAAGAAATCAAGAAACAAATCGTGATCCTGCACTGAGGGTGAAGTTTATGGGAGAAAGCCCACGTGGAACCCCACAATGAGCCACTCTAAAGAAAGAGGGCGTGGCTCTCCATGGAAAGATTGGCTGCAATGGAAATTTATTCTAGATATGTTGGAAGAAGTTTCAGGGTGCCATATGCTGGCATTAGTGAGGAGAAAGGAGTTGTTATTCAACTTAATGCTCAAAATTTACATACTACTTTAAAGGCACTCCCTTATTGTTAGAAAAAATACACTTGACCAAAAAAAATGACAATATAGGCAAAAACTGGTCTGTAAGATGTTACCAAGCAAAAGAATAATCCTGGGGCGCCTGGGTGGCTCAGATGGTTAAGAGTCTGCCTTTGGCTCAGGTCATGACCCCAGAGTCCTGGGATCAAGCCCCACATCGGGCTCCTGGCTCAGCGGGGAGCCTGCTTCTCCCTCTCCCTCTGCTTCTCCCCCTGCTCATGCTCTCTGTCTATCTCTGTGTCTCAGATGAATAAATAAAATCTTTAAAAAAAAAAAAAAAGAAGAAAAAGAATAATCCCCAAAGTGGAGCATCCCAGGACACCCCAAGTCCATGCTGGAAAACAGATTTTACTGTAAATTAGTGCTTCAAGTGTAGCTGAGGTAATTTCCTGGGTGCCCACAACAATTGGCCGTCACCTGACTCATATCTAAAATGAGAAACAAAGCAGAAGTGATATAATACAAGTGCTTCTGCAATGCCCAGGCAAACTTTCTCTGTAAGGGGCCAGACAGGTAAGGAACATGATCAAGATTTCAGTGAAGGGGGGGAGTGGTTATCAAGGATCTGCATGCAGGTAACTGGACTGCACTCTGCGTTCTTAACCCCATCAGTGTGGGGGCTGCTACACTAAGCCAGGATATATCCTTGAAAATAATTTTAGAAGAGGAAAAATTCAAGGGAGGTGGTCAGGTTGAAAATTTAAGAGATGCAGGTTGATGAAAGCCATCTCAGGCTTTGCCAGCCTCCGGGTACCCCCTGATCCCTGCCACTAGAGCGCAGAAGCAGCCACAGACCACATGGGAAAGGACCGGCAGGCCGGGGTCCCAATAAAGCTTTACTTCCAAGACAGGCAGTGGACCACATCTGGCCAACAGGCCAGTTTGCTCACCTCTGTTGTAATCTAATAAACAACAACAAAGCAAAACCCTGGGTAAGTTAATACTCTACAGCCTGAGGCATAAAGTAAAACCACTTACCTGCCCGAGAGACTCCTGCAGATGCACCTGCAAATATTCTGGTGGTAAGGCGGGAATATTCAGAGAGGCTTGTGAAAGTGGGGGTATTGAGTGGGTAAGTGAGGACTCAGATTCTGCTGGTGGAGCACTTGACTGATTTCTGTTCACTGTATTCTGTTCCCGCACCTCAGAATCCTTTCTCCCCGGATCATCTAATCTCAGAAGTTCAACTCGTGATTCAATGTGTAATAATTCTGGTTTCACAGGATCCATCCGTTGGGAGGCATTAGATGCCATCTTGAGAGCCCCATTCCTCTCCTCTTTTCCTCTACTGGCCATAAAATGCTTCGTAAGGGCAGCCCAGAGTCCGTCAATCCATGGCTCAACCACAAGTTCTAAACTAGATTGTTGTAATAAAAAAGGAAAAAATAAATCCCTAAGCCGTCCATTTAAATATATAATAATGGGACAATGGCAGTCTACTTGACAGAATGCTATGCAAATGCCAAAAACACTAAATACAATGACTATTCAGAATACAAAATATACCTATCATTAAGTTAAAAACATTATTGTGTGTTCATTAGAACTTCACCTGTAAAAAAATTGAGCACATATAAAGGTCAGAACAAAAATGAAGGCATTTTAAAAGTAATAGGTAACAGGAATGAGATTGCACTTAACTTCCTAAAATATAGTTGGCAATATTTTAAGAAGTTGTAATTTTAAGTAGGCATGCGAAATTCTGATGAGGTTAACAGAACTTATCCCAAATCCAAGTCTATTCTAATATCACATGATAATTACATATGTCAAATGCACCATCATTTTCCCCCCCTAATTTAGTGATTTTTTTTCCCCTATAGATTAAAAGATCACCAAAAAAAATCACTCTGGATTAATGCTAGGTATTCTAAGTTAACAGTTCAAACCTTCAACCGGTTCTGAACATTTCTGATGAAATTTTCAAGAAGTCTGAACATAAGAGAAAAAAAAAAACCCTAATTTTCCTTTAGGAAAGTTGAATGAATCATAGGTGCCTTTTAGAATGTGGTAGCGTATTTACTAATAAAGCAGGGCAAGCCAACAACATCCCCTCCATTCCCACGGAGAAACTTGAAGTAAACTGAACAGGTAAGAAACCGTGCATCAGAATCTTGGAAATCACCTCCTTCTCATTTTTAATCACAACTCAAAGGACGTATCAATTAAATTCTAATTCATGAAGTTAAATGACAGGAGGAGGCACATTTCAGACCTCTGTCTTATTATGATTCTAGCTATAATCTCATTAGTACAAGCATCCACCCCTCAGAGCCTTTGGAAAATCAAGTACGTAAAATTCTGGGTTCAACAATGACAGCTATGTCTAAAACACCATTTTCACAGCTCCGAAATATTAAGACAATAATACCCCCAACAGGAGAGCTAATTTTGGGGCGCCTGGGTGGCTCAGACATTAAGCATCTGCCTTCGGCTCAGGTCATGATCCCAGGGTCCTGGGATCGAGCCCCACATCAGGCTCCCTGCTCAGCGGGAAGCCTGCTTCTCCCTCTCTTGCTCCCCCTGCTTGTGTTCCCTCTCTTGCTGTCTCTGTCAAATAAAAAAAAAAAAAAAAAAAAAAAAAGGAGAGCTAATGTCCACGGAGTACTTACTACTACAGGGCAGACATTATTCTAAGAGGACAACCTGTATCAATTCATCTGTTCCTCCCATAAAAAGTCTCCACAGCACACGCTATTACCCCCTATTTCACAGAGGGAGAAAGTGAAGCCCACAAAGACACAAAAGGTAAGGAACATGACCAAGATTTCAGTCAGTGAAGGGGGGGAGTGGTTATCAAGGATCTGCATGCAGGTAACTGGACTGCACTCTGCGTTCTTAACCCCATCAGGGTGGGGGCTGCTACACTAAGCCAGGATATATCCTTGAAAATAATTTTAGAAGAGAAAAATTCAAGGGAGGTGGTCAGGTTGAAAATTTAAGAGATGCAGGTTGATGAAATACATTCAAGAATTTTAACACTGGATCCAGTAAATGAACAGGGAAACTGAAAGCCTCTGAAGAGAAAGAAAATATGAACTCAGTGATAGGCCCAATGGGTTCTGGAAGAAGTTAGCAAGTAAATGGCTCATGAGACAATAAACAATGGCAACAGGACTCTGGCAAAAAAACAACAAAACCCACACACACAAAATATCAATATAAAGAGACAAAACTAAAAGGTGAACATGCAAGGCAATATGGTAGAGCTTCGTCACAATCAAGAACATATGCACTGGGGATGTGGGAAAAAACCAGCTCATCGCCGCCACAGAAAATGATGAAGTGGAGGGTGAGCTACGTGGAAAGAGAAGTGTCTCCAGCACACCTGTGCAAGGTGGTGCTATGCAGAAAAGCAAGACATTCGCTGAATTTGTCATTCATAAACAAAGATCAAGTGAGTAAGAAGTTAATATATACACCAAGTAGGAAAAAAATCAAGTGGCTGTGCTGTCATCTGCTGAAATAGCCAAACGCTAAATGATAAACTTAGTTGTAGGACAACATCTATAAGATCTTTGAATAAAGACATAAAAGGATTTGAAAGGTGGCACATAGGGTGAAATACCGAACTGTAAAAACAAGAGTAAACTAATGGAAACAGGAATTATTTTTCTGGCTGGCATGGTGGCAAGCGGCCATTAGGATGGTAAGGAGAGAGCCAAGGCACGCAGCGTGATGTGAACGCCTCTGGTCTGTGTTCTCTGTGGGGCGCCCTCCATGTGAGGGCCCGCATCCAGTCACTGTGCGTGCACGGCAGGGAAGCAAACGCGCAGGCTATCAAAGTTCCTAAAGAAAATGCGGACTTCTACAAATGCCTACACACCTCAAGACAAAGATAACTTTCAAATTTCTTCCATTAGCAGCTACCGAGATGCGCGAGGCACTTAAAAAAGTGAACAGAATATATAAATCAAGCCCTGGCTGATCTTTGGTCCTAGAAAAAAAGCTAACAAAAGGAAAATAACACTCTCAAAATAAAAGCTTCAGTGCTAAATCAAAAATCATCACATTTTATAAACGCACAAACTTTCATCCAGTACACAGAAGGGCTGACTGGAAATGGCGGAGGAGAAGCACGCTGCTCTTACCCCACACAGTCATCCGCATGTCCCGTGTCATAGAAATGCTGGGCACCAAGCTCCTGAAGTCGCTTATCAATGATCTTCCCGCCATTACAGAAGTACGTGTATTCTGAATCACCGAGCCCTAAGGAGCCCAAATAGGTTATGAGTGCACACACAGTAAGGTTTAAATTTAGAGATACAAATATTTAAAACAATACCATTCCATGCTCTGATTAATAATGCACACCTTCATATCTTCTGAGGCTTTCCTTGAGTAATACTAAGTATGCAAATATTTGCCTTCTATTTTATAATATTAAAGTGCCAGACCCATCAAAACAGAAACAAACACTTCTTGGCCACTGTTAACAGGAATATTTTCACATTTTTGTTTCCATGAATCTGTGTAAAAATATGGGAATCTTAAAAGAATATTTTATCTTACTCTTAAAAGATTAATCTTAAAAAAATAATTTTAAAAGAATAATTAGGTTAAAAAAACATAATATCTGTATTTGCAGACTTTTCTGATCTAGTGAAGAGGTCTGCAAACTACAGCCTGTGGGCCAAACACCACTCAGTCCTTCTCCATAAAGCTGTGCTGGACCACAGCCAAGTCCACTTGTTCACCCACTGTTCATGGCAGCTCTCCAGCTGCAACAGCAGAGTTAAGTAGTTGTTATAAAGAACACATGGTCTGCAAAGCCTAAAATATTTATCATGGGGCCTTTATTGATTTTACTGACCCCTAATTGAGAGCATAGACAGGTACATCTGCAACACAATCATTGTGTTAGATGAATTAGGAACTGCTATGTTTCCTGGTAAGAAAATGGACTAACATTTTCATACTTGGTTAAAAATTTAAGATTAAAAGCATCAATTTCTCAGTTGTTTAATCATCTCCATGTACTTCCACAAAAAAAAAAGAACAGGGTGAGCAATTGTTGGGAGGGGGTCCATAAATGGCCTCAGAGTGACTAGAATGCTTGGATACTTGTTTTGAGGAATTTTTTTAAAGCAACACATACATGTTCATTCTTCAAAATAAAGAAATTAGAAAAACCTGAATAAAAAATGTAAATATTCTAAAATAAGTTATACAAGACAGATCTTAGCCAGGGTCATAACCTCAAATTTCTTATCAGTTACTTATCATAGCATAATCCATCTTTATCAGATACCCTCCCCCAAAATAATTCTCAAAGAGGATTTAAGGAACACAGATCACAAGCCAGGAATACGGGCTCTGAATTCTCTCCCTGGTGTCCTATCTTACTGAGCTGGTCCTTCTGATCCTTTATCTTAGTTTTTTTTTTTTAAATATTTTATTTATTTATCTGACAGAGAGAGACACAGCAAGAGAGGGAACACAAGCAGGGGGGTGGGAGAGGGAGAAGCAGGGTTCCTGCCGAGCAGGGAGCCTGATGCGGGGCTCGATCCCAGGACCCTGGGACCATGACCTGAGCTGAAGGCAGCCGCTTAACTGACTGAGCCACCCAGGTGCCCCTTTATCTTAGTTTTTTAATCTATACTTCACAGAGCCCTAGGCCAGTGTTTCCTAACCCGGGATGCATATTAGAATCACCTAGGAGTTTTTAAAACCACTGATGCCAGGGCTCCACCTCCAAACAATTAAGTAAGAATCACTGGAGGTGGGACCAGGTAACAGAATTCAAGGAAAACCTCCCCCAGCTGATCCTAACATATGGCCGGGATTGGCAGTCATCCTAGGGCAGTGGTTCTCAGGGAGATCAGATCTACCTGGGAGCTTCTGGATTTTTCTTTTTTCCTCTTAAAAACAACAACAACAAAAAACCCAATAAAATAGAATTCAGAGTTGCTCCTTCAGGGTTTTTCTTTCTTTCTTTTTTTTAAACCAAGTTTGGGCAGGGGTGGGGGTGGACCAGCCGTTGATATTCTGAAAAGGTTTCCTAGTTGAATCTGATATGCACCCACGGTTAAGAATGCTATTTCAGGGGCTCCACAGAGGAGCCGCTATGGGATGAAAACAGAGGAGGCATTCACAGAACACAGGACATTATAGAAACGTATAAAACATGTAACTGTAAATAGAAAACCAAGAACAAAATCTATACAACCATATATCATGGTTTTGAAGGATACATTCAGATACCAGAATTAAAACCAGGAATAACTGAGGGCAGGCAGAACGCAAACACAGTCCGTACCCAGTAATCCATAGTGCAGGTGAGCAAAGAAATCTGCCGGCAGAGCCTTGTCCTGTATTGCTTTCACGAACTTGCGCGCAGTGTCAGGTGGGTCTCCAGTGCCAGTGGTGGAAACAATCACAACAAGAGGCGCGGTTTCAGTTTTCAGATCATACTACAAAATGAGGACGGCATGTCAGGGATCTCCGGCTGTACACGGTTTTGATTTAACACATCAGCAAGGCAACCAGCTAGGTCTCTACCCAGAACCAGTCATCCGTGCTTCACGTGGCTTCACAGCACAGAGGGTGTGGAGCGTTTCCAAGTTGGGAAAGCGCACGTGTTACTCCTCAGACACCACGGAACCTGGCTCACTCCTCACTCCCTCCGGGTCCAGGGAGCTGGGCATACTGAGCGGGTAGATGGAGAGCATCGGCATTTGATGTCTTACAGATCAAGTTTCTTCATTCTAATTCTCACCTAAATTGAAATATTCCAAAAAGAGCACTCATCCTCTCTATTTCTAATGATTCCATGAGCTCTACTGCTCATGTGTATCATCGAATCTGACTCTGAGGGATTCACTTATTTTTCATGCTGATACAAAGATCTGAGCTAACAGATTACCAGGTGATTCAATGCTTACAGGGGACAGCACAAGCTGCGTATTGAACTTTTACAGTTAAAGTAACTTCACCTCGAAAAGGACTATCATGACCTAGGAAGTAGATAGCTATCTGTTTAAACTTGGATCAAGAATTGGAGAAATCAATCAGCTGGGGAGAGCAAACAGGACTACTAACATGGCACTAAAAAGAAGAACATGTACTATTCACCTAACGTTCAAATAGCTGCTGGCCTAGGTGGTGAGGTGACCCCGAGGGGCCAAATCAGGGCTACTTATATGGTGCTGACAACTTTTTGTTTGTAATAACAGATTCAGATTATATTCTAGCATGTGGCATCCTCAACGCCAACACTGAAGTTACTGTAGGATTACAGAACCTGCTGATTGGTGGTGTCCTCCGGGAGGCTCCCTGTTGGGTGAGTGGCTACATCTGGAGTCACCTGGACCCTGACGCGTAAAGGAACATGAAGGTTCTCCTATGAGCTGAGTTTATAATTCACTTGTGCTGCTGACAGTCTAGTCGTTTGAACTAGAGATGTGGGGAAGGCCAGAGGAGGTTATGAACTTGAGTCAACGTACGAGCAGGGTAATTTTTAAAGTACTGAACTAAATTTGACTTATTAGCGGCTGGCACACCAACTTGGGCTTACACAAAAGCTCCTGCTAGTTGCTGTGGACTGCACTGTCTAAGACAGTAAAATCTGGAGAACTCAGACTAACTGAAAGAAGAATACAGACGTTACAATCTTATGTGACCTAAGGGAGGAATTTCTGCAGAGACTGAGAATAAAAATAAGCAGTCCCTGACCTAAAGAAGCTCCATCTTCTCTAGATCCTTACACTTCTGCTTTAAATTCTATTCCACAAAAGAACTGCATGGTCCTTCACTTGAAGGAACTCTGACATGAATGGCAAGGTCTTTATTTTGGGGAAATACAAACAGGGCACTGGGATTTGTGAGCTGGAAAACACACATGTGCAGGTGAACACACACCTCTTTCGTTCTCACAGCTGCCCTGAGAGATAAACAAGGCAAACACTACTACTTCCGTTATGGTTGAGGAGTAATTACTTGTTTCGGGTTTTTGAGACTGTTTAGTCTAATTCAAATGTACACTTGATAGAAAAATGACAAATCTTACAACACAGTTGATAAAGTAAATTTGAGTGTTGAAAAACAAAAAGAGTATGGAGGCATTTAGCAGCCTACTTCACTGTTTAACATCGCCTCCCAACCAAAATACTTCAAGCATAAAACAGTAAAAACCGTGAGTAACCATTTACCTTATCTGACTCGCTAATACAGTGAAGATCTGCAGAAAATCCATGTGCAAATGCTTTTTCACATATTTCTTCTGCTATGGCCTTTGCCTGTCCTTTCTGGGTAGCATAGAGTAACAAAAACCTCCTCATAACCTCACGGCATATGCCACCGCTTTAACACACTGTCAAACAGAAGAGAGAGAAAGGGATTTTTTTTTGAGGAGTACACCACAGGTATTAATTCTCCCTCACAATCTTTTTTAAAAGACTCCAATATCCACACATAATATTTAATAGATTTCTCTAAATATGTTAGTGTAATTCTCAGGGAGTCTAAAAAAAGAGAATTCATCAAACCAGGGAGAATACAGGAGTAAAGCTCTAAGTCCATGGCTCAGAAATCCGATGCTGGGGTCAGACTACCTGCGCTCGAATCCAGCATCCATCACTCACAACTGCAGAACTCCAGGCAAGCTTTTCAACTGATCTGTGCCTCAGCTCGCTCACCCTTAAAATGGAGATAATAGGGGCGCCCGGGTGGCTCAGTCGTTAAGCGTCTGCCTTCGGCTCAGGTCATGGTCCCAGGGTCCTGGGATCGAGCCCCACATCGGGCTCCCTGCTCGGTGGGAAGCCTGCTTCTCCCTCTCCCACTCCCCCTGCTTGTGTTCCCTCTCTCGCTGTCTCTCTCTCTGTCAAATAAATAAATAAAATCTTTAAAAAAAAAAAAAAATGGGGATAATAGTACCCACCTGACAAAGATGTTTCAGCTGCAAAGACCTGAACCATAGCTGAGACACAGCAATGCTCCAAAAACCTCAGATATTTTTATTTTAAAAAAATGTAATGGGGCACCTGGCTGGCTCAGTGGGTTAAGCGTCTGCCTTCAGCTCAGGTCATGATCCCGGGGTCCTGGGATCGAACCCTGAGTCGGTCTCCCTGCACAGCGGAGAGTCTGCTTCTCCCTCTCCCTCTGCTCTTAGGCATGCTCTTGCTCTCAAATGAATGAATAAAATCTTAAAAATAAAAAAAGTGTAAAAATTCCATTGGAAGTAAAGGATTTTGTTCCTACGTGATCCTAATACCAAATAAGCTAATCACAGTAGTGAAGTTAATCAAGCCACATACTCTGCTCTGTTGTTTAATTCAGTACCAGATACACATGTGAGTGCAGGGGTATATATGTATAGAGAGAGGAAATATTTCCCGTCCACTCAAGCTTAAACTGTTTTTCCTGAGGAGAAAACCAGGAGTAAAATACGGGACTCGAGCCCGAGGGGAGGCGGTCTAGACACTTTTTTTTCCACACTCATCCAGGATCTAAAGCTGGGGCACCGCTGGGCGCCGGCTGGCTCAGTCGGAAGAGCGTGGAGACCCTTGATCTCGGGGTGGTGAACTTCCAGCACCCACGCTGGGTGTAAGGTTACTTAAATAAAACTTAAAAAAAAAAAAATAATAGAACTGGGGGACTGTCAACTTGTAGGAGCTGATTTCAATAAATCAATATCAAATCCTGGCTTTTTGGGAATGGACCATCAGTAGTTTTATGCTCCACTGACCAGGTACATCTAGGGATAAATTAAGCCACAAAGAAATTAGAAGAACTGTGCTAGATAACATTAAATCACGGAATGTCCTTCGGGAGCAGAACAGCGCCTGGCACAGAGCAGGTGCTAAGTCAGCTAATGAACGTATGAAGACAACACACATTTCGGACTCAGGACAACCGCGGAAATGCAGTGATGGACATGTCACCGCTTACCGTCACTCTAGCTAAGGACCTCGAGCCTTCCTGGGCGCCAGGCACAGCCCCGGGCGCTCCCGTGTAGGAGGAACCCCTCGGACCCACCACCGCCTTACAGAGGTCTGTGACCCCCGTTTCTCAGAGGCGGATCCCCGGCACCCGCAGAGCCCCGGCAGGCGGAGAAACGGGGAGCAGCACCCCGCGTGCCGCCCGGGGCCGCTCCCCTTCCCGACGCCCCCGCGGGTCCCGCCGCCCCCCAGTCTAGGGAAGTGTCCTGGACGGAGACGTCCACGGAGGGGCCCACAGCGACCTGCGGGGCCAGCGCCGCTCGTGCCGACGCCGCCGCGCGGACGGACCCGCTCCCGGGGGCGGCGGGAGGCCCTTGGGACCAGCCCCTGGGGCCAGCCTTGGGTGCAGCCGGCCCAGCGCTCCGCCCAGCGGGCCAGGCTCCTGACCGACCCGCGAGCGCCCAGCCCGGCCGCGAGAGGAACGTGCGGGCGCGGAGGCCGGTGCCTTCCCCCACCCTGTACCGCCTCCCCGCCGGCTCAAGCTGGGCGTGCTGCCCGCTCGGGAAACAGCACCCACCGGGTCTCACCTGAGGGACGCCGGCCGGAGACACTGTGGGACCGCGTAGGACCGCGAGCCCTGCTCCCGCGCCTGCGCACTCTTTCACGGCGCGCACCTTTCCAGCGCCCAAGACCAATAAGGAGCTCGGGAAGGAACTGGGCCAATCATAGCGCTCCGGGGTGGGCGTGGCCTTCTCCTGGCGCACGCGCCGGGCTGCTGGTGGGGGGGGGTGGCTACGGAATGCGCGTACGGAGGCCCGCGAGGTTCCGGGGGCTCGGCGCTGCTCGGAGCTCCGGCGGTCCGAGCGCGGTAGGTGTCGCAGCGCGGTAGGTGTCCCGGCCCAACGTACGTGAGCCCGCGGCGTTGCCGAGGTGTCCGTGCTGCCATGGCCCGCCCACTCCTCTCCGGCCGGCGCCGCTGCACGCCGCGTGCTAGAGCTCAGGTTCCCGGGTCGCCGGGTTTGGAGGCACCGGAGCGTGGGGTCCTTTCACTCCTAGGAGGACGCGGTTCCTGGGGCGCCCCGTCCCCCCTGGACTGCACCCTCGTGTTCCCCAGTCCAGGCAGAGCGTTTAGGTCTACACGGAACTCCCACCTTCCTCCCTCAGTGCCCTGCATCGTTCTACTTCTTTTAGATCTGCCTTTTCCCCCTTGGCCAAACTAGACCCCTTTCTTCCTCAGCCCTGTCCGGATCTCTACTTCGAGAGGAGCACACCTCAGGCCTTTTACACGTGTTTCGACCCTTGCTTTGCGTTGACCTATACGAATTTGGCCCTTTTACCCGTTGCTCCTTTTGGGTATATTTAACCTAACGCAGTGCTTTCTGTCAGCCAACATAGAGGAAGCGTGTTTAGGGTGTAGCCCGCCTGAGTGTGAATCCCAGCTCTGCCGCGGACGAGCTGTGCAAACCGGACAAGATAACCTCTTTGGGCTCAGTTTTCTCATCTGTGAAATGAGTAGAAGTACTTAATTCCTTGTGTTGTGAGGGTTAAGCTATACCGGTAACGCACAGGGGTGCATGGCAAATAATAGCGAGTATTATTCTCAGCTGCCACTTTTCCAAGCTGTGGGATGCAGAGATTGATGTTTGGGTCCGTGTGTTTAAGTGGGAGGTTTTTATGAATCATTTGTCACAAGCACTCATCCTTAGTTTCATAAGCATTCATGTTGAGTTATGCTGTGTGTATATTTGACCATGTTTTTTATTTCCTCTAGTTATAAATCAAGAAGAGTTGAGAATCTGATGGCATGGCTTTAATTACCTTGCGGAGGAACCTTTGCCATTTGTCTGATTTTCGGATCCACGGAGCTCTGGCTGCTTTGAAAAATCATCCTGTAATTCATGTTCACAAGGTGTCCGAGGAGCGTCTGTGTCCGTGGTTCTGTTCACCACAGTCTGAGCCTTTCAGGGTCAGATTCCATCATGGCTGTTGTAAAAAGTTCCATTCAGAAAATGGAAATGACCTTCATCCCGTTGGTGAGCCGGTGCTCTCTCAAGCACATGATTGGGACAGGCCTGAACAAAATCTTAAACGTGTGGATGAACAGATGTTTTACAGGAGACTAAACAGCTTCACCTCATCAGAAGAAGTGTTAAGTTTTATAAGCACGCTGCAAACTTTGCCTGCTACTCTAGCAGCAGGAGCCTTACAGCGGATTTGTGAAGTGGAAAAAAAAGATGGTAATCAGAAGCTGCCAAAAGAAATACTAAAGAATAGTGTCTTTCAAGCCTTATGCATTCAGTGTGAACAGGAATCCTCAGGTCTGCCAGACGCCGTTTTGGTGACTGCTTTGCAAGCCCTGACTCTGTTGCACGTGGATCCCCACAGTAGCTTGTTACTGAACCTGGTGACAGAATGCCAGTGTCGTCTCAAACGGGGTGGCCTGGAAGTTCACAGTCTTTGTATTCTTGGGGAAAGTCTGATTAAACTGCAAGGTCCAGGCTGTGCGATGCTAGAACTGATTATATGTCAACTGAAAAGTGAAAAATTGGAAGAATTTACTCCTGAGGATATTGTGGCCCTTTATAGGATACTGCAGGCTTGTACTGAAAAAGTGGACCAACACCAAGCATTTCTGAATAAGTTAAACAACTTCTCTCTGTCAGTAGTTTACCACTTGAGTCCTACATTGATGAGCCAAGTGCTCAGTGCCCTCGCGGTTCTTGATCAAACTCAGGCACTTCCTCTGGTTATAAAATTGGGAAAATACGCTGTGAGGCATATCCCTCATTTTACTAACGAAGAGCTCAGAAAAGTCTTAGAGGCTTTCATATGCTTTGGGCACAACGACAGATTTTTTACAAAAGCCCTAGAGCGACACGTAGCTTCAGCACGTCTCACGTTGGATCCCGAGGTCGTCAGCAAGGTCATGGAGTACTGCAGTAGGAAACGGATGCTTTCAAAACCCATCCTCGATGCAGTGGCAGAAACCTTTGTTTGCCAATCAGAAAAATTTTCGCCTCATCAGATTTCTGAGTTAATCGAACCATTTGGAAAACTCAATTATTTGCCCCCGAATGCCTCTGCTTTATTTAGAAAGCTAGAAAACACGTTGCTCACTCATTTCAATTATTTTCCACCCAAAACACTACTGAAAATTCTCCATTCGTGTTCACTAATTGAATGCCATCCGGTCAACTTCATGGCAAAAATATTCAGCCCCTATTTTCTTCAAAAGCTGCAAGGTGAGTTGGTTATAACTTCTGAGAGTGGGGAAATCGAACGTGTACTCTTTTCAAGTCGTGTATCTACCTGTACACTGAGCAATGCGTCACCTCTGTCTTCTCTTCCGTAATAACCTAAAGACGAGCGTCAGGTGCCAGTGGATACACAGAGTTCCAGGATGATGGAACACTGCACAGAGAAAACAGTTTCTGGTCAACAGACTGCCAGCCTGAGTCTCGTGGGACGTGACGTGGCCCTGGTCATAGTCACAACATGTCAGAAGCCGTCAACGCAACTGGCAACTTCTCGGTTTTGAAAGGATGGCGTTGGTCGTCTCAGTTGATGGCCACCCAAATATGTCAGGTGTCCACGTCTCCACAGTTAAAGGAGATTCTCAATGATTTTAACATACCTGGTACTTTGAATTATATTCTGTAGTTCGGAGCTTGAGTTCCTTGGAAGTTAAAATGAGATTGTACTGATGGCAAGCAAGAGGGCATAATTAACTCTGACGTGTTCTTTTCCCAGAGTCGTTTAAAAGTACATTACTTCTGGAGTGATCGGTATGCGTTGTGCATTCCTGGATGTACCTTCCTTTGGTCACACATACCAAAATCCAAACTTAACTACAACTGGAATGCTTTTTATTTCAGGTGAAGAATTATATTTGGACAGACTGAGCCTTGCACAGCTGACCCAACTGTTCTTAACCTCAGTCCTAGAATGCCCTTTCTATAAGGTAAGAGCAAGAGCCGGGCTGCCTTATTTCTCTGTGGGGGCAGCTTTCTTTTGTCTCCCCTCTCCCAATCTTTTAAGTTTCTCCTCTTTTGATCTGTCTCAGTAACCGCATCACAAAGCAGAACTTTCATTCACTTGGAGTTACTTGCCACCAGGTAGGTAGCCTTTTCTTTGATATTGAATTGGCCCCATTCCTGTTGTCTTTAAAGGACCCGTTTCCTGCGGCAAGGTGTCTTGGAAGATTTTGTCCTCCAGTCAGAGCGACCATAGATTCACTCCCAGGCTTTAGCACTCCCCATATCTGTGAGATACAAAAGTGTGAATCTCTGGACTGAGCAAATCCTAAATGATTTCAAGTACATTTTTAAGCCAAGCCAGACATTTCCCTCTTCTCTGATAGGGTTCAGTGTAGGTGCAATTTGTGCTTCCCATCTAGTACTCTAGAGATTCATTCTCCTAACTTAATCAGGCCCCTTGTGTTGGGTCACAGATGGCATCTCCAGACTTGCTCATCCCTGCCTGGTCCTCCGGGCTAGACGGAGTCCCCTTTAAGAGTAGCTCATTTCAGAGTAAGGTGTAAGAATGGAGGTACCACTATTTTCTTCTTTTTTTTTTTTTAAAGATTTTATTTATTTATGTATTTGACAGAGAGAAGGAGGAAGAGCACAAGCAGGGGGAGCAGGAGAGGGAGAGGGAGAAGCAGGCTCCCCGCAGAGCAGGGATCCCAATGCGGGGCTCGATCCCAGGACCCCAGGATCATGACCTGAGCCGAAGGCAGAGGCTTAACCAACTGAGCCACCCAGGCACCCCCCACTGTTTTCTTTAAAGCAGCTTAAACAGTGCTAAGGCACATAGAGATCAGTGGTACTTAGGCCCAAGCTCCTTCCATCTCTGAAGGAGCAACGTTGACAACAGTTTTTATGTGCAGATGCGCACAGATGCACGAACACTGTCTTGGTTTCTCTCTTGCCTTGGAATGGGGCTACTGCAAGGACAGTGTGCTTGTGTCTATCCAGTATGTCACAGACGTTCCTCGGGGGCAATACACAAAGATTGAGTGCATTCTTTTTAAGGATGGCATGCTGTTTCCAGATACTCACTCTGTTGCATCATTGTTGGACTTCCAGGTTTTCCCCAGCATTTCTCTCCATCAGTGGGCTGTAGTAAACATCTCTACATGTCCTTCCCTGCTGGAGCCTTTTTGTTTTTTGATCTAGAGACTAGATTCCTGAAAGTGAGATGATTGCATTACCCACAGATTTGTCGCCCCTAATGGTTGTAGATGTCCCTGCCTCTTCTGTCGCTGTGTGTTATTAGTCCTTTAATTGTTGTCATTCAACTCCGTGAAAAAGACTACTGTGTCACATGTTTAAATTGCATTTTAATGAGCAGTAATGAGGTGAGCATATTTTCACAGTGCTTACTGGTCATTTACATTTGCTATGAATCCTCTAGTGACCTCTTGACTCAGGTTCCTATTGGGTTGTCTTCTTCTTTTTTTTCGGGGGGGGGGGTCTCATCCTAGAACACATAGGATGGAGTTAGTAGCTCCTGTGTATCTGTGTATGTTGTAGATATTTCCTCCTGGTTTGTAGTTCTTAATTTTTTTTTTTTTTTGAGAGAGAGCATGTGCACATGTGCATGGGGGAGGGAGGAGGGTGCGAGCGGGGAGAGAGAGAAACTTAAGCAGACAACCGCCCTGAACTCAGAGCCTGAGGCAGGGTTCGATCTCAGGACCCCGAGGTCATGACCTGGGCTGAAATCAAGAGTCGGACGCTTAACTGACTGAGCCACCCAGGTGCCCCTGTAGTTTTTACTTTTTTATTTGTTTTAATTTAATATTGTTTATGGTATCTTTTTGCTCTATAAAAATTTTTTAAGTTTTCTGTAGTGAAATCTGTCCATCTTTTATGGTCTCTTCTCTCACTTCAGAATATTTTACCTGTCCTAAGGTAATATAAATATTTTTCTAAATTTTTAAAAAATATCACTTCCCTTCCTGTATTTAGCTCTGTAACTCACCTGGAATTTATGATAGTCCACGGCGCATGCTAGAATTTTCACTTCATTCTTTCCCAGGTGGATTACCAGTTGCAGTATTTACTATATAGCTATCCTTTTCTCCCTGAATTGAAATGTCACCTTTTTCATATTGTCCTCTGTTAAAAACGTGAGTGTCCTCAAGGCCCTTACAGCGACTCTGAGAGTTCCAGAGATGTTTCTTGAGCTGTAATAGCATTGTTGTTCCGTCCCTCCCTTTCTGTGACCTCTGACTACTTTTAAAACACATTTAAAAGATATATTGAAATATTGGATTTATTTTCTTGTTTTGTATCGTATCTTCCTTTCTCACGTTTAAACATCCAATTTTTAGGGTCAGAAACTTCTTCCTAAATATCAAGTGAGGTCATTTCTTACTCCGTGCTCTTCTCTGGAGACGCCTGTGGATTTTCAGCTTTACAAATCTGTGAAGATTGGACTGATTGACCTTTTGGGAGCAAGATTGTATTTTGCTTCAAAAGTGTTAACGCCCTATTGTTACACAATAGGTGAGTAGTAGGGAGTTTTGCTGTTGCTTACCAGCCTCGGCATGCTGTCCTTTTTGGGAATCTGTGGGATTTAGTAGCCAGTGGAAGGCCTGAAAATGTAAAGCAGAGGTGGCCCTTCCCTGAAGGCAGATTGGAACAGTGGGTGAGTGGTAGGGCTGTGGAGTCCAGACGGTCGGGGGGAGTCCCACGTGGTAGGAGAATGTCTTTGGGCAGAGTAGCCTTTCTCCGCTTGCTTCTTTTCTGTAAAATGAGAGCAGGAAGCATAGTGACCCAGACTTAGGTAAGGACCAGGTGCGAGTGTAGAGTGATACCGGGAACGTGTGGGGGCTGTGGCGTTGCTCACTGTTGTCCTCCAGGGCGGCGCTGGCCCACACAGCAGCCAGGAGTCCCTGTGGCTACTTAAATTGCCATTAGCTCAGATTTAAAACCCATCCAAAGTTCAGTTCCTTGGAGCCACACGTCAAGCGCTCAGGCTCCCAGGGGGCGGGCGGATGCCGTAGTGGACAGCAAAGGTGAAAACACGTGCTTCGCGGCAGAAAGTTCTGTTGCACAGGGCTGGCTGGGGAGTTCAAGTCCTTACGCCCTTCATGGTTTTCTAAAATTAATGAGTAAAAGAAAATCAGCTCAAAGGTGACAGTGTCTTATTGGCTTCAGGTGGTCAGAGCTCACCTCCCCCTTACGTGCTCTTTTTACAAAAGGAATGGCAGGCCATCAGAGGGAAGGCGGTGGGGGTCTGCTGTGCCCCGTGACCACACGTCGGGGTGCAGGAGGCATTGCCTACTGTGGAGGCTCTGGGAGCCCCAGTGATGAACGTTTTTACTTGCAGAGGTTGTACCTGTACTTTGCTTAAAGGATTTTCTTCACTCCGGGTTGAAGGATGCCCACCACTTACTACAAGGAGAAGGAGAAAGCAGGCGAGGTTCTTGTCACGCCCGATACCTTGAGGACCCACTCCTGGTTTTTGGGTGGTTGAGCTTCCTTAATTTAAGGCTGTCCTGGTTGATCATAGAGCTGGTTAAAGTGAAATTCTCACCATGGTCTGGTGTGGTCATTGCTTCGCAGCCTTCAGCACAGCTGGGTGCATTGCGGTGTGGATGGATTCAAAGCAGGAGGAGGAGGACAGGCGCGTAGTGTTTGTGAGAGCACCACACGGAGAATGTTTCCTTTCTTCTCTCACCAGATGTTGAAATTAAATTAGACGAAGAAGGATTAGTACTGCCATATACAGTTGACGAAGATGTGCATAAGAGGTAAAGAAAACTGGTGTGGTTTTTATGTGATGAGGCGTGGCGGGCTTGATAATCGATGCTATTTTCTCAAGGTGGGAGAGTTAACATGGTTCTGGAAGTAAAGACGCTAGAGTGCAGCAACCCAATTGTGGAAATTCTGTGTAACATAAACATTAATGTTAATAAACTTGAGTGCAGTTTCAGCATAGGAAAGGACAGCACACCCATGAGTTACTAAAAATAATGCTGACACACTGAAATAGCCGAATCCCAAGTAAACCCTTGCCACTAAAAATGTATAAATATTTCGGATTGTCTTAAAAATTAAGTTTCTCCCTCTTATGAGCTAAAGGGCTAGTATCCAAAATCTATAAAGAACTTATCAAACTCAAGAACCAAAAAACAGGGCGCCTGGGTGGCTCAGTTGGTTAAGCGACTGCCTTGGGCTCAGGTCATGATCCCAGGGTCCTAGGATCGAGTCCCGTATTGGGCTCCCTGCTCAGCGGGGAGTCTGCTTCTCCCTCTGACCCTCTTCCCTCTCGTGCTCTCTGTCTCTCATTCTCTTTCTCTCTCAAATAAATAAATAAAATCTTTAAAAAAGAAAAAAACAACCAAAAAACAAATAATCCAGTCAAGAAATGGGCAGAAGACATGAGCAGACATTTCTCCAAAAAAGCCACAAATGGCCAACAGACACATGAAAAAATGCTCCACATCTCTTGGCATCCGGGAAATACAAATCAAAACCACAGTGAAGTACCACGTCACACCAGTCAGAACGGCAAAAATTAATTGGTGGGAATGTAAGCTGGTGCGGCCACTCTGGAAAACAGTATGGAGGTTCCTCAAAAAGTTAAAAATAGAGTTACCCTACGACCCAGCAATTGCACTACGGGGTATTTACCCCAAAGGATATAAACATAGTGATTCAGAGGGGCACCTGCACCCCAGTGTTCATAGCAGCAATGTCCACAAAAGCCAAATTGTGGAAAGAGCCCAGATGTCCATCGACAGATGAATGATAAAGAAGATGTGGTGTATATACGCAATGGGACATTACTCAGCCGTCAAAAAGAATGAAATCTTTCCATCTGCAGCAACGTGGATGGAGCTAGAGGGTATTATGCTAAGCGAAATAAGTCAACCAGAGAAAGACAAATACCATATGATTTCACTCATGTGGAATTTAAGAAACAGGTGAACGTAGGGGAAGGGGGGAAAAAAGAGGGATGCAAACCATAAGAGACTCTTAACTAGAGAACAAACGGGGTTGCTGGAGGGGAGGTGGGTGAGGGGATGGGGTAACTGGGTGGTGGGCATTCAGGAGGGCACTTGATGGAATGAGCACTGGGTGTTATATGCAACTGATGAATCGCTGAACTCTACCTCTGAAACTAATACACGATATGTTAACTAAACTGAATTTAAATAAAGAATTTAAAAAAATAAGTTTCCCCCTCCAATTTTTCAGGGTAGCGCTGTGCATTGATGATCCAAAAAGATTTTCTCTGAAAAGCAAACACTTACTGGGAAAGGAAGCTATTAAACAGAGACACCTGCGCTTGCTTGGTTACCATGTTGTTCAGGTAGGAGTTCTCCTGTTTCCTTTGCTCTAAAACCAATTTCTTTTTTTTTTTTAAGATTTTGTTTATTTATTTGACAGAGACACAGCGAGAGAGGGAACACATCAGGGGGAGTGGGAGAGGGAGAAGCAGGCCTCCTGCGGAGCAGGGAGCCCGATGTGGGACTGGATCCTAGGACCCCGGGATCATGACCTGAGCCGAAGGCACATCCTTAATGAGTGAGCCACCCAGGCGCCCTCCAAAAGCAGTTTCTACTTTAGATTTGCTTTTCCCAGGGTGCTAGGTAGTCTGCCAGCCCAGTGGACCAAAAATCTCACGTCTAGTTTAAATGTCAACTTCGTTCATTAGGCTTAATCTCTTTATTTATATTCGAAATACAGAACGTTCAGACCTTCCGTTTTCCAAAAGTGAGGCATCCCTGTATTCTCTATAAGCTATGCTGACCTCTGCTTCTAGAATTACTAAATTATTAGCATATCTGTTTTGCTTTCATTTCCCCCTGATTTAATGAATAGAAATAGACAAGAGGACCCATTAAAACCAGGATCCTCACCAACACTTTTATGTATTTATTTATTTTTAAAGATTTTATTTATTTATTTGACAGAGAGAGAGACACAGGGAGAGAGGGAACACAAGCGGGGGGGAGGGGGAGAGGGAGAAGCAGGCCTCCCGCGGAGCAGGGAGCCTGGTGCGGGGCTCGATCCCAGGACCCCGGGATCACGACCTGAGCCGGAGGCGGACGCCTGAGGACTGAGCCCCCCAGGCGCCCCTCACCGACACTTCTAATGCCTCCGCGCTCGCTGTGTCCGCGCTATGGACGGCGCGCCAAGGCCCCCTGGGGGAGTCCGCGGGGAGGTGCGTGGAGCTGCCCAGCTGCCGTCTGCTCTCCTGGCTGGTGCCTCTTTTCCACTCCGTATCTCACCTACATCCCCAGCCTAATTTTTCTAGAGGTAACACGCCGGTGCGTGTTCAGAACCCCTTATTGTCCCTTCGCCGCTTACAGGAGAGAGCGAAAACCCGTCTACATCTGAGCGTTCGAGACCCTCCCCGGCTGGCCCGCGGCCAGACCCTCCGCCGCGCTCGGCGGCCTCTTGCCCGCCCCCCGTCCCGCTCCACGCTCCCTTGCCTCGCTCCCTGCATCCGACTGGCCTCCGCTGCTCTGAGGACCCGGATTCTGGCTCCGTCTCGGCCCCTGGCTCTGGCTCTCCTTCCACCGTCGTCCGGAACGGGAGGCTCCGCGGGCGCAGGACTGTGCGTGTTGTGCGCACGATCTGCTGCTGTGCCGGGTGCGGGAGGCGCCGGGCTGCGGGGCTGCGGGGCTGCCAGCTCTGCCCCCCATGATCTGCTGCTGTGCCGACCCCGCCCTGTGGCGGGTGCGGGAGGCGCCGGGCTGCGGGGCTGCGGGGCTGCCAGCTCTGCCCCGGGGCCTACGTGCCGCCGAGGGGGCGGGCGCGAGAAACCAGAGCACCGGCTGCTTCGGGAAGGGACGGATTGCGGTGTCTTTCATTTCCCTCCCTTTACAGATCCCCTATTACGAGATCGAGATGATAAAATCAAGAGTGGAACTGGTGGAGTATTTACAAAGAAAGCTATTTCCTCAAAACGTGGGCGTTCGTTGGTAACAGGAAGGGATGCTGGCTCCGGGACTCCGAGGGACGAGCCTGGGTTTTCACGGGGCTCAGGACAGAAACAACGTACATTGTGGGTTCGCCGTTTGTGGACTGTGCTGATCTGGAAAGGGTCTGGTTCTCCTTACACCACGTGTACACTTCACCAGTGGTAAATTTTAAATAAATTTTTATTTTTATTTAATACTGTTATAGGTACTTTTATACATGAAGCAATTGATCAAGTACAATAAAGGATCGAAATGAGTGTCATTATTTTTAAATCTTTGTTTTATGGTGGTTATTGGCTAACTGAAAATATTTTCTTTCAAGACCTTGGTTTCCTCTTGTAACAAATATAAGGAAGAAATCTTGTCTCCTATTTCCCTCTTTCATACTTGGTTAGAAGCAGTCCTACGTGGTAAGGAGAAGGATCAGTGGAAAAGAGACTAGGACTGTGGAAGGGAATGCGTCATTACAGAATTATGGAGAAATAACTCTTTAGTTAGAGAATGTTTTCCATCGGAACGGGAGCTATTTATCCTTTCTTTAAGGTGTAAAGATGTGAAAGTTAACTTATTTAGGTGGGATTTGGGGAGAGGCATTTGATTGAGAGAGAAGTTTCTGATTTTTGAATCGAATGGATCAGATTGTCTCCCAGTGCAAATGCGTCCTCGCCCCGTTGGGGTCAGGTTAAAGTTTCGGGGGAGAAGAGGACGAGGAGGCCAGCTGGTGGGGTGGAGAGAGCTCTGGAGTTGGGCACTTGGGCTCTTAACCAGCAAGTTCTGTGACCCTGGACAGGGAGACGGGCCGTGCCTTAGCCCGTGCTCGGTCTATGCTGAGCGCTTGCTGAGCTCCGCAGCAGACCCTCCTGCAAGTCCCCGGCTCCTGATTTGGGTTTTGTTCCCACTTCGCAGGTTCGTGGACCAGCTCAGCGAGCTTGAGTGTTCTGCCCGTTTCATTCATCACAAGAGATGAAAGAAGGTTCCAGTCTAGTCTTGAGGCGCGGTAGAGTACAGTGGCTAATTCTCTAGCCTGGGTTTAAGCTCCAGCTTTCCCACCTGTTAATGGGTGATCTTGGGCCTCTGCTGCCACAGGGATAATCATAAATAATAACAGGGTTGCGAATAGCTTTCTGGGACGGCCACGACAGTACCATAAAGGGGGTGGCTTAAAACAACAGAAACTTACTTTGTCACGGTTCTGGGGGCTGGAAGTCTGAAATCTGTCAGCAGGGCCATGCTCCCTCCGCAGGCTCTGGGGGAGGATGTGTTCTTGCTTCATCCAGCTCTTGGTGGCCCCAGGCGTTCTTGGTGTGTGGCTGCGTCACCCCAGTCTCTGTGTCCATGTTCACATGGCTGTCATGCCTGTGTGTCTCTCTTCACGTGGTGGTCTCCCTGTGTGTGTGTTTCTGGCCCCAATTCCCCTCTTTTTACAAGGACTCAAGCCATATGGGATCAGGGCCCACCTTAATGACCTCATCTTAACTTGATGGAAACTGTGAAGACCCTGTGTCATAGTCACAGGTATTGGGGATTAGCGCGGGGTGGTGGTGGGGGAACAGGACACAATTCAACCCATAATAAGTTGAAATGAGAGTTAGTTAAAATACATAAAACACTTGGAAGAGTACCCAGAGCAGAGTAAGGCCACAGTCTGTCAGCTAGTGAAGGGCATGCCTCCAGCTGCAGAGAAGGAAGGACAACAGACAGAGGGAGGTGGGACAGGGGAGAGGTGCCTGGAGGCTGCCGTGTCCTGTGCCCACACGACCTCGCTGTCCCTTCCCTGGCCACCAGGCCAACCTCACTGCACCGCCCAGCTCTTCCCATGACTCCCTCATCCCTGGGCATGGACCAGCCTGAGACATGGTGAGAAAAGAGGGGAACGAGACCCAGCGAATAGCCACACAAAGAGGTGGCGACGGTCTGCTCTAAATGCTGTGAGGAGAAAGTACGGCCCAAAACGTTCTTCTTCCACCTTTCCTCTTGGTGTGAATCCTCCTCCATCAGGACCTTTTCTTCCTCATTGCTCTACTGGGAATCAGGTACACCCGCCCCCTGCCCTTGCAGTCCCATCCCCTGGTGTACTGCTGTCCCCTCGGCTCTCCCCTATCCCTCGTGCGTTCACCACGTTTATTAAAGGCTCAGACGATGCTGGGCCCCCCTGAATGCTGCAGCTGCAGAGGGAGCAGAAAAGGGCCCAGCCTCGAGGGGCAAGGAGTCGAGTGAGGCAAATCAGGGCACAGATGATGACAGGGACGAGCCGGCTGGCCCCCTGACGGGTGTGCAAGACTCAGAATGCAGAACACCCCAGGCCTGCCCGGGGAGGGAAGGAAGGCTTCGTGGAGAGCCTTGTGAGCCCAAGTTTAGATGGAAGGGAGATGAGTCTGTGGGGTGCAGAGAGTTTCAGGCCTGGCCTGGCCGCAGAGCCCCCGGCACAAAGCACACAAGGCGGCCTCACCAAAGGAGGCCAGATGGACTGACCTTTGTTTTAAAACAAATTTTAATCCTGAAAATGTGCATGTATGTCCTAAAGATCATTTACGCTAGTAAATAGATATAAGGTTTCCGATTTCACCAACTGGAAGTGAATTTGACGCACTCTGTAAAATGATAAATTCAAGTCCTCATCAACTCAATCCCAGGCCTCTTAGTTGAAATGCTTACCCATACAAGCAAAAGTGATGATATTGTTGGAATGACATATTCATTCCTATAGCTCTTGCTACCATACATCAAGGATACCTTTCAATATCTTGCTGTAGCTTTTCAAAAGTAAAAGCAAAGAAAATTAAAAAACAAAAAGTAAAAAGTTGTTCTACTTGCAAGCATAACCCCAGAAGCACCAGGGTGACATTCTTCAGGCCTTCCTCTAGGTGGCAGCAAAGCTCGGGACGCTCCCTGGGATGCTGCAGTTCAGAGGGGAGTATTTCTGGACATTGGATCCTCTGTAGGTGCATGTAGGTGGGGCAGGGCGCAGGAGTCCTGGGAGCACGGGGTGACCATTCTGCCAGAACAAAACACGCAGCTTTCCTTACCTTCCTCTAAGGAAGGAATGCACTTTGCCTGAACAAGGCCTACCCAGACATGGAAGGTAAACCGGACACGGGCCAGGAGATACCTGCTGGAGGGGGGAGTTCCTTGGAGACCAGGACACTATCTGCATGTCCTTGTACGGCCATGTGTGTATGGAGACTTGGTAGACACCTATTAGGCGGAAGAAGAAATAGGAAGGAACAGAACTCAGCATGTTTGATAGGATTCTGGGAAGGCAGAAGCCCTCCATTCCCTCTAAAAATGCTGCGCCCACCCGGAGACTTCATGTTCAAGGGCAGTGAGGGCACCTGGGCTCGGTGGTGGTGGTGAGCTCCGTGAATTAGCCTCCAAAAGCTGAGATTTTCCCAACCTGGAACATGCCCAGACGCTTTGGAGTCTAAAGGCTTCGTGCAGGTTAGTGAAATGAGGCACACCTTGTCACTTGTTTGGCCAGTCCTAGAAAGTAGTAAATGCTCAGAAAGACTTGTGGGCTCTTGTTATTGGTACATGCGTTACACTGAGTTCTCAGTTCAAGTTCACTATTACAGCTAGGGGTGAGTGTGCACGTGGGGAATGCTCTCAAGGAGGAGCACGACTGGCTGGTGAATCCTGGGCGTACCACCGTGAGCCTGGACAGCTGCTTTTGTTAATTAGCATCAAGGATATTGTGCTGAGTATCCCCCTCCTATAAAATCTTCGCTGTCTGAAACCGTATCAATAAGAACAGGAACATCCCTCTGCTGCCTGCAGGATCTGAACAACGTCGGTGACTCTGACACAAAGAAGTAGCCTCCATTTCCAACTGGATGCAGAGCTTCAGCAGGCCTGGGGGGGTGGACACAACATCCCACATTTATCTTACCTTTGGGGACCCTGAGTCGGCTTCTCCAGCAGGGCCCAACGTTAAGCCCTTTTACACGCAAACCTGCTCTGCTGCAAGTATCTCCAACCCAGCTTCATTCCACTTTGCCCCAACCCACCCTTTCCCCAATCCTCTGATCACCCCAGCCAGCCCTCCATTTGGCTCCCCTGGGGTGCTGTCTCCCTGGCCTCAACAGTCAGTAGGCCTACCTTCACGCTGGTGGTCTTTGGCTGTTGGACTCCATCATAAGACATTTTACCTTAATACACATGCAATCCTGTCTCAGAAGACAAGTGTCTGTCTGCCACCCTGTCCCAGAGTCCCTGACATCTAATGCACACTCTGTGATATTTTGGGTTCCAATGATTGCAAGAAACAGTATCTCTTAATTACTCTACTATTTTTTACTTTTATTATGGAAAATTTTGAACACACACAAAGTTTAGAGAAAGAAAGGTGTAATGAATGAATCCATGTGAGTCCTTTTATTCAGCAAGAAATATCAGCAGAATTTTCCAATCATGTTTTATCTGCTTATTCCCTTTATTTTCCTTTTTTTATTGGAAAGTTTATAGAGAAATCCAAACTATCATATACTTTTACCCTAAGTACTTGAGTATGCATCCACCACCAACGAACAGTTTTTTTTTTAAATCTAACTATTCTACCACTATTACAAGTAACAAAACTAATAATTATTCTCTATGGTCACTTAATAGCAGTAAGGGGCATCTCCAAAAACATCCAGCAGCTTACATCATGTGTGATGGTGAAGCACTGGATATTCTCCCTGAAACCAGGAATAAGAGAGAAATCTACTTTTACGAGTCTCATTCAACATCATACTGGAAGTCATGCCACTCCAATGAAAAATTTAAAAATGTAACCATATGGGAAAGGTAGAAAGAAAACCGTATTCACAGATGACATGATTAGAAAATTCCAAAAAATCTGTAAGAAAACTTTGTAGAATGAATACCTAAGTTTGGTGAGGTCTTGGGATGCAAGACTGCAACAGAAAAAACTACATTTAGAAAGCAGAAATTGTAAAAATATTATCTACATTAGCTCCAAAAACAATCAAATATGCAGGTATACATCTATAGAAAATATACACGGGATCTGTGTTGAAAAACTACAAAATTTTGAAGAAAGACACATTAAAAGACGTGTCTTTGGCTTCCTGTAGGGTCCCCCTGTGCGGGTGGAGACTGAGAGGATGCGGGGGACTAGTGGGAGGGACGGAATGCAGTGTGCGCGCAGACAGGGTGGGGTGAAGGTGGGGACCCTGAGGGTTCGGGGGTCTAGCAGGAGGGACGGAATGCAGTGTGCGCGCA
>NW_022589720.1:5676236-5975743 GCF_004348235.1 Phoca vitulina | reverse complement strand
ACCCTGAGGGTTCGGGGGACTAGCAGGAGGGACGGAATGCAGTGTGCACGCAGACAGGGTGGGGTGAAGGTGGGGACCCTGAGGGTTCGGGGGACTAGCAGGAGGGACGGAATGCAGTGTGCACGCAGACAGGGTGGGGTGAAGGTGGGGACCCTGAGGGTTCGGGGGACTAGCAGGAGGGACGGAATGCAGTGTGCACGCAGACAGGGTGGGGTGAAGGTGGGGACCCTGAGGATTCGGGGGACTAGCAGGAGGGACAGAATGCAGTGTGCGCGCAGACAGGATGGGGTGCAGGTGGAGACCCTGAGGATTCGGGGGTCTAGCAGGAGGGACGGAATGCAGTGTGCGCGCAGACAGGGTGGGGTGAAGGTGGGGACCCTGAGGGTTCGGGGGACTAGCAGGAGGGACGGAATGCAGTGTGCGCGCAGACAGGGTGGGGTGAAGGTGGGGACCCTGAGGGTTCGGGGGACTAGCAGGAGGGACGGAATGCAGTGTGCGCGCAGACAGGGTGGGGTGCGGGTGGATCGCCGCGGGAGATGGAGCTCTGTCTGTGTGGACAGCTCAGTGGCTGGCGGTGTGCTTCTAAGCCCGGGTCCCCGGGGAGGCTGACCTGGAGGCCAGTGAAGAATGGCACTGAGGAGCCACCACGCAGGCTTGGACCAGACACCTCATGACTAGATGCCTATGTTCCTCCACCGAGGGGGGTGCCTTGTGCCATGGAACCTGGGTGGCCCCAGTGACGGCCTTGGCTCTCAGGGTATGGCCGGGTCACGGATGACCTGTCATGCCTGGTCCAGGGTGAGCCAGCCTCTAGCAGCCCTGAAGCCCCCAGGCAACACCCCAAACACCCATCCAGCTGTGACCACTGCGCTGCGCACCTCACAGAGAAGGGCCCCGATGTGAGGGGCAGGCCCGGCCCAGGACACATCTGGGCACAGGATCATGAGCTTTCTATAATCCCCTCCTGGTAAATATTTTCCCCATCAGTGCGATCTGCTGCCATCCTCAAAAGTAGCTTCTTCCTGATGTGGACTTGGGCCCAGCTGCATCCCCCTGTGGGACTCCGTGTGCGGCCCTTAGCCACGTTACAGGGTGGCGGTAACCCATTCCAGGCATTAGGAAACCAGAACACCAGACGAGGGTCAGGCCGTGGAAATGAAGCAAGAGGCTGGTCAGTGGGGAAAAGACAGGCAAGAGAGAAATCATGGACAAATTGGGAGTTTCTCTCAATCAAAACTTGCCCTCTGCAAAAGATACCAGCAGGGAGGAAAGCTACAGGGGTGGGTGCACCAAATGCGGGGCCCTTGCAGCTCTGGAGAGACAGGCCATGCACGGTAGGGAGCCGGCAGGGCACCTGGTTGGGACTTGGAGCTCAGGACAGCCTCCCTGCAGGGCAGCTCCAACAGTGGGACAAGCCAGGAGCCCCACCCAGCCCGTCTCCCCACTGGCAAAGGGCACCGCCTCCCCAGGGGGCCTTTGGGGTCCTGTAGCCATGGCCACTGGCCCCCCCCCCCATTTGCAGACCATTCTCGCACTCCCCCGGGTCCTTCAGCCTCCTGTCTGACTGCCTGCTTGCCTGCCAGGTCCTCCTTCCAGCCACGGCCAGAGGCAGCCTGGTGGCAACATCTCCGTCTCCTGTGGGCCCCCAGCCTGGATCCCAAGCCCAGGAGGTGGCCCTGCACCCCATCACCCTCCCCGTGGGCTGCAATGGGGAACCCCTTGCTCCTGTTGCGACCACTGCAGGAAAGAGTTGCTGGGTCAGACAGGCCTGGTCCTCACCCAGGGCACCCACCCAGCTGGGTCTCTGTGAGGAGGAGGGTCCTCTGCCCCTGCTCCCCCGCCCCAGGCCTGGAAGGCAGTCCTGCTGTCTGGGAAGAGCGGGGCCAGCCAGGGCTCAGGAGGGCTGTGGGCACAGACTGGAGTCAGCATGGGAGAGGAGGCACCTGCCAGGACTCACCCCTGCCCCCAGTGGGGAAGAAGGGCCTGATTGTTGAGGGGCCTGGGTCCTCTCTGGCTTCTTCATTCCAGGGTCCCCCAAACTACTGAGATTCCAGGCCCATCGCGAGCTCATTCTAGCAAAAGAATTCCCAAAGCTCAAGAAGCACCTGGCGAGTAGAAGCTCCCCGGAGGCCAGTGCCCATGGCCTGGGGCAGGGATGGGGGCAAGCAGAACCCTGCTAAAGCTACCCAGAGTTTGTGTCCCGTTCCTTCTCCTGCTGGGCCCAAGGGCGCCCTCGGGGCTGAGCGGGGCTGTGGGGAGTGTGTCCACCTGGCTGCACGGGGCCCTGGCCCAGGGAGGTTTGGGGCCGCTGGGTGGATCCTGAGCAACTTCCGCACTTCTGTCAGGACGAGGAACAGACATGCGCTGGCATTTACACCACCAAGTGGTTCCTTCAGTGTTTCATCGACCAGGAAAGGCCACCCAAGCAGACCCGGACCCTGACCTGCTCCCTGCCCCTGGCCCCCGGAGAGGCCCGAGCTCAGCCTCACCCTCTAGACCAGCCAGGCCCGACCCGGAGGCCCTAAGGCTGAGGCTCGCAGCCCAGACCCATCCTGGAGCACCCAAGAGGCCCCCTTGAAGTGGTCTGGAGGATGGGCTGTGTCCAACTCGGCTCCCTCAGGGAAGGCCAGGTCTGCCTGGGGAGTAGACAGGCCCTCGGCCCATTCTGCAGCCAGCCTGATGTCCTCTCGGGGCGTGTGGCCACCGAGCGTGGGGCAGAGTAGGTGGCCCCCCGGTATTTGCAGGTTGCGCTGGCCAGGCCCTTACCACCCGGAGTCCTTGGAGCCCCACCTTCCCTGGGAGGAGTGCACCCACAGGAGGGGCTGTGGGGCCTCGTCCAATGCAGCCAGGGGGGCGGCAGGGGCTCCCCATGGGCCCCGCCGAGGCTGCCCCCTCCACACCTGCTCTCCTCACAGACCCCCTTCTCACTCACCCTGCAGCTCTGGGATGCCTACATCCTGGACGGGGAGCGCATGGTCACAGCCATGGCATACAGCATCCTCAAGGTGCACAGCAGTGAGTGAGCCCGTGGGAGCCCAGGTGTGCCCGAGGCGGGGGGGGGGCAGGGCGCTGGCCCATTGCTCCGAGGAGCGAGGAGCATGCAGGCCTCCACAGAGGACAGTGGCCAGCAGGGGGGCTGGGCGGGGCTCCCCACAGAGGAGCAGCCTGCATGGGGCCTCCTCCTGCCAGGGCTCTGCCCGCGGCGCTCCTGGCATGGCTGGACCCCCAGTACCTGCCCCTTGGAGGCACCCAGAACTCTTCCTGAAGCTGCCCCTGGAAGGTCTTCGGGAGATTCTGCAGGACAACCTGGCCCAGCCCCGGGCCCTGGAGGATGAGGTGGTGCTCAGATACCTTTGGGCCTCCATGGCCCAGCTGAAGGATGAGGTGAGACCAGCCTCCCCCCAGGTGGGCCCCATCCCCTCCCGATTCACCCTCCTGGGGCAGCACACAGTGGACAGAGCCTCTGGGGCCTTCCTCCTCATCTCTGTCCCTCTCCTGCTCCAACCTTGGGCAACCCAGGCCAGGGCCGGGCATCCGGGCACTCACTGCAGGGCTGGGCATCAGCACCTGGAGGGGTGTTGTCAGGGGCAGGCCAGGGTGGACACACAGGGAGCCACGAGCACACCCTGGGGCCCAGCCAGCTGGGGACAAACAGCCTGCTGGAGACGCTAACACAGTCTGCCTCTTTGTAGCCGGCCCTGAGGAGTTCCCCAAGATGCCCCTGGGTCTGGAGCAAGTTCCCAGGTGCCCGGGCCTCTCCTCCCTTCTCTTAGCATTGAGACGCTCCCCACAGTGGACAGGCTGGCCTCCCCAGGCCCAGCCTCCCAACATGAGCAGCCGGACCCCTTCCCAGCCAGGCCATCCTGAAGCCCGAGGAGCTGCTGCAGGAGGGCAAGTCCACGGAGCCCTCGGCTGCCCACCCGCATCAGGGAGCCCCCACAGGCTCAGGTTCTGGCCTGGCTGCACCCCGCCCAGGACCCCTCGCTGGCCCGCCTGTCCCCACAGTGATGGGATTCCCTCCCCAACCTCCCCGGGCACCAGGAGAATGCAGGCAGGTGGCCCCCGAATGGGGCTTGAAGCCACAACACTGGGTTCCTTTCCCTTTAACACGTGCCTGGGCCACCCCAGTGGACACACTACAGACCAGGCCCCAGAACACCCCTGGGACTCCCGGGACGGCGTCCCCCCAGCCCACTAGAGAGCAAGCTGTGGACCCAGGACATACTTCCTGTCCTGTGGCCACTGCAGCTCATGCCCCTCTCGGGGACTGACCAGCACAGCCGAGACAGAGCCAGGGCCGCGCTGAGCCACAGCCCCGAGGCCCCGCACCTGCCCGGGACCGTCCGACCTCCGCGTCCACAGGGCTGCTAGATGCTCCCTGGCCCCTGGAGCAGATGCCGAGCATGGGGGCCCTGAGGCTCTGGCCGGCCAGCACCATGCCGTGCCTCGTCACACTGGCCTTCCTGGACGGCGGCAACCTCCCCCACCAGGAGTCGTAGGTCCCTGAGCCAGAGAGACCTCAACTGCTGGCCCCAGGCCCCGGGGGGCAGCAGAGACGACACGAGCCCCCTCAGGACCAGAATGAAGACTGATGGGAACAAGGCCCCCGTGGCCCTGGCCAGTCCTGGCTTCTGGCCCCAGGCTCGGCGAGCCCTCTCAGAGCTCTGTGTGGTCACCTGGGACCTGGGCATGCCCCACAGATCCACAGCTCCGACCGAGGACAGCACTGGGACCTCAGGCCACCCCAGCTAAGGGGGAGCAGGGGCAAGCAAATGAAAGCCCACCCTCCCCCTCCCCCACAGTAGGAGGCAGGTGCCCCCAGAGGCCACGTCTCAAGCAGTCACCTGGTAGCAGAGGCCGAGGCCATGAAGACGTGCTGGGACCCTGCCCGGGAACCCCAACACTGGAGCTCCAGGTCAGGTCCCTGTCCTCAGCACCTGCCTCCTAGGGGAACCACACTCAGGAATTGTGCCCCCCCCCGGAGTCAGCAGAGGCTCTAAGGAGGGGGACACTGGCACCCATGCCCCCCCGTGATTTCAGCCTTCCTCTCAAGGAGAAGCAGGTCTCCCTCCCCAGGGGAAGGCCGCACCCTTGGTTCTGAGCCCCTGCTTGCTGTTAACAGTTCAATAAAGGGTGGTTGTGTTAAAATGTAAAGCCAGCCTGTTCCTGTGGAGCCCAGAGCTCCCTGCAAGAAGCGTAGGACAGACACCCAGAAGGAAAGAGGGTGGCTCGGCCCAGGCCGTGTCCCCGGTCCCTACAGGTGTCCCGCAGAGGGGCCTCCAGGCAGACACAAAGCTGAGGGTCCCCAGTTCCTTCCAATCTCAGCAAGACGCAGGCGTCCAGACCATCCCATAATTGACTGGGTCCCAACCTGTGGCAAAAGGGCCAGGACAGGGCTGGGAGGAGAGTGACAGCCAGAGTCCTGGGGGCCTCAGTTCACCACATCTGTGCAAAGTGTTCCCGGGGGGTCTGTCCAGGGAGCCTGGGCGGCCAGGGTCCCGCGGCGCTTCCTTCTTCCTTCCCCTGCTCCTTCCTCTGTCCCCACCTGCTCCTGGCTTCCAGAACCTCCATGCACCCTGCCTGTGCTCCTGGGGCACAGAGGGCCAGTGGGCGGGTCAGAGGGGGTCTGGAAGGGACATCACGGGGAGCAGGCACTTGCAGCCCCTGCAGCCTGGGCCCCCTCCTCGGGTGAGCTCAGCCTTCCCACCTTGTGCTCCTGGATCTCTCGCACCAGCGTCTAGAAGGCATCCGCAAGCCCTAGGAGGAAGGGGCTGCCTCAGAGTGGGACTGGGCCTGGGGGCCTGGCAGGGGGAAGGGGGACCGAGGGATCCAGCCCTCCCCCACCTTCTCCCCACCCCGACTCCCACACACAGGAAATGGGGTCCTGCTCATCCTGTTACAAGCCCCAGGGCTACCCCCGTGAGGCAGCTTGTCCTCAGGAGCTCCCCCACAGGGCAGTCCTTGGTCTGGCTCCCAGCTTGAACATTCCCTGTCCCACCCCTATCTGACCTATCAACCTTGTCCCCAGTAGCCCATGAAGGGTTCAGGGCCAACAGGCGCCCACAGAGCTCTCTGGGAGCAGAGGGGCCAAGACCCCAGGGTCGCTGCTCCGGCCTGGCTCAGGGCAGCTCTCTCCAGGACCTCTGCCCCTCCCTGTAGCTCTGTCAGCCCAGACCCTGGACCCAGCCTCCGTCGCTGCCCAGCCATCCAGAGACACTTAGAATGCTTGGGCCGCTGGGTCATGGGGATCCCAGAGTGTCCCAGAGAGTCCCAGACCTGGAGCCAGACCCTTCACTGGAGTCCTTCACTCCCTTGATCTGCTCCCTGCAAGGAAGAAGGTGAGAACCAGTCCCTGGGTTGCAGGGACGGTGCACCAGGACTCTGACAGAGAGATAGGAGGAGAAACAGAGGGACACGGAGGTCCCCGAGCGCCACCCAGCAGCTCACCGGTACTGGTGGATGTCCTCCAAGGACGTGGTGGTGGTGATGGCAAACACACACAGGAAGCCTTCTCCGGTGGGCACATACTGGTCCCACAGGGCGCTATATTCCTCCTGGCCCACTGTGTCCAGAATGTCCAGCAGGCACGTCTCACCATCCATAACCACTTGCTTCTGATAGGAGTCCTGCAGGAGGACAGTGCTGCAGGACCCCCTGCCCGCCTCACCTAGGATGGGGCAATCCAACCACCAGCCCCTCCTGGGCACCTCTCCTGCCCCGCCCCCAGGTCCCACGGTGGGGGGACAGCCTCCTATGGAGCACACAGGACACAAGCCCACATCAGGATTCACGGCTGAGGACAGGAGCAGCAACCCTCACTTCCATGCTGGGGTCATGCTCATCCACGAAGTGGTTCTGGATGAGCTGGATGGTCCGGGCACTATTCCCACACCTCCAGTGCCCACCTCCCTCAGCACAGATCCTGAAGTCCATCTTGTCTCACATCACTGGGGTGCTGGAGGAAGTTCTGGTCAGCCTCCTGGCTGTTGTCCTCTGAGTCAGCAGATTTATCTCTTGGGCTGAGCCTTCTGCTGGGCCTTACCCTCACGGTTCCTCACCGTCTCGGTAGCCATTGAACAGGTGTGTGTATTTGGTCTTAACCCTGTGCTCGCTCTAATTCTCAGCGGCGTGTTGACTTGAGCCTCTGTTCACCATCTCAGGATATGGGACCACCTTCCTCTTTTCAAGATACAAAATGCAATCTGTCCTTGGGATTCTACTCCAAGCCCTGGGGAGGCCCAGATAGACACATTTCTGAGAAAGAGATACGACTCATGTTATCTGTGCCTTTGGGAGTTATTGATAGGGCTAGCCACTCACAATGGTCACCAGGGACCCAGACTGGACTGAGCCCGTTCCCTACCCTATTGGAAAGGACACCAGGAAAGGGAATACATTTTCTGTTCAGGACTCAAGGATTTCCTGGAGGCATTCATGACACTGATGTGTAAGAAACATACACGGACTTATGGTTCCTGGACCAGGTGTCACAGGTCCATAGTGACCCAGCTGCACTTTGAGGACCAAGACTCTCACAGGGGCCACCCAGGTTCATAGGTACGAGGCACCCCCCTCATGAGACTGGTCTGCGGCAGCCCCTGGGAAAACCAGTCCACCCCTGCCTGGTGGCTCCTCAGCGAGGACTTTGCTGGCCCTCCAGCTCAGCCTCCGGGGACCCCGGGCTTTAAAGCACACGGCCAGCCCCAGCGCTCTGCATGCAGACACAGCTCCACCTCCCGCCACTATTCACCTGCACCCCACCCTGTCTGGGCGCACACTGCATTCCTGTCCCTCCCGCTTGTCCCCTGCAAGCTCAGGGTCTCTACCCGTACCCGGTGACTCCACCAAACCCGGGCTTCTGATAAGGACAGACCGTCCAGAGAACCCTAAGGTGGCCAGGGAGGCGCAAACACTGTCCACACACTAAGGAGCTGCACTAAATCCTTGCTGGCTGGTGCTGGTGTGGGGGGCACACATCCAACAGGGATCCCCATTTCCTAAGATGCATGCAGAGATTTCAACAGATAAAACAGACCCGAGGTCTGGGCTTTGCTGGGACACACTTGCTGCTGGGGAAGCGTGTGTTGAGCACAGGACCCAGGGCTAGACCCGGGATGGCATTTGGGGGTTCACCATAATATCACCATAATATCTATCTTTACAATGATATGGAATTGTCTAAAACAAAACGCAACAACATGCAGAACTACAGGAAAACTCCAAGAGTGGCAGTCATTCGGTCTGTGTGCGTCCTCTTCCAGCCGAGTCTGTGCCGCCTGGCCCCCAGCACCCCCCAGTGCCCCCCCCACGGCCCCCACCCTCAGTCCCCTGCTCTTCAGGAAGAAGCTCCACGTCAACTTTTGGGGTTCAGCTCACATGGGGATGATGCAAGGACCTCGTCTGGGCGCCCTCACCATCGCCCCAGACCCGGGATCGCGGGGAGGGGGCCCCTGGCTCGTCGCCAGCACTTGTACCACACGGCAGTGTTTTGTTTGCTGCCCCTACCTCCCCTCCTCTGAGACCCCGCGTTCCCCACCCAGAAGCCCCTGGGCCACCCCGACACCTGGAGTGTGCCCTGCAGACCCCAGTGCCCTGCTTGCCCCCCAGCCTCACCTGACCCCACAGCGGTCCCCAAACATGACGTGGTTGAGAAGGTCTGGGTCACATCCAGGTCAATTTGCCTGATGTCCTTGGAGAAGAGCTGGGCCTGCTCCTTCATCTTCTGTGGGCAGAACCGGGAAGGAGGAGGCAGCTTCAGGACACGGAACCCTAACTGCCACCAACAGCCCCTCTAAGCAGGGAGCGCCGCTAGCCGCCACATGAGTGTGCCCTGCAGAAACCTCCTTCTGTCCCTTGTCTCTGAGGCCAGGGCCCCGCACAAGTGCCCACCGTGCCCGTGATGCCCACGTCAGGGCTGGTGCTCAGCAGCCCTGGGCGGGGAGGGCCTCCAGTGGTCAGCCCGAGGCTCTCCCCTCCCCCACGCACAGGGGCCCATCCTCCAGGACCGAGCACCAGCCCGGGCCCTGAGCCTGCCCTGCAGAGGCTGTTCCCTGGAACCTGCTCCCAGGGCACAGGCCCATCTCAGGGCCCTCGGGGAGACAGGGAGGGTCACTGGGCCCATGCTCCTGATGCCCGCGGAGTCCTACAGCCACCAGGCGGGGTGGCAGGGGCTAGCTCTCCTCCCCTTCCCATCCCCACCCAGGAGCTCCTTCTGCAGCCCCAGCAGGAATCTGGCACCAGCCCACTCGGTCGGCCCCCACTCCAGGCCCTGGGGCCAGGAGGGCTGCTGTGGGAGCTCCAGGCCTGTTAAGGGTGCCAGTTCCCATCACCCTGATGCTAAACCCACCCAGGAACAGGACAGAGACTCACAGCCCTGACTTCTCTGGACCCCAAGTCTGTCCTTCTTCAGGGTTCATGGGACTGAGGCTGGGCAGCAGGGAGATGCGTGGAACCCTGGGGTCTGAGAGGAACCAGAGAGCACTGAGGCCACCCTGGGTCCCCAAGGCACATGACCTCACCCGCCCCCGCCCCCCGACTTGTTCCCCTTAGCTTCTACCAAGTCCTCATCTAAGGGCCATGCCTCTGCAGGGTTGGAAGGGCTTACCTCGTAGACCCCTTGGTGGCTGGACTTCACCTGCTCAATATCAAGCACGAGGGCCCACACCTGACCCCTCACCTGGGGAGGGACCACTTTATACCCCCGACGATGCATCTACAGAAAGAAAGCAGTGCTGGTGAGACAGGCCCAGGATGGCACCTTGGAGCCCAAGGAGCACAAGCATCTAGAAGATTCTGGTCTTGGGTCCATGGCGTCTCCAGAGAGGCTGGGTGTCCCTTGAGCTGTGTCTTGTCTTCCACAAGGAGGAAGGGACAATGGCCCTGACCTGCCGGCCCCTCTGGTGCCCTCTTTGGGCCTGGGGAGGCTTGGGCTTGGGCAGCAAACTTTCCTTAGGCAGGGGGACTCTCGTGGGGTCGGGGGGACGCTGAGGGCTGTACCCCCACCCCTGTCGGGACACAGTGCCGTCTGCGGGCACACAGCGCCCCACCTTCTCACTGAGCCGGTAGTGGTCCCAGGTCTGCAGCATCTTCACCCACTTGTCGGCTCTCCGGGTCTCCTGGCGATGTTGCTGGAACATGACAAGGGGGCAGCAGATGAGCCGCCCGCTGTGTAGACTGGTGCCTGGGCAGTGTCCAGGGGCCTTCATGTGAACAGACTCAGAGAGCCCGAGGGGCACAGGGCCGCTCCCGCTGACCACGGCTCTGGGGCTCAGGCTTGGCCCCGGCAGTGCGTGGGGTGCTGGGATGGGGGATTTGGTGAAACAGCCCTTGGGACCGCTTTGGGGACCAGGTCTGCTGTCACCTGGCTCCATGCCCACCCAGCACGTCCTGCCCGAGCCCCAGGACAGGCTCGTACTTTTGCCTCGTGGGGGTTGGGGCCGGGCATCTCCTTCTCCCTGGAAGGCAAGAGAAGCAGAGTCTGAGGACCGGGCCCCCAGCCCCATAGCACAAGGCTCAGCCCAGGAGCCTCGGGAGGGGTGGGCTGACCCCAGGGAGGGCAGGGGCTGCCAGGTGCCTGGGGCTCAGGCAGGGCAGCATCCTGCCTGGGGTGGGAGAAGGGTTGTTGCTGGCAGGTGGGCCAGGCGGGGGCATCTCAGCAGCCCCCACGAGGTGACCTGCCCCCGTCCTGGGATGGGCCAGCCTGAGAACTGTCAGTGCCGCCGGTGCCCCCTGGGACCGTCCGCCTGAGGACCCCATGCCTTCACAGGGCCTGACTGCTCAGCATCCAGCCTGCCTCTCCCTCACCCTGGCCGTCACCCCTGCTGTTCCCTGACACCAACCCTCTTGTCGGTCACTTCTGCCTCTCTGGCCCATTTCTGCCCCTTGTCTTGTCAGAGCTCTAAACATGACCCACCCCTGACCCATCTAAACGGCCCCTTATCCCTGGGCGGTGAGGAGGGCCTGAGGCCCCAGGGGCAGCCCAGTGGGCACACGTGGAGTCTCCAGCCTCACCCAGGTCTCATGGCAGCCATCGGCCCAGCAGCCTCCTTCCCTGATACCAAGGCCACATCGCTGTCCCCCCTCCCTCATTCCCACCCCAGGGCAGCCTCCTCCTCCAGCCCAGGCTGGTCAGCCCCTCCCTCTGCTGCCCACCTCCCTCCCTGACCTGGCCTTGTCCCTGACATCTTCTTGCCATCCCCCAAAAGCCTTTGGGAGCTGCGGCGGCTCTGGCCTAGGGGTGTCACTGAGGAGCACCCCTCTGCCCTCGCCCCAGACCAGACTGCCCTCCAATAGAAAGGATGCCACCTTCCCAGAGCCCCTCACCCTCTGGAGCCCCTGCTGAACTGAATGGACTCACTGTCTGAATGCAGGAGGCAGACATGGGGCCCTCCCCGAAGCAGGCGTGGAGGCCCCTCCTCAGAGTGCCCAGGGGCCTGGCCCAAGGCCCAGCTCCATTCCTGCCCACTTCCTGGGTTTGCCTCCTGGGTCTCTCAGCTCCAGCCCAGGCCAGACTCTGGCCCTCAGAGGGCTCCAGGGAACGAGGCCTGAGCTGGGGAGATGGGTCCTGCGCCGAGAGAGGCGTTCCTGCAAATGCAATCCCCCCCTGAGGTGGATGAAGGAGGGCCCAAGTGACTCACTGCAGAAAGCCATGATGGTCCGTGAGCCTGCACAGCGGGAGCTCAGCATCTTCCCATGGGTCCCATGGAGACCCTGCTGTGCCTGAAACAGAGAGGGCCTGTGGTGGGGGTTCTGTCAGAGCCAGGGGTATGGGTGACAGGAGGGAGCAGAATGGCTCCTCTTTCCCCTGCATCCTAGGGAGCCCAGGACCCGCTGAAAATGGCCCAGCAGGAGAGGCAGGACCTGTCTGCCCCATGGGAGCAGCCTGACAGCCTGACAGCCCCACCTGCTTCTCCCAGTGATGATCCCCGCCCGGCTTGCCCTGCTCCTACGGGCAACAATACCCACTTGGGTCTCATCTGCTGGACTCTGCTCTGATCCCAGCCTGGGACGTAACTGCTCTTGCTGTTGAGGATTCCCTTTGGGCCAGAGCTGCTCCTGCCTGCCTATGAGCCCCGCCTGGGCCTCCCGTGCACCTGCTGCCTAGGATCCCCCCCGCCTGGGCCTCATCAGCTACTGACGACTAGGATCCCCACCTGGGCCTCATTGGCTACTGACGACTAGGATCCCCACCTGGGCCTCATCAGCTCCTGACAACTAGGATCCCTGATGGACCCTTGCCTGCTACTGATGCCTCCCTCCCCCGGTCTCACTTGTTCCTGACGACTCTGGGCCTTCTCTGGGCTGAACTCGCCCATTCTTGGCTCTGGTCCCCACCACTGCAGTGGGTGCTCCTAGAGTTGATGGTTCCTCTCTGGGCCTCACCTGAGTGTAACTGGCTATGATGTTGGCCTGTTGCTAGGTCAGTGGGGTCTCTAGGTCCTCTTTCATGGTGCTGTAACCAAAAACATCCAAATAGGAGCCTGCATGAAAACCTCCAGAGAACAAAGGGGTCTGCTCCATGTGGGCAGATCCCAAGTCTGTCTGAGCTGAGAGTGGAGAAAACCCTCTAGCTCCGGGGGGGAAAAGCTGGGCTGGCGGATCCCACGTGGGCACTCCCACTCCGTGGCACTCTCACCCTCAGACTCCCTTCCCAGCCACTGTCCCCATGCATGCTGTCACGCTGAGTTGACAGAGTCTCTTACCCCGTTTCCAGGAGCACACGGGGGTCTGGGAGTCTCTGGGAAACTGCTGACCTGATGCTTGGTGTGGTGTCCCCCAGCCCGGGGCCCGCAGCACGAGGCTGGCTGGGAGGGCTGGCCATCGAATGCTCCTGCGGGCTTAGGGGGGCAATTGAATGTGTCTCTGAGCTCTCACAAGCACAGGCGACAAAAGGGAAAAAGCAATGAGTGGACATCATCCACATGAACAACTTTGGCAGCAAGAGTGTGAGCAAACTCCCCACCCTGATTGCAAGGCTTGTGAATGGCCTGAGGAGGGGTGAAGGGGAGAGCAGGAGGGGCTTCGTCGTCCCTGCCAGGGAGGAGCATGCTGGCTCCTGGCCCAGGAGGCTAGGACCGGGCAGCAGGGGGGCAGCCCTCCCCGCCGGAGCTGTGGAAGGGCTGCATGCGCCGGCCCACGGTCAGTGCTCGGGGGTCCAGTGTCCTCGGCCACAGCCCGGGAGGCCACGCCGCCCACCCGGAGCCCGAGCCCCCACAGTGGCCCGAAGGGAGCAGCGAGCAGGGCACACTCACCTGTGACCTGTCGCTGTGTGAGCTGTACCTCCTGTCTACACGGGGGTCGTGGGGTGAGGAGGGCACTGAGAGTGTGGCAGAGACAGGGACAGAGAGCGTGAATGCCTCCCTCTGCCTGGGGACATAGAGCCTAGTGCGGGCCAGGCAGCAGGGAACCCTGGGGCGCCACAGCTCCGCCCAACGGGGTCCCGCGTCATTAGTGCACATCAGCAGTGTCCCGTCAGCACCTAGCCCTTCACCCTGAAGGTTACGCTCGCGGGGAGGGTCTTGGCACCACACACAGTGGGAAGGCCTGGCTTGGCACCTTCCCACCATCCTTAGCTACCATGCTCAGGTCTTCCAGGCACCCCGCCCTTCTAGGTAGACTGTGTGTCACAAATGTCCTCCCACCCCCAAGGGTTCTCAGCATGCATTTTGCACTTCAGAACATTTGAGGGGCTCCCGGGTGGCTGAGTCAGTTGAGTGTCTGACTCTTGATTTTGGCTCAGGTCATGATCTTACGGGTTAAGAGACTGACCCCATGTTGGTCCCTGGGCTAGGCTGGAGTCTGCTTGAGATCCTCCCTCTGCCCCTCCCTCTGGTCAAGCTCTCTCTCTCTCTCTCTCAAATAAATAAATAAATTCTTTCAAAAATTAACATTGAAGAACATTTGAGAAATCTTTATCATCTCTGCAAATGTTCCTTCATATTTGGAATGGCTGTATAATTGCCTTTCATGGATGCACCGTGATTTCTATTAGAAGCCCCTATTCTTTAATATTTATTGAAGAATAGTCAATACACAATGTTATATTAGTTTTAGGAGCACAACTTAGTGATTCAACAATTCTGTACATTACTCAGCGCTCTCCAGGAGAAGTGTACTCACCACCTGTCCCCATACAGAGTTATTACAATACCATTGCCTGTATTCCCTATGCTTACTTTTTGAATTTCCAGACTTATTTATTTTAGAACTGGAAGTTTAGAGCTTTTCATAGTCTTCATCTCTATTTTCCATCCCCCGCCCCCTTCCTCTCTATCAAATCAACCAAGGAGATCCTTCACATTAGAAAGAGAAAGGACAAAAACTGTATTATCATCTGAACAGTTGCACAAAAAGCATTTGACAAAGTATAGCATCCTTTCTTGATGAATATTCTCCACAGTGTAGGGACAAAGGGAACATACCTCAATATCATAAAAGCCATATATGAAAAGCCCACAGGAAATAGCATTCTCAGTGGGGGAAAAACCGAGAGCTTTTCCCCTAAATCAGGAATAGGACAGGGATGTCCATTCACCACTGCTGTTCAACATAGTACTACAAGACCTAGGCTCAGCAATCAGACAACAAAAGAAATAAAAGGCATCCAGATCAGCAAAGAAGTCAAACTTTCACTCTTCACAGATGATATGATACTCTATGTGGAAACCCAAAAGTCTCCACCCCAAAATTACTAGAACTCATACAGGAATTCAGCAAATTGGCAGGATATAAAATCAATGCACAGAAGTCAGTTGCATTTCTATACCCTAACGAGACAGAAGAAAGAGAAATTAAGGAATTGATCCCATTTACAATTGCACCAAAAGCCATAAGATACCTAGGAATAAACCTAACCAAAGAAGTAAAATTTTTGTACTCTGAAAACTACAGAACACTTATGAAAGAAATTGAGATAGACACAAAAAATGGAAAAACATTCCATGCTCATGGATTGGAAGAACAAATATTGTTAAAATGTCTATGCTACCCAGAGCAATCTACACATTCAATGCAGTCCTTATCAAAATACCATCAACATTTCTCACAGAGCTGGAACAAACAATCCTAAAGTTTGTATAGAACCAGAAAAAAAAAAAAAAACAAAACCGAATACCTAAAGGAATGTTGAAAAAGAAAAGCAAAGCTGGCTGCATCACAATTCCGGACTTCCAGCTCTATTACAAAGCTGTCATCATCAGGACAGCATGGTACTGGCACAAAAACAGACACATAGATCAATGGAACAGAATAGAGAGCCCAGAAATGGACCCTCAACTCTATGGTCAACTCATCTTTGACAAAGCAGGAAAGAATGTCCAATGGAAAAAAAGACAGTCTCTTCAATAATTGGTGTTGGGAAAATTGGACAGCCACATGCAGAAGAATGAAACTGGACCATTTCCTTTCACCACACACAAAAATAGACTCAAAATAGCTGAAAGACCTAAATGTGAGACAGGAGTCCATCAAAATCCTACAGGAGAACACAGGCAGCCAACTCTCCGACCTTGGCCACAACAACTTCTTCCTAGACGCGTCTCCAACAGCAAGGGAAACAAAAGCAAACCTAAAGTATTGGGACTTCATCAAGATAAAAAGCTTTTGCACAGCAAAGGAAACAGTAGACAAAGCCAAAGACAACCTCCTGAATGGGAGAAAATATTTGCAAATGTTTTATCAGATAAAGGGCTAGTATCCAAACTCTATAAAGAACTTATCAAACTCAACACCCAAAACCAAAAAATCCAGTCAAGAAATGGGCAGAAGACATGAACAGACATTTCTCCAAAGAAGACATACAAATGACCAACAGACACATGAAAAAATGCTCAACAGCACTCGGCATCAGGGAAATACAAATCAAAACCATGATGAATTAGGGCCTCATGCCTGTCAGAATGGCTAAATTTAACACCAGAGGAAACAACAGGTGTTGGTGAGGATATGGAGAAAAGGGGAACCCTCTTACACTGTTGGTGGGAATACAAGCTGGTGTAGCCCCTCTGGAACACAGTATGGAGGTTCCTCGAAAAGTTAAAAATAGAGCTACCCTACAACTCAGCAACTGCACTACTAGGTATTTACCCAAAGGATACAAAAATACTAATTCAAAGGGATATAGGAACTGCAATGTTTATAGCAACATTATCTACAATAGCTAAATTATGAAAAAAGTCCAAATGCCCATGGACTGATGAATGAATAAAGAAGATGTGTGTGTGTATATATACATACATACAGACACACACACAATGGAATATTACTCAGCCATCAAAAAAATGAAATCTTTTCATTTACAGTGATGTGGATGGGGCGTTTTATGCTAAGTGAAATATGTCAGAGAAAGACAAATACCAAATGATTTCACTTATATAGAATTTAAGAAACAAAACAGATGAACATGGTGGGGGAGAGAGAGAGAGGCAAACCATAAAACAGACTCTTAACTGAAGAGAACACACTGAGGGTTATTGGAGGGAGTTGGGCGGGGATGGACTAGATGGGTGATGAGTATTAAGGAGGGCACTTGTTGTGATGTGTCCTGGGTGTCATATGTAAGTGAAGAATCGCTAAATTCTACTCCTGAAACCGTTATTACACTGTATGTTAACTAACTGGAATTTAAATAAAAACTTCAAACAAACAAACAAAAAACCCCACAAGGTGAACAAACCAAAATTAAGTTTACACTTATGTGTTGATTTGTAAGTCTGATGTTTAAAGTGACTAACCAGGGGAGCCCCATCAATTTAATGAGCCAGGCTACAGGAACCTGGTGACAGCAAGCTCTCTAAATCCACTGACAGCACATCACCCGGGAAGAGGCGTCCAGGAAAGTGCAGTCTTGTCCAGTCCCGCCTCAGACCACCGGCATGCCCATGACCTGGTTACGATGGTCTGGAGGACAGCAGTGATGGCCCCGTTCCACGCCCAGAGTCACACTGCTGCTGTCCCCCTTAGCAGCACTGGTGGGGGTCTGGAAACCAGTGCAGGCAGGATATCTGGGCTTGCAGGAGCATCCTTTCATATCCCTGCGTTCATAATGCCCTTTATAACATCTCTGGATGTACAGCTCTCCTCCTATCTGGTTACAAACGTGGGTGTGTTTACATCCATCCCTTCTACTCTCAGCCTTCATCAGGCCTACCAAATGTGGAGAAGCCCTCAATCCAAGTCATTTTTCAGAGGTTTGAAAGCCTGTGAATTAAAGCCCTATTATGTTGAGCCACTTACGTTGAGTTTACACTGACATTTAAAAACAAAATAATTGTCAAAGCTTTTAAATGTGAAATGGAGATGTTAAGGTTGTTTTATTTTATTTATATTTATTATTATTTTTTTAAACCTTGTTTTAAAACCTCCGCATACACGTGAGGCTTTGTGCTTAGGTAGGGCCTGGCTCCCTCTCCGAATGGTCTGGAAGCCCCGCGGAGAAAACCTTTCCGCCACACAGGTTTTCCCCCGCCTTCCCGTGTCACCTGCAAGGCACCGAACCCCGTCACATCTCAGCTCTCTCATCGGCACAAAGAACGAGAGGCTCCTCTCTGGCCTGAAGCATCGATGGGTTTAGGAGCGCTCCTGATAAACATCACATGCCACGTGAAAGGTGCTGAAGCCACGGCGGCACATCACGTGACACGCTAACGAGCCACAAGGGCTTCTTGGCTTTGTCCTTCCCCGCCTGGGCTGACAGAGAGTTCTTCCCCCTGGGCCTCCCCATGCTCACGTCTGCCCAGATGTCGGGAGACACGGCCCAGGCTTCCAGCTGCAGTTTGGACTCGGGACCTCGCACACTCCTGAGAGCGGCCCGAGAGTGCTTGCCCCCAGTTCCCGGCGGGGCTGTGCAGGCAGCAGAGGGCCTGGCGGGCGAGCGCCGCAGGCTGCATGGACAGTCACGAGGGCACTGGCAGGCAGCCCGAGCCGGAGCAGGCAACGGGATCCACCCGAAGTCAGCAACAATCCCGTGATGTTACGGTGGGACCAGGAGGAGGAATAGGGCACAAGGCAGACGCGGTCACCTGCAGCACGGAGCTGAGCTGATCCCCTGCACAGTTAGCCCCCAGGGAGTGTGCATGCTTGTGCGATTAACTCACTTCCTTGGAAAGTAACTGTTCATTCTTGTCCCTTTCCCTTCTGCACGGAACTTTGCAAGGACAATTTACAGACATGAGGGACTTATATTAGGCTTTGACTTTCGATTCCACTCATGCCTGGAATACATAATAGGATCATATAGGGCAAAAAAGTTTTTAAAGGAACTAAGACCTCTAAATAATGGAAACTGGCAAAGTCTGTCTTACCTAGTCTCTCCTCTCTGCCTTTAGGTCGCTGCCCGGCAGACTCGGGGGCGGCGGCCTTCCTCGGGGCTACCACTCACCTCCTGAACCAGCATCATACCTCAGTAGATGCCCATGCCTTCTGCTGTGGACCCCAGGGCTTCACTGACCCTGAGACGCCCACAGGGGAGCGTGCACAGCACCACACAGGGGTCACAGTCAGGAGTCAAAGAATCAAGGGCAGGCCTCAACCCTGGAGGACTGTGGACAAGGGATAAAAGGCACCTCCAGGTCGATCTGGCAGGCAATTCTGAGAGCTCACTCCACGCTGCTCAGAAAGTTCTGGGCACAGCAGCGCTCCAGATGCCCTCTGTCATGACCTTGATAATTCATCCTTATACTGACTTTCCTGCTCCTCTCACTCCTCTGGTCCTTCATTCACAGTCTCTGGGATTATTTCCCAAATAAGGCAAGCATCAAGCCCTTGTCCTAATTGTTCCTTTAGAGGGAACCAAGTTACAGCAACTGTATCCCTTTATTTAGTCACCAAATATTTATTGAGGACCTACTGTGTGTCAACTATTTGTTGAGGACCTGCTTGAGCCATCAAAGAAGAAAAAGATGTGTCGCCTTGCCCTCCAGAGCTCTCAGTCTAGCGCATAATTAAATGTCACCTACTGAAACAAGGAAGAGATTCACATCCCTAGACGGTGGAAAAGGATTTTATGATCAAATTATTTCAGCGTCAGTTTAAGCCGCCTTCTCAAGCTAATTGGTGTCAGCTACCTTCCACCTTCCACACCATGATACCGGATGACCTATGCAAGGTTTGCAAAGTCTAATGACCAACTGACCACCTCTGTAGGTCTTTAAAAGAGGTTGGAGAGGCTGAGAGAGGTAATAGATTATAAGAGCTTTTTTTTTTTTTTCCCTATGCTGGTGCTTTTATGAGGACTTCTGCCCACGGAGGGGAAGGATGAGAGACACTTTCCCTTCAATTCACATGAAGGAGAGGTGGTGGTGCTCTGTCTCCAAGCTCTAAGGACATATCAACCTTTCATGAGATGTCCCCTGGAGCTTGAGGACCAGGTAGACTGGTGTCTGACCCTTGTCTGATTCATGTCCAACTCATCTGTCCTGCCAAGCAAAGAGGTGGGTATTAGGGCAAAGAAGGCACATGGGGTTCTCAGACCTCATGGGGGCCCATGACAGAGTGGTGGCTCAAAGTCCTGTCCTGAAGTACCTCCAGGGGACACCAGGAGACCTCAGCATAGAGGTGCCACCTTGTGCCTTGGCCTGACAGGTCTCTAGCCACCAGCCTGCGTCAAGGAATTGCAGACAGAGATCCCTAGTAAGAGGGGGTGGATGAGAAGGTAAAGGGCTGTCCAGAGACCTTTCAGTCTGGTCCCCACCTACCTGTGCACCTTCCCTTCCTCCCAGTCTCCTCCTCATGAAGCTCCACCCCCCTCTTTTCTTGCTGCCCTTGGAGCACATCAAGATTGTTGTGCCTCAGGAGCCCACAGTTGCTCTTCCCTCTGCTTGGAAGGGACTTTCTGGTAGACTTCCGCAAGTTTGGCTCTTCATCATTACATTTCTGCTCCACTCTCACCTCCTCACAGAGGCTCGCCTTTGCAAGCACCTGGTTAAAGTACTTCCCCGGTCTTTGTCATCTTCTTGCCTTTCCCCTCCCTCACTTTTATGAATCATGAGTTTCTGCTCCATGAACTTTCAGCCAAGGGAACAGGCCTATTGAGCCAGCATTCAGAGCTAGAGACCTACAACCACGTTGGTAGAGCGGGCCTAGAGCCCTAACCAGAGCCGCTGACACACTGATTTGATTCGTGGAGTTCTACACCTCCACCGGCCTATACCGTAACTCCCAGCCACATGTGGGCACCCTGCCCTTGAACTGTGGCTAGTAACACATGTTAAAACAACAATGTTTTGGACAAACTGAGTAGAATAAATATAGCATTACAATGAATTTCACCTGTGTCTTTTACCTTTTCGGTGTGGTTACCAGACAGTTTTAAGTTACCTGTGTGGCTCCCATCGCGTTCCTACTGGGCGGCGCTACTCTAGACCCTCTTTGGGTTGTCTTTTTCCCTTCTGCCAGCGGACTGTAAGCCCCGCGCGGACTCCTGCGGCTCGGCTCAAGGATGCGCCTCCAACGTCGGCGCCTAGTAGGTGCGCGGTCAGAACTGCCCCGCGAGCGGGTGGTCGGTGCGTGCACGAACCTACGCTGCGTGGAGACGGGTCAGCAGGTTGGGACGTGCTGATCCCGGGGGCATCTCCCACCGGGAACCCCGACGCTGCCGCTTCTGCAGCTGGGGCTCCGAGGACGCACCCCCGAGGAAACACCCAGAGAGTGCGCCCGAGGTGCGGGGAAGGGGGGCGCTGCGCGGAAGAGAGGCAGCGGGAGTGGGGGAGGGCGGCCCCCCGGCCCCGCCCCGCCGCGGGACCCCTCCTGGCGTCGCGCGGCCGCGGTTTCCAGGCAACGCGGAACGCGGACGCCCGGCTGCTGGCAGCGCGCAGACTGGGCCGGACGTCGGCGGGCGCGAGCCCTCACTGGGGTGGCATGGAGGACGACGAAGAGGAGGAGCTCAGCGCCGCCACGCTGCGGGGCAAGCCCCGGCCGCCGCCCCTCTCAGCGCTGTCCGCCTTCAGCTACATCCCGCCGCGGCGCCTGGACCCCAAGGAGCACAGCTACTATTACCGCCAGGCCAAGGTGAGCCGCACCGGGGAGGGGCTGCGCGGCGGGGCGCGGCCGGGCGGGCGGGAGGGGCAGCCGAGCGGGGCGGGGGCTAGAGGACGGGGGGATAGGGGCGGGGCTTCACTGCCAGGGAGGGGCGGGGCGAGGAGGTAGAGGGGATGGGGGAGGGGCTGCAGAGAGGGGAGGGGCTGGAGGAGCGGGATGGGGGCGGGGCTTCACTACCAGGGAGGGGCCGGAGGGGATGGGGGCGGGGCTGCAGAGCCGGGGAGGGGGCGGGAGGAGGGGCGGGATGGGGCCGAGGCCGTCCTGCGGCGTAGTGGGGCTGGGGTGGAGCTGTACTGCGGGAGACCGGACTGGGGCCTCACTGCTAGGGACCGAGGCTGTGGAGAAGGCCAGGGGAGGGGGGATGGGGCGGGGCTGCAGGCCGGTGCTACGCTTCGGGGCAGTCCGAAGGTCTGGGCTGCAACTCTGGCGTGGGACTCTAGGGCAGGGCTGCAGGGGGGTGAGGGGTGGAGGGTGGGGGCCTGTGCGGGTGTGCGCAGCCTGTGAGGGCGCAGGGGCGGGGCGTGAGGAGACATCAGAGTCACGGGGGAAAGAAGGTGGGAGAGCCGTCTTCCTCCGGGGCACCTTGACCCCAAAGAGTACAGTTACCAGGACCGCAAGAGTAAGGTGGACCTCCCCCTCACCTAGAGAATGAGCGGGGCTGAGCCCTGTGTGTGTGTGTGTGTGTGTGTGTGTGTGTGTGTGTGTTGGGTGGGGGGCATGCTCGCTGGAATGAGGCGCTGGGTAAGTTAAGGCATACAGGGTAGGGTGGGGTGTGAGGATGCTCAGCCTGGTGTCCTGAGCTATTTGGGGGGTGGGTTAGGTCAACTGTTCTTAGGGGAAGGGTTTGGGAGCCTCTGGGCTTCCAGAACTACTACCAGGGGCAGCAAGGTGACCCCTCTGCCCTGGATCTGGGAGAGGGTCTCGGGAGTGCCAGGGCTGTGCAGTGGACTGAGGCAGGACTCCCTGTGGGGTCAGCCTGACAGCCCTCAGTGCAGCGACCGTGCCCAGAAAGTCACGGGTACGGACACCCCTGGAGAGCCCCCTGCAAACCGAAGGTGACCACGAGGCAGATCTGGACAGCCGCCCATGGGGAGCACAGGGCAGGAAGCCCTCATTAGATTCTCACCTGGCTGCAGCGGGCACGTGGGCCTCATGGGGAAAGCCTGCTAGTCTATATAGGCCATTTTGAAACAGAAGCTGGAAAGGAACCCAAAGGAAGAGAATCAAATTCAGAACTTGTCAGGAGTCCTCTACTCCTTTCATCAAGCCATTTTCCCTAAATGTCTCCAGTGTGTCTTGGGGTTCAGGGTGCAGGGGAATCATTATGCTCAGCCTGCAGAGACAGTGAGTGGCTCAGGGAGGGTATAGGTGAGCCAAGTGCCTGGGAGGACAGAGGTCTTTCCCTCATGATGTGTGAGGTATTCCCACAGAATCCATCCTTCCTTTCCTTTCCTCCTCCCCACCCACAAGCCCTAGAGCCCAGGTGAGTCCCCATTCAGGTCAGGTCAGCGCACACTGGAGGACTTGCCATGCAGGAAATGTAAGAGAACATCATGGAGCTTAGTCTTACAAACACAAGCCGTGCTTTCTAGTTTAAACAACTGTTACAGGTTGAATTGTGTCCCCCTAAAATTCTCATGTTAGAGTCCTCATCCCAAGCACCTCAGAATGTGACCTTATTTGGAGATGGGGTCTTTATGGAGGTAATCCAACTAAAGTGAGGTCATGGAGGGTCCCTCATCCAGTATGACCAGTGTCCTTATGAAAAGGGGAAATTTGGACCCAGAGACAGACACGCACAGATTGAAGATGGTGGGAACGGACGGGGAGATGGCCTTCTACAAGCCAAAGAGAGAGGCTGGGAACAGCTCTCCCCTCGCCCCTCAGGAGGAACGAACCCTGTGGACACCCTGATCTCAGACTTCCAGCCATCAGAATGGTGAGATGGTACATTTCTCTTGTTTAAACCCCCCAGTCTGCGTGCTTTGTTTTAGCAGCCCGAGCAAGCTAACACATAACCCTTGGCCAGGAGGATCTCATATCTGTTAGTACCTCTCTGTTTGGCTTTGAGCAATACAGAAGGACGGGAGGACGGGAGGACGGAAGGAAGAAAGGGGACATCTGCAGCACTGCTGTCTTTGCAGCCCTGGTGCCTATGCTCCTAAGCACGAATATCCACCAGGTATTAACACTGGGGAGATTCTGAGCAATGGTGCCCCACCTCATTGCCACTATGGACCTCATATTTTTTCCTCCCATGAGCAATATGTTTTGAAAGAACTTTTATCTGTAAATAATTTCATGTATTAAATGAATTTTACAATTTAAGCATGCAAAACCTGTATCATTGCCAATTTATGATTCATGCAGAGCATTCCTGCACAGCATGAGAGAACCAGCCGAAAGGCCAGGAATCTCCGTGCTTAAAGTTGGTCCATGCTGTTTTATTGAGAGAACATAAATTTTGTCTGGCTTCCTGACAAAATGAAAAAAAATTTACAAATACATCATTTTATGTGTGCCTTTGAGGAGTCCTATTAAGTACCACTTTGAGACTATGGAGAAATAAAAGACTAAAACAGATGGGGGTCAAGATACATATTTATCAGAGATAAAAGCCAGGTTGCAGGTTCCTGCTAAGAATTCTGGGTAAAAATTGATTGCGGACACTGTAGCTCTGAATCGGGTAGATATAACCTACCCGGCCACTGCAGCTCTGGGCCCCAGAAAAAGCAGAGCTGAACCCCCACCCCCTGTGGACGGGGTACTGCCAACAGGAAAAGAGCAGAATTGGACATGGCAGGTCCAGTTTATTCTTCCTAAATGCACCAATCTGATATGTGACTCTACCTTTCTGGGGACAAGACGCAGAGAGATGCCTGAGGTGTGAGGTGCCCACGGCTCTGTACTTAGAAGGAAATCAGGCGTAGGCAAGAAGTATGCCCCTCTAATTCAGGGGTCTGCACACAAAGGCCCTTGGGCCAAATTTGGCCCACTACCTGTTTTTAATAAAGTTTTATTAGAACACGGTCCCATGCTCATTCATTTAGTATTATCTGTGGCTACCACCAGAGTTGAGTAGTTGCAACAGGAAACCATGTGACCTGAAAGCCTAAAACAGTGACTATCTGTCTCTTTCCACAAAACGTCCGCCAACCCCTGCTCTGAGAGATTACTGTCCCTGGAAGGTAGGAATGGGCCTTCGAATGAATGAATGCAAAACAGACTTTATGAAAAAAAAAATTCGGTACAGTTTTGATAACTGGGGTCACAAGCAAATTCAAATCCTGAAGTCTTTAGTGTCACACAGAAGAAAATGATGTAGTGGAAATATTAACACCTGAATAAAAGAGCCTTAAAGGCTGCAAGAAAAACAAAAGGCATTTCAAAGTACATTTACAGGATAGCCACCAATGGTAATAACATGCTCCTGGGGATTATATGAACTAGTACTTAATCGGCTGGGGGGCTGCAGAAGCTGATTCTCTGCCGTGAGATCAGTTGGACTGAAGAGGATGAGCTTTGTATCACAAATTTGCTAGAGGACTCAGCTGCCTCTCAGTTAACTGTGAACCCAGGCTGTACCCAAAGCTGAGAAGAAATTGGCAGAATTAGCTCTTAAGTCAATTACTGTGGGACACACTCAGTGATCAGTTAGTAGCACAGGCCGAGGAGTCTTGGGTAAAAATACTGGCTCCGTTACCAGCTGAGCAGACTGCCCAAGTCACAGACCCTCCGTGTCACTTTCTAGGAAACAGTCCCAGCTTCATGGAGCGATTATGGGAATTAATTTAAATCATGGGTATACAGTCGTACATAGGAAACCCCATGTAAGTAGGGCTGTGATTATTACCGTTTGCTTTTGTTAGTGGTCATTCGAGTTTCCTTTCACTGAAGGTTAGTTTCCGGCCGGTGTCTTAGATCCCTCACCCTTGTTTGCTGTCAGAGATTTACAGGTGAGGCAGGTAATCTGACTGTCATTCTGGTGGCTTCTAATCTAAGGCATCTCCCCTGGAAGAGCCCAGAGTTCAGGCGCTCAATGCAGCACACTTATTTTAAGGCCCAGTAATGCCTTGGATCCTGAGACAAATTTGTCATCTAAAGCTGCCAGCTAAAATGTGATCAACTCCCATACTGCCCCCGAGGGAGCTCTGGCAGCGGGGGCTTTTCCTATAAAATTGTTCCGATGGCAGCAAGGCAGATTCAGTTCAGTGATGTTTTTAAATTACTTTTTTTCCTTCTTCTGCCTTACGCAACATTTCTGCCACTGAAATGGAAAAGCTAAGTCAAAGGACAATGGCCTTTTATGAAAGATTTTATTAAATTTCTCAACGTTTAAGAGCTACATTAAAAAAAAAAAATTCTTAGGTGGTTTTAGAATATGCTTTCCCTCATGGTAAGCCGGATTGTGGATAGCTGTGTCTCGGGTGAAGCTTGGCTCAGAAAGCCTCACCCTAGCTTTAGTGAGATTAGCCCACTTTCCTTCTTGGTGTATGGTGGAGGCAGGGAGGCGAGGGGCTGTTTCTTGACCCTCCTGATCAGGGAGTTGCCCTTCACCGAATGCAGCCATGCACTTTGTAGATAAAACGATGCATGTGGACTGTCCAGAGATGCCCGCATCCAGTGTATAGGAGGTGTTCAGTACGAGCCCGCCACCCCCCAACCCCTCCGAGATGGAGCCTCTTCATCCTTAGGCACGGAGCAATCTGCCACGCAACCTCAGCCGCTCCTAAGGGCTCTGGAGGAGCAGTAAGCTCCAGTTCTGGTGCTCCTTTACCTCTTAAAATCTAGGCAGACCCTTGCACCCACATGCTTGCAGTAAAAATGAGTGTCTGCTGAATGAAATTATGAGCACCCCCCCACAGACGTTTCCTTCCCCCTCCCTGCCCGTTTTTCCTCCTGGGCATGTTTTAGTATCAACTGACTAAACATTTTACTTAGTTATCTTGCTGCTTGTTTCTTCCACTGAAGTCTGAGCTCGTGAGGACAGGGATTATTGTCGTCATGGTTCTGTCCCAAGCAATCTCAACGGTGCCCGTCTCATTGTGGGCGCTTCATAAATACCGGCTGCAGTGAATGAAGGAGGCGTGCAGGAATGGGATGCGAAGTTTATTTAAACCAGGATAAGTCACTGACAAGATTAGCCTCTTAGACTAGACAGAGGTTCCCTTTGGCATTATCTGCTGCCTGGGTTTTCCTTGGCCTTGCTCTGCTCCTCAGGGACCAACACTGGGGGTGGACGGTGTTGCTTCTTCTGAAGGCGGCTAGCTGCATCTTCCCTGTCCAGTGACGGAAAACTGGAGGTCTGTGGGGGCAAGGGGTGGGGCTGAATGTCTTCCTCCAGGGCAGGTGGAGCTCAGCAAGCGGAAGGGTACCCCGAGGGAGGGAGGAAGGGTGAGGGGAGAGGCCGTGCGCGCGTCCTTCTAGCCGACGTCCTCCGTATGGGCCGAAGCAGCTGAGCGGTGGGTCGTCCGCTGTGCGCACATGAACGCGGCGCTGTCTGACTGTGGTTAAAAGAACACGTTTACACGCAGATCACACAGCTGCGCATTTGTATTTGCAGCCTGCCCTTTTCACGTAACACCGTATCTTAGACGTTTTTTTCAAAGTCATCCCCTTTTGAGGGGCACAGTGACACAGGAAAAGGAACAGCATTATCCCCAATATATGTGGCCAGGTTTCAGCACCGGTGGCTCAGCCTTCCTTCAGTGATGTGAGTAGCTGGGGGGTGGGGGCGTGAGGGCGCGGGTGTCAGCAGAAGCCGGGACAAGTACCAGGTCTCCTCTTGGCGACAGATTGCGCAGACCCCTCACTCAGAGACACCTCCAGGAGGAATTACACATGAGATCAAAGGTGGCTGTTTGTTCACTTCAACTCGGGTAAGGCGGCAGGTCCTAGGGCTCTGGTTTTGGGCAGCAACAGAGCCCTTAAAAGTAGTGAAAAAAACGCATTAACAAGGCTGCTTAGGATAGGATTCTTACTAAACTGGTAAAATTTTCAGATTATTGGAAAAGTTACAACCATTTCCCAAACTTGTGCCCTTAGATCTAGAAACAGAACCTTTGCCACAGAGGAACCAAAGAGAAGAGCTCTTCTTGTCCTTTTAAGAGCTAACATCATATCCTTGACAAGCTACAGTCCTTCTGAGAATGGAATTTTTAATGATGTTAGAATTAATGAAAATGTCCTCATTAAGTTTCACATACCGCTGGACCCCCCTGGGGAGAAGCACTAGACTTACCAGAAGTAAAAATGAGGCCCCTATGAATCAAAGGAAACTCTTTTGGATCACCTTGAGAATTGTCATTTTTTTAAAAGTAGGTCACACACTGGTAGGCAAACAGTGCCTGAAACCCTCCGGATGAGAGGTAACAGTACTAGGCCCACTAAGAGAGGAAATGAACGCAGCCTGATCACAGCCTGATTACCGTTTCGGTCCAGGCAGGCTGGGGTGTGCTCTGGAAGCAAACGGACCCTGAACCCTGAGAGTCTTAACCGGCGGCGTGTCAGACCCTGCTCATACATTTTAGCATTTTGTTTGAACTCTGCATTCGTTTGGAAGCCTGAAATCAGGCACGGTGAGAGTATTTCTACTGCGGAAATTAGCAAATGTTTCTACTGCGGAAATTAGCAAATGTTACGAGTCAGGTCTTTTTTGTCCAGAGAGCTGCTTGTTAACATAAGCACACCACTGGCCTTGTGCATATAAACGTTAACATAATGGAAGAGTGTTTCTTTCTTCATGTGTGTTTCTCCTGCCCAGTAACTTGGGAAACCAGGCTCCTTTTAGTGGTTCCCAGACGTGCGGATCTTTGGGAGCTTGCAGTCCTGCACTGGACCCTCTGAACTTGCTGGTCAAAGAGCCAGGGGAGAGCATGGAGGGCACATGAGAGCTCTTATGGACCACCACCTAGAAGGTGATGCTCGCTGGTTTCCCCCACAGTTCTTTGCCAGAGCTTGTCACCTGGCCCTAGCGTAATTGTGATGGCACCTGGTGATTGTGGTCTTCTGTTTATTCTGGAAGAGAAAGTGTGTTCAGTGAGCACATAACATTACCCCTGCCCGAGTACCACGGTAAAAATGTATTAATTTCCTTTTTCTTATTACCTCGTTTGAAAGGACAATAACAGTGCATTTGTATTTAAACGATCTTAAAGAGAGGAGGAAAGACAGGACTCAGGTCCCAGTTTGCTGGAGATCTTACTCCTGTTATTGGTGTGAGAGTGTGTGTAACCCCTCTGGGGGGCACTGGGCACAGAAGTGCGGGACCCGCAGATATGCCCTTGTAGGCTGGAGGCGGTAGAAGCCAGGACTTCCTCAGGTACCTGCTTGCTTTAGGCATGAGAAACAGGGTTATGCTGCAGTCACCAACAGCCTCCAAAGTCTCAATGCCCCAAATAAGGCTTATTTCTCACGTTAGAAGTCCAGCGGGGATCCGAGGGATGGCTCTGCCCACGAGAGTCACTCACCAACCGCCGAGGAAGCTGCTAACACTCACAGGAAGCTTCAGGGGTCCCCACAGGCTTCTACCTGGTGTCCCATGTCACCCCCACTCATAGTTCATTGCTGAGAACTGGCCACTTGGCTTCAGTTGCCCAAAGGAGCAGAGGAGATTAACCCTCTGTGGAGTCAGGAGTAGAGCAGAACTGAATATTGGTGATGTCGACCAACCCGGTTGTCTGGGTTGAATGGTCTACTGACTCAGTTTACTTGGAGCAGAATGCGTTAGCTCCATTCTTACTTTCCATTGTTCAAAAGATGGCTATTGCTCGCTGCCAAGTGTGTGTGTTGGAGCTGCCATAATAAGGTACCACAGATCAGGGGCTTAAGCAACAGAAACTTACTGTCTCCTCGTTCCGGAGGCCAAATCAAGGTGTTGGCAGGGTTGGTTCCTTTGGAGGCTGTGAGGGAGAGTCTGCTCCAGGCCGCTCCCCTTCGGCTGTGGATGGCCCTGTTCTCTCTGTGTCTCCTCACATCATCTCCCTCTGCGTGTCTATGTCGGTTTCTGAACCTTTTTAAATAAGGACACCAGTGCTCTTGCATGAAGGGCCCAACCCTACCCCGGTATGACCTCACCTTAACTAATTACATCCTCAGCGCCCTTATTTCTAAATCACCTTCTGAGATCCTGGGGGTTAGGACTTCAACGTATGAATTTTTTGGTGGATGCAATTCAACCCGTAACATGCAGGGAGGGGGCTTCCCTGGGGCTCCAGCCATACGGATGCGGGGCGGCCCCTCCCGTGCTGACTGCAGCCACATGGACTTCCTGCCCGAGTCGGGCAGGTGCGGGTTCTTCCTCTCTGGTGCCACTGTACTTTGTGCATACCTCTGCTGCTCCGTGGGCACTACCTTGAATTGTTTAATTAATGAGTTTATTTCCATTCTCAGCCTGCGGTCTCCTGTAAGATGGGGACTCCCCTATTTTTGTCCTGGAGCCGAGCTGGGTGCCTTGTCCGATGGTTAGAGCAATGTACTTTGGAGGTTGAAACGTGAAGGTCTCCACTCTTACGGCATCGGCCCAGGGCCGCAGAGGGGTTATTTGCGGTGGTAGGAGTACGGGTCACCTTGGGGGAACTGAAGGCAAGTGATCAGACAGCACACCCAGAACGAGACCATGCTACATTTTAACAACACTCAAAATGCAAAGGGACAAAGGGAGATCACCAGAGAGAAAATAAATGGGCTCATTTTGCTTTGTTTTTTAAAAGCAATGATACGCGTGAGAGAGGAAATCTCTTGAGAGATTTTAATGGCAAAACACCAGTGAACCCAGAAGCTCTGTTTTGTGATAGCATCTAAATCCAGATTGGTTTTTATTAACGCGATTTTGCTTCAAACCATGAAGGGATCAAAGACAAAAAGAAAGAAGAAAGTTTAATAATTAACATCCAGGAAAAAACAGATTTTCGGCCTGATTAGGTGTTGGAAATGGACAGTCACATTGCTAAGTGAGGCTGCCGGCCTGATGAGGGACTTTCCCCCCCTTATTTCTCAGTGACAGAAAAATTCATTTGTACTCTGGAAAGTGGTAGATACGCAACATCCCTGCACAGCAGAGAGACCCTGTTCACACCCTGTGGGTGCAGTGAGATCCCTCGTAAAGACTGCTCTAGCAGATGGCAAGATGGGCAGGCGCTCCGGAACTAACCTGCTTCTCAGGTGCTGCTGCGGCTCGTCTTTTTCTTTTTCAAAGATTCTATTGATTGATTGATTGATTGGGGAGTAGGTCTTTCTGTTGCAGACTCCCAGAAACACACTCATTTCACAGGGTCAGCCAGGCCAGAGGGATTCTGGCGACAATGGGACATCTAGATTGTGACCACGAGCCCAGCTTAAATCCCTGTAAGGGGATGGTGTGGTGGCGACGGGGTATTTAGCTGCTGTCTGGGTCGGCCTGCTGGGCTCAGCTGGGCCGGGCCAGGAGCTCTGCTCTGAACCCCAAAAGGAAGGGTCTGCATCGTGGTGCCTCGCCTTGCAGAGGCCGGCATTCCCACCTTTGGGGAATTTACGTCCCACCATCCCGGCAGAGTGCGTGGTGTGCTTGAGCCTCTGTGTGTCACTGCAGGGCCCTCTGGCCTGGTGGCTTCCCAAGAAAGGCTAGCTGCAAGGTGTGCTGAACCTCTCCAGGCTAGAAGCAAGCCCCCAGCCAATGCCCCCAGTTTCTGCGGACATCCTACCTCCTACACACTGTATGTTCAAGATACTGAGATTTCTCCATCCTTCCTACAGGCTTTAAAAAAAGTCTTAATTTTATTTGATTATCAAATGTCTGATTTTTATATAACCAAAGTGATTGATATTTTCTTTGTGACATTTTCCCCAATACTTTTATGCGTAGGAGGTCCCTTATGGATTTTCTTTTCAGTTGTTTTTCTAAGCCATCCAGAATTGACTTCTGATGATAAATGTGCCGTGAAGATCCAAGTTTATTGTTTTTCCCAAATAGCTAGCCGATTTTTACAGTACCCAAAGTGGAATAAGGTATCTCCGCCCCACTGATTTGGGCTTTCTGTTTTTTAACCCGGGTGTATGAGCATACTGTAGGTGGTCTTCAGGACAGGTGAAGGCCAGGGCCAGCCAACCCAGTGCATGAACAGACCCAGAAGTCCAGTAGGTGACAGAGGACAGTGCCAACAAGAAGCTCCTGCAAGCTTCAGGGCACATTATATGGCCATCGGGGCACAGACTCCAAAGCCACGGCTCCTGCCTAAGTCACTTGGAATGACTCTGAACTTGGGCAAAGCAGGTGAATAAGTGCCACAGGCGTGTTGCCGTTGGAATTCTTGGGAACCTAAAATAATCCTAAAAGCTCGCCTTGTTTTCCTTACTAGGTAGTTAACTGCACCAGGGAGGTGGCCGTGTGTCTGAGCAATCTTCCCGACTCCCCCAGCAGGAGCGGCACCTCTGGCACAGGACAGGGGACCCGTGAGGGATTTGTCAAGGATGGGGTTGGAGCCACATCACACCCTGCCATTTCCATTGCTGCCAGCCGCGCTGAGCCCCGCAGTCGGCGAGAATGGGCGGTCCACTTTTCCCAGCAGACCAAACCCATGCCGTGCATCCTGTTCACTGTTTAGCTTCTACCTCCGCGTCCTGCAGTTGGAGGAAATTGTTCTAGCATTGCTACCCGGGAAAACAAGCAAGCGAGCAGGCACAGGCAGACGCCCTGTGACCCCAAATACCGGCGAGACGGCGAGTCTCAGTTTACTGCTGGAGGATCCAGGGCAGTGGGCCCTCGGCTGGAGGAACATAAAGGACAGGCCTGACTTACACGTGAAGATTAAAGATGAGCTAACACATGGATTTCTTTTCCTTTTATTAGGTACCAGATAAAGCAAATTAATTTTTATATCAAGAGAAATTTGGGATGAAAAAAATGGAGATATTTCAGATGAAAGCTGTTTACGTGATAATTTTCTAATACATCAAAGCTTTGCGTGTGCACGTATTTTTATATCTGATGTATGTGCATATATTATAAATGTACATATATTATATATCAAATATATATATCCATGCATTATGAATGACATCTGTTAGAGCTACCACATCTGATTAAAGGAAATATTTCTGTCTCTTCGGAGAGGGATTTGTGCTAGGTGCCCACCTGTTGGCAGCAACTTACAGATACTTCTGTTTGGTTATATTGTCTCAGTGTTCAGTTATGGTTAATTTTTTAAAGCAGTACAAGCTTATTGCAGAAAATCTGAGAAATACAAGACAGGTGGAAATGAAGGAGAATAACATGCATATTGAGTGGATTACTGTTATGTTAAGGTTTTGTCCTAGTGATACAGTCAGAGATCGGGAGGGTCAAGTGCCTTGATCAAGGAGGGGTCTGTAGGAGGTGCAGAAAAAGAGCCACAGGGATGTCCCCACCTCGCTGGGCCTCTCGGGGACCTGCTCTGGTCGTCCAGGGTCTGCTCTGGGGTGATCTTCCTGAGCACATACTCAGTGCAGACGGGAGACTGCACATCTCCACTGTCCATCAGGGAGAAGCCTGGCTTCCAAGCTCCATGAGGATTTCCGTGGCCCAGCCGTCCAGTGAGCCCATGCCTGGCTTTCTCTTTTTATTCCCAGACAGGAGTCATTTCCCTGTACGACTGTGTTTTTAACAAGAGCCCAGGCTACGACCAGAAACTGCACCGAGACGACAGAGAACATGCAAAAAGCCTGGGACTTCATGTGAACGAGGAGGTAACGTGAAGACCCACTGCTGACCAAGTGCGAACAGATTAGCTGTGTGTGCGCATCTCTGTTTACCAGCGTGCTGTGCTGACTCCCGCGGGCGGTCCTCCTCTTCCTCGCCGCCCCCGGGGCTGGACTCAGCCGCTTCCAGTTCCCTCTCTTCTCCTTCTGTGTATTTGTTTCTGTGACTCTGTGGTTTAGTTAACAGCTTAATGAAGGCAAAACTAAGAAGTTCTTTTCAACAGATAAAGCAGGTTTTTGCTTAACTTCTGAGTCCTGGCTGTCCTAGTTCTCCCATGGACCCTGGGAGAATAACAAGAACATGCTCTCTAGTTTAGGTCCCGGCCTCCAGCCTCCAGGTACGGGCAGCTCCTCATTTGGGTGTGTGCGGCTTTCTGAAAGGGAGGGCTCGGACTGAGGTCGGCCGCACAGCTGTGTGAGGCCCCAGGGAGGGGAGGTGTGCGCCACGGCAGGTGTCGGGTGCCAGGAGGCTGGGTGTCTCCTTAGCGGTGAGACCCTCCTGGTGCCTTCCTGCACTCGGGACACGGTCTCCACGGAGTCTGATCTGAGGACAGCATGGTTATTAAGAGCCAGGTGCTGAGTAAATATCATCTTTTCCACAAGGCACAGAGATCGGAACGTAAGAGCCTCTGCTGGGATTTCTTTCTCGGTCAGCGGGGTTTTGCCTGTGGCTGCTATTGTTAAGAATGCTGGGGGCGCCTGGGGGGCTCAGTCGTTAGGCGTCTGCCTTCGGCTCAGGTCATGATTGGGGGGTCCTGGGATCGAGCCCCGCATTGGGCTCCCTGCTCAGCGGGAAGCCTGCTTCTCCCTCTCCCACTCCCCCTGCTTGTGTTCCCTCTCTCGCTGTCTCTCTCTCTCTCAAATAAATAAGTAAAATATAAAAGAAAAAAAAATGGTGCCATGACACTTCAGGGAAACTTTATTTCGATGGGAAGTTAAGTGGTGAGCTATGAGGTATAACTACTTAAGTCACAGACATTAGGTGTCTTCCTATTGCTTTTGTTTATGTGAATTCATTCCAAGTTGGCAGTGACTTGGCTAGTGCTTTCCTGTCATGAGAACAGCTGTATTGCGCCCCAGATCCTGAGTGCCTCCCATGTGCACTGAGCATAGAGGGGGTGAGAAAAAGGTCCCTGTCCTCTTAGAGCTGACGTTCCTACGAGGAAATAGAAAAATAAACGTCCTATACATAGGGAACTGAATTCCAGGTCATGGTAAGTGGTGTGCAGAGAAATAAAGCCTTTTAAGGGGCACAGGGAAAGTGAGAGGAGACTGGGGAGCTGGGGAGGGAAGGGGGTCGGGAGATGAGGGGGGCTGGGAAGGTGGGGGGTGTGGGGAGATGGGGGCATCGAGATGAGGGGGCCTGAGGAGATGGGGGGTCAGGGAAGATGGGGGTGCCGGCAGATGGGGGGCAGGGAGATTACAAGGTGGGGGGTGGGAGGGTGAGGCAGGCAGGAGGACAGCGGGAGGGAAGGGAGGGGAGAGGAACACCATCTGAAGTGAGAGGGGGGTGAGAGGGCGCCTGGTGCCGGTGCAAGCTCTTTGCCCTTCCTCTGAATGACGTGAAGGACTTGGGGGCCATGAGGGGCTCGGAGCACGAGGGACAGGGCCTGACATAGTTTAGGCGGCCCCCCTGGCATTAAGAAGCACGTTAGGAGTGTAGGTGTGCGGGGGCGGCAGGCAGAGCGGGCTTCCAGGACACAAGGTAGGTCGTGTGAGCTGGGAGGTGTGCACTGACCCCGTGTTCTGGTGACCCCGGACAGGAGCGCCAGCGGCCCGTGGGGGTGCTGATGTCCTCGGTCTGCGGGAGGCGCATACAGCAGCCCGTGGAGCCCCTGCACCGGGACCACGGCCGAGCCAACCACGTGAAGGCTGACTTCTACAGGAAGAACGGCATCCCTGGCATCAAGACGCCCGGCTTCGGGCACGTTTCTCCAGCCTGATGCCCCGCTGTGGCCCGGACCGCGGGGTGGCACAGTCGGGCAGCGCCGGGACCTTGTTGCACCCCCCCTTCACTGGGGTCAGGGAGCTGGCCTGAGCCGCTTGCGCCTGGACAGTGGGGGGACGGGCCCGGGAGCCCCTTTTCCTCACGTGGCCGTGGTGAAGACCCTGGCCACAGGCCTTTACCACCTGTGATGAACGTCTCGTGGGATCCTGTCAGCTGAAATGATGCCAGAGACTGATCCACTGTGAGCACCTGAATAAAAGGAAAAGTGTTCCCACTTGACCGTGGTCTGGTGACTCTCTTCACTGTTTCTCTGGTTTGCCAGGCTCCGGGGGGCGCTCCCGGGAGGGGCGTGCACACCCTTTCTCACCAGCTATGGAAACCAGGGCTGCCTGAGTCTGCCTTCCTCCAGGAGGAGATATAATGGTATCTCCTTTTGGAATAATTGAGCTCTAGATCCTACAACATCCATCCCCCCCACCCCCCCACCCCCCCGCCCCGGAGGACTGAGCTGTAAATAACACAAGTTTGCACAGTTGAGGACAAAAGCCTGGTAGGGATGGGTGGTCTCTGTGGCCAGTAATGCCGCTGTCCCTCCTCGCCTCAGGTCCTGGGAAGAGATTGGGCTTTGGTGTAAAATTCTGGCTCCTGCCTTTCCCAGCGGCATGGGCACAGAGCCCATCATTTCACCGATCGGAGCCCACCTTTCCTCTTCAAGTGGGAGTTCCAAACCGTGAGGAGTGTGTGTGGGACTCAGTGGTCCAAATGCAGACACGAGAGCCCAGGACAGTTCGTGTGAATAGTTTTCATTTTGGAAAGACCTGCTTCTCACCCTAGTTGGAAATGTTTATTTTGCAAGTATTAAGATATCGGCTGTATTTTTAATGAATCGGTCTCTTGAAAGAAATCATCCCTCACCTATCACAATTACATTTCCCACAGCTTAGTGGTTAATGAGCAGGTGATCTAACTAATTTTATTGCTGATTTCCCCATGGCTGGTTTTATTGTTTTGATTCTCTAAGGACATATGACATTGACTTACTGACAATTTCAAGCCAAGTGACCCCTACGTGTTTCTTTATTCTTTTGAAAAAATTTTTTTGTTTTCACTTGTAGGTGCCTTTTATTATTTTTCCTCCCAAACACATAGCTGTAGCTTATTTGGGATGCCTTTGGGTACCTTAAGCTATATTTTATAATAATATAATAGAAAAATATATCAAGTTTGGATTTTGGAAATTTTTATCAATTACTTTCTTCAGTTTTGACTACCAAGCAGGACAAGGCATCTCTAAGAAATGCCTTCATCTGAAAGTGACTACAATAAGTCTGTGTCAAACTAAATTATTTTCAGCTACTTTAAGTCAGATCTTACTCCCTTAACCTTCTACTTTTAAAAAGCAGGGCCTGAATTGGACAAGGTTTTGAAAGGTCTCCTGTTTGTTAGGCATCAGGGGAAAATTAAATGTATTTCTGTTGGCATCTTGACTTCTACAGCTAAAAGCCAATAAGCGCCCAGTCAGTCACCTTATAAAAGAGAAACAGAATAAAAGAATTTGTTTTGATGTATCCAATCTCCATGGTTAGTCTATCTTTCTTGGAAGGCAGAGTGGTGGCTGTCCTTAAGAAAGCATAACGAACTGGGGACAAGGGGCAACGTGGAGGATTTGCGACAAGGCAGACATTTCTAAACAGATGTAGGAAATGCAGCAGGTTTAATGGGACTACACGCAAGGCATTTTCCTGAGAGAGGGCTTTCTGCAAGACTCGGAGGTTAAGGAGAACGTTGAGGAGAGATGCTTGCTCGCTACCAAGGTCACTGGGCTGCCCGGCCATCTGCGTGGTTTGCTCACAGGAATATATGTAGTTCCAGAGCTTATGAAGCCTTGACCAGGAGGAACGCTTTCAGATTTAGGGAGCAGGCTGTTTTGCATTCTAGGCTCGTCTTGGTCACTGATCGCTGGGAAGCTCTAAACAAGCCCCTGGTCCTCTCTGCACCCGCTTTCTCATTTGGAAAGCACAGGGGGGCTCAGATTGTGGACCGGAGTCCCCTGGAGAACGTGTTCCCTAAAGACAGTGCGTGTGCTGGGCCCCACCGCCAGGACTTCTGACTTGGCGGGTCTGGGTTGGGGCCCGGAAATGTACAGGTCCCCAGGGGGTGCTGCTGCCGCTGGTTGGGGCCCATACTTTGAGCAATCCATGTGTGCGCAGACCTTTGCAAGGTGGACTCTGATAATGACTTTGATTGCTTTATAAAGTGTCTTGTTTGGTAAGCCCGGCAATATAGTTTTGGGAAAAAACAAGTTTCCTTTTGAGTTCTTTTCACCAAACTCAGCACATCCTTGGTGGGGGCAGACAGCCATGCTTAAGCACGCTTGGCAAGCCACTCAACTGTGAGTGTCCGCTAAGGGGAGGTGACAAAGCAGCCTGGGACAAGTGCTGCAGACTCTCAGGGAGGAAGGACCCACGGGGTACGGCTGCCGACTGTGGTGACGAATGATACAGAAGGCCAGTCTCAGGTCACTGAAACCCCAGGCCTTCCTAGTCCGGATCTCCGTTAGAGCAAAGACAGATGCCCTTACACTAGCTTTCTTCCTTTGGTCACCTTTATGAGAATTAGGTGTATCAAGGCCAATGCTGAGATGCAATTATAGGATCAAAATATTCCTGACTGAGGCAGGCAATGGACCAAGTCATGCTGTATTCCCACTTGGGTGATGGAGGCCGGTTACTAGGTTCGAGAAGTGCTTTCACCTGAGTCTGAGTCAAAATCCTGGCATGGAGGCTCTGGGTAGCTGCCAGGCTCTCTCCCGGTCTTTAGCTCTTTCACTCAGACCCGATCCCATAAGCTATCAACGAGGAAATACCCCTAAGAGAAATTAAGAGAGATGTTCAGAGTCACACAGCCAATAAACGATCAGTCAGGAATCAAACGAGGGCTCGTGCTCCGGGTCTGAGTTCCCAGGAACAAGCTGTTCCTGACAGATCGGGGACCCCCAAGGCTCACAGACGCCTGCCCTGAGCTGGGAGGGGAAGCCGGGCGTGCATCTGCCGTTTTGCTTCTAAACATCAGATTACGCATGATTGCTCTATTTTTCACCCTTTGACAAAGTACGATTTCTTTATGTGAAGGAAAAGCCCCAAAACTCTAGGGTTGGATTTACATGAAGAAAATCTCCCAAGTGTTCTCTCGTCAAGCATGTGTAACATTGGCTCTGTGCCGTCTTGAGCCTCCTCAGACGTAACGGGCATCTTACGGGGCCTGGCCGCTTCTTCCGGTGAGTCCAAGCTCTTGTGCGGGCTGCTGATGTACACAGTCAGTGCCAAATTATTCCCCCGCAGCCGGCGGCCGATGGCTGTGCCAAAGCATTAAGGCAGACCAGGGAACTCGGACGGAGAGAGAGGGTGTTGCTGCTGGTAGAGGATCCTTTCACTATTAAAATATCTTTTCCCAGCAAATGCTCTCTAGAGATGCCAAAGTGCAAACCAGACCGCATGACAGCACCGAGCGTCTCCAGGGAGCGGCGGGGTCAAGGATGTGCATCGCAGGCTTCGTCCTGATCTGAGTTACTCAAAGATAGCTCAACCTTCGCTTCCCGGGAGCTCTTTCTGCAACACCCGTCAAGCAGGAGAATGGAAAACAAATCCCAATTCTGGAGCGGAACCCGCAGGAGAGGGAAGAACGGGGGGTGGGTAAAGATACGGACTCTAAACCAAAGTACATAAAACTTTTAATGAATCAACCTTACAAAAGACAATGGCATCAAAACATCAGACGCGTTTGGTACAAAACTGGTTCTAGGTTGTGAGAACTAATCCTGGTGATGGATGGCACGAGACATGACAGAGCAAGGCGGCAGGACCACGGATCCTGCTGGGGCCCGTGGACAGCCACTGGCGATGGGACACGTGGGCGAACACAGTCAAATCCCATGTGGGGTGACAGGAATCAACTTATTCACAAATACTGTGTGTTTTAATACCAGACTAGCGGATGCGGTTGGCGAGCTACCATATTTTCCAGAAAAGAACATGCACCGGAAGATAATATACACCCCCTAGTTTTATTGCCTTAAGAATTTTTGTTTATTTCCCGTCCGTCGTCTTTGTGAGTGCGTCGAACGCGTCTCTCCTACACACACACTCCTTTTCCTTCTGCTCCGGAGTAAGCACAGTGCGAGTGGCAGAACGACCTTGGCACATGTCAGACACCAAACGGTATGCCACCGGGGTCACAGGAACGAGTCTGAAGAGGCTCCATAGGACAGAACAGAGCACGCACATCAAAAACGAGGGACAAAAGTTGCAGTCAGAAAGTGCGTTGTACCTTCCCGAAAATACAGTCTTCTTGCCAAAATGAAGGCAGCTCTTCAGGATGCCAAGTTGCTCTGGGAAAGGGACCTTGACATTTCTGTGTTTACAAAGTAAGTCTTCAGCTCCCCCTTGCCTTTCACGTTGATTATTCCCCGACATGTGCACGTGTACCCCAGGGTCTGGAGGATGAGGCTTGTCTCCTCGGTGACCTAGAAGCACACGGACAGATGAAGAAGCGGTCAGTGTCTCCGCCACACGGCCTCTGGGAGGTCATTTGACCACAAAGATCAAGAGCCAAAAGACACTCACATTCTTTGACCCATTCATTCCACTCCTGAGAAATTAGGAGAAAGAATAACGCGGAAGAGCTTTTTAAGGACAATGTGTGGTTTTGTGCTGTGACAGTGACAGACTATGAACCACCTAAAAGTCAAGCGAGCTCCAGGGTGAAGTGAACCATGAGGCTGTCATGATCCATATCGCGGATGAGACCGTGACATAAGGAGGTTTGTTTCACCCCAAAGGAAGCATGAAGCCTGGATCCACGCTATGATTTCAACTTTGTGACGGTTACATATTCACATATAAGAAACCAGGGAAAAAGAAAGTAAATCAGAATATGTTGGAGTGGTGGGATTCTGGATGATCTTTATAAATGGTCACGAACGTCATCTCACAAAATCATAAATAGGAATAAGAGATTTTAATACAGGTGGGAGAACACACCCTGGGGAGACTGTGGGTTCCTGCAAAGGGCCACACGCTTTGGGCCGCATGCTCAAGAATAAAAATAAAAGGACACTAGGGGTCCACACTAGCCTTAGCCTGGCCATGACACACCGGGTCAGGTCTTGCAAGTTTCCTCCCTTCACTGAATTGACAGGAGATGCTAACGGCTGGGCCCCTCCTTTGCAGCCCTTCGATGGGACGGATGGGTGATTCCTGCCACTGCCCCATGCGGCAGGGAGCCTAACTGCAGAATCGCATTCGGGTCCTGCTGGGCCACGTGGCAGTGAAGTTCCGCGCAGGATGGCTCTCCTGTTTGAGGGGAGATGGGTTGTACCATCTCAGCCTGAGCGTGCACTGCGCTCTCCTCGGGAGCCACGTCTGGGGACGGCAGCCCGGGCCTGCCGGGGGTCCGTCTGCTCTAGTGCTGGCGAGCCTCCTGCTAAAGACGCTTTCTCAAGCAGAGAATGGGGTGGGGGGGAACAAACTCGGTTAAGAATAGGCCTCAGCTCCGGAGGTGAGAGAAGACCCTCCTGTCAGGAACAGGGCCCCCAGCTGGGCCTCCCAGGAGATATCAGGGTCTTGAGCAGAGAGGGAGGGAGCTGTCTTTCCAGAAATTCCTGCTAATGCTGCTCTGGAAGTGTGTGAGAAAGCAGAGGAGGTGGGATTTCCTCCCACTTCATCAGAGGAAATGGACATTGCCCCGGGGTGGGGGGGAGGGTCACACGTCCCCGGCCACCTCAGGCATGTGGGTGACACACGTGTGCTGGGCAGGCCTGTGGACAGCACAGCAAGGCTACTGCACAATTTTGCTTTTGGAGCAGGCATCACTGGGGGACCATGCGCTGAGACGGCCTCCTGGGCTTGGTGGCTGAGAGAGGTGTCCGGGACAGATACTGCCGGGGGCAAAGGCAGGAGCACTTCAGGACCACAGGAGAACCCAGGAGGGTACACAGGGGCCCCCCGAAAGAAGGACGAAGTACGTGGTATAAAGATCTCCAGAGCAGGCTGCTGGAACAAGCTAGAAAAATCACTCTGTCTTCCTGTAACTTGACCCGATGGCCAGCCCCTAGCACAGGGACCGGTGTGGGTCCTTGGGACGCTTATGACCAAAGCAAGGAAAGGGGGACACAGGTGCCAGATGCTCACGTCCTCCCGTCCCCTAGGGTTGGGTCCAAGTCCTGGGGGAGGACAGCTGAAGCCAGCAGCCCAGGACGGACTTTGCATCCTGGATAAGAACCGAAAGAATATGGAAGTAGCCGAGAAACTCAGAGAACAGATACGTCCTCCTGATCAGAGTCCTCAGGGGTCATCAGAATTAGAGAATCCTACAGGCCTTTGACTTCTGACCTTCCCCAGAGAACACACACATCTTTTGGAGCCTCGGGGGTTCATTTATGGGCGTGGAGCATCGCCACGCTTCCGTGAGCTACCCGCTGGAATGGGGAGCGCCAAGCACATGACCGCTGTGGCGCGAGCAGGAGGGCGCTGTCTCCCGGGGGGGCGCCGGCTAGTATTCCTCCAAGTCCAGGGGAAGCCTGGATGCGTGGCGCGTGGGCTCTCTCTGTTGCTCGTTGGGCTTCCAGGCGAGAAGGCACGGTGCGAGTGGAATGCTCTCTCATCAAAGGAACCTGTTCCTCAGGCCCGGGAGAAGCTCTGTAATGATCTCAGCACCATTTATTTTTCCTGGCATCTCACTACTTTTCTTGCACATAAGAGGAAGCGCAGAGCTACTGGGGGTGGAGGGACCACCGTGCCCTCAGGAGAAGGAATCCGCTGGACACAAACCTCCGAGCAGCCGTGCTGCGTGAACACACACAGACCTGCGGACGAGCTGCTCTCCTGCCAGCCAGAACCCCGTCCCGTCTCCTCCGGGCTCCGAGTGCACAGAGAACATCCCGGGGGCTGCTCAGCCCTAAATCACCTGGAGCTTTACGATGCCCCATATCCTCCTGGAGACACACAGGAGCTCAGGCTCATGTGAAGCATTGATCTGGAGGGGGATTTACGAGCTCCAGGGGGGAGCACTCTCCCCGACCAGCCTCTCTCAAATTGTTTTGGATACTTATCCCAAGTATTTGAAAACCACTTGGAGAGTCGTGAAGCATGTTAAGGCCACCATTCATCTTCTGAATGTTCCAGGGGCATGGAGGGGGCCTAGGGTGGCCTACAGGTGGGAAGGGTGTCTGGTGGGAGCACCCCCTCCCCACACCAAATGGAAGACGCCATGTTGTGCAGGCTTGCTGGACCATCCCTGCGCAAGGGGAGTGGCCGGGGACATGCATGCAGGAAGGCCGAGAGGCCGGGGTGCCATCGGGACATGGTGCCTCTCGCGGGAGGCAAGCGGGCCGTCTCCACGGACTGACCACCGCTCAGCCCCACTTCTGTGAGAGCTCCATCTGGACTGGCTCTCGTGAGCACAGCCAACTGGCTCTTTCCCCTGGCAACGGCAGTTTGGCTGGGACACCCACGTCACTTTCTACCTCTCCCCTCTCTGTTGCTCGGTTGCTCACTTTCAGCAACGGTTGACTAGTCACCTGGCTGGAAAGAAGATGAACACTTAGAAGTAATGTTGGTCCCATTCCATATAAATTAAGGATATGCTCTAGGAAGTTCATAGAAATGGAATCCTCTTGAATGAATGAGGTAGGGAGTGTGAAAGGCAAGTGAGCAGAAGCCCACCCTTGATGATATCGGTGCTGGGTTCTCCCACAGAAGTCAATAGAGAACTCTAAATCTCTACCATGATGTGAGGAGGCATGGTTCCCTGAGGACACTGGACAAGCCAAGGCACACAGAACAGGGACTGACAGAATTCTCAGTGAGGGAGCAAAAAAAAAAAAAAAAAAAAAAGCCTATTACTTGTGTCCAGTGGTTTTCATACTAATTTGCCATTTGGCAAGAATTTATTTTCTAGAATAAAACAAAGCTGCAGTGAAATGTGGAACCACTGCTTTTTAGGGTGAGGCAAATAGAAAGTTCTACATAGACACACACATGCACACTTTCTTCCCATTAGGAGTCAGTCTCTCCTTCTAGGTGTCTGGCACCATGCTCAAGCATCCTCCTTTGGGGGGATTCTGCGCTTTCACATCATTCTAGATATCCAAATCCATGCTGGTCCGATTTGGCACTGCTATTACGTATCACCCGGGATCCTACCTCTCATCTTTCCCCAGTGGGCTCTTTTCCCGCCTCCTCCCAATTCAGCCTCCGGGACAGGAAGTCCGGGGGTTATGTCTGGTGTTGGTTATACCATCCCTCTCCCTTGCAAAGTGCCTTTCAAGGTGCTGGGGCTGGAAGACAGAAGAGGAGGGAAAGGTCCTGCCCTGACTTCACGCTCAGGTATCTGACTGCTATGTTGGTTGTTGCGATCATTGACTTTCGTAAAGGCAATAATCTTTATATTATTACATCTCTATATTATTGTTAATAGTGAGTGCAGAAATCAATTAACATTCCCCCAATAAAAAAGGACTTCTGTCAATGTCAACATGTTTCAAGGTTTTCTCAAGATTTAAGTAACTTCCAAGGTTCTTTGTTTTAATATATTATAATCATAATTATCACACTTATTTATGGTTTCCGAGAGGACAGAACTGGCCGATGCTGACAGAGCACACTGAATTACCTGTATTTTGTCCAGTACGCCGGTGCTGTCCATCCTGCTGGCCACATTTACGGTGTTGCCCCAGATATCATACTGCGGCTTCTGAGCTCCAATCACACCAGCTATCACAGGTCCATGGTTAATACCTGCGACACATCAGAACCAGGTGAACGAGATTCAAGTTACAGCGACCGTCTTAAACAGAAAAGCTTTACAAGGATATTTTTGAATTATCGTTACTAAACAAACATTAGCCCAACCCATGGGATTCTAAAGCAAAGAAAAATAATTGTTTTCCCTTCTTAACCTTGATTCTTGCTCATGTGCCCATTTATCATTATTATTCCGTTGGTTATACTTTAAAAAAACTAACCATAATAGTTTCCTATGTTGCTATAGGATCATAAACAAGAGATGATCACTGTGTCTTCCAATAGTTGTTAATGTTAATTTTGAAATATACGTCTTTCTGTTTGAAATAGCTACACTGAGTGCATTCACCGGCAGTTCTGCTGCTGTGGGACTTTTGGGTTCTGCCGCCATCTTGCCGAATGCACCACTGCCAAACACCAGAGCTGTGTTCTCTACCTGCCATGCACTGTTCACGTGCTTTACATGTAAAAACTCCTGTGGTTCTCACAACAGCCAATGGGGGGGTACTGTTTTCATCACTTCCGGTTTCAGGGCAGGAAGCGGAGGACGGCGCCATCAGATAGGTGGTAGATGGCAGAGACAGTTGGCTCCATGGCTCCTACTTGTAAGGACGCTGCCATCCGATCTCTGCCACAAGCGTCCCATGCACAAGGCTTCTTCCCACCTTGAGGGCTGTTGCCTTTGGTAACATCCCAGTGGCAAGTTTACTGAATTCCAGAAGAACGTGTTTGTGCTGTTGATCTCCACTGCTAAGCCACCTTCCAAAGGACTCCCTCATAACGTGCACTGTGTTAGTGAGGGAGTCTACCCATGGAGGCATTAAAACAACCACAAATCTTTGTATGGGCAATATAGATTCAGATTTGAGGAGATTCTGACACTAGAAACTACAACTGATAAGACCATGGGAGGGTCCCAAGAGCCTCGTATTTGGAAGGATCTTCGGGTAGACAGGCTGGCCACTTGTGGGCAGGTGTGACCCACAAAGGGTCTCCAGACAAGTGGTGGGAGGCCTCTCAGGCTTTGTTGCTTGGGTTCTTGACCCCCTTGTAGCTGGGCTCTTTACAGCTCCTGGCGTAAGCCTCCTCGTCAACTGTGATTCCCTAGGGAGAGCCACCAGTTTGCTGGAGAAACTCAGGAGTCGCCACTCTTCAGCCCAGCTGGCCGAGACCTCACTGGTAGGACACATTTCTTGCCATCCCGGCCTGCCCGTGTGACTTCCCGGATAATCAGGCACCCAGACCACCGCTGACAGAGGTGGTGGTGGCTTGACTGCCCCCTCAGTTAGGAACTGCGATTATAAACCCACGGTTATTATGTGCAGACACCTGAGCTCTGGGTGCACTGAAGCTTGTAAGTCTGATCAACCTCGCTAATCAGAGCAGCCCGGGATCCTCCCCCACCCTGTGCACCAGGTAGGATGAGTCCTTGTCCCAGCATCAGTTCAAACACACAGACCCACAGGTATTCTGGGAGTGGTGTGGAGGAAGGCCAGAGAAATAGAAATAGTGACATTGGTTGATTATGCCCCCTACGTTTTCTGCTGGCTCTAGGACCCCTGCCTCACTGCAGAAGTCACCTTGTATTGATCAAGGAGGCTGTTTCTGGGCGATCCCATTTCCCACTCCCGAACTGCTTAGCCTGTACGGTTTGTTACAGATCTAAGGCCAAGCTTCCTCTTTGCAATGGAGAGGTAGGCGGGAAACACAGTACGAACACTGTTCCGTAAAATCTTTGAAGGTACGCAAGAGGTGAGCAAGAAATTCTGCTTTGCTTTTGCCGAATACTCAATAGAGCTCACACTCTGCTTTAGACCCTCAAATAATTTATTCCAGCTGTTGGCTGGTGTTCTGAAGCCCCTGTGCCATCACTTTTCTGCTGGCTGCTGAGTCCTGCTTGGTGTGCACCTCGTGGGGGGCGGGCCGGGCTCTCACTGCGGGGAGAGCCTGGCCGATGATTCCTGGCATGGGGTCAATCTCTGTGCAGGAATGTGCTCGAATTTTGGTTCCCGCTAACCGACTGATTCTGCAGCCTGACCCACAGAAAAGGAGCTAGGAGTGAATTCAGCTCTTATTTGTATCAATTTTTTTTTTTTTTTGAAATATTACTCTTCCATGTTCCTACCGTGAACTGCCACTGGATAGCACTACACACCCAAGTGCGGCCAGGAAGCAGCCCCCTTGGCAAGGTCCAGGGGTGGGGAAAGGCAGCCGCAGAGGCCGGTGAAACACTGAGCTTAGGCTTCCTTAGGAATCTAAAAGAGCTGGTATGCGTGGTGATACTATAACTAATAGTACATTCAAGAATCAGTGTAAAGTAAGCACTCAATAAATTCCTATTGAAGAGGGTCTATTCAATTACTTACATTAATTTGGAAAATACGGTTATGGTCTGGACCAAGAAAACGGCTTTTTTTGGATGTAACAGGTGAGCAGTGAGCAGCTGCCCATCTCACCTTTCAGTGAAGGGCAGTGTTGTTTTGGTCTCTATATGCTTTTCAACAGAGCGGGTCATGCTGCCAGGTCGTAGATTTTTTTTTTTTTTTTTTAAATGAGAGTAGTTTGAAAGTTTGAGGAGCTCATTCTCTAAGCTGTCAAAACAATCAAGAGGCTCTAGGGTCCAGGGGACACCTCTGCATCTGATGTGGTCAGCAGGCCATGGGGCAGCCCCCCACCTGCCTGGCCGCTTCTCACCTCTGGAGAAGGTGACACCCTCACAGAGGCCCGCTGTGCCTGGAGGTGAGAAAGTAGGAAGGAAACGTGTCCAGGTGCCAATAATTAACAGCACGTGCAAGCAGAAAAGAGGTCACCTTTAGCTCCAGGCATGTGTAATATTTCCAGGTTTTAAATTCAGAACATATGCACAGCAAAGGAAAAAAATCGCTCTAAATTCTGGGATTTTTTTGTTTTTAAAGTGGACATCTGTATGCAAAAGAAATGAAAAGCCATTCAGATGGAATTTATTACAAGAACTACTCCTATGTGGACTTGCTCTCAGAAGAAGCAAAATGTGTTGCCAAGAGGAACATAAAATGGTCGAAGAAGCTCTCACCGTCCTGAGTGGCCACGGCCATGATGGCAATCATGGCCAGACAGCTATGTGCTAAGCTGATGGTTTCAAGCACACTTTTTATGTTTAGAGACATTTGAGAAAGGCAAGTAAGCATGAAACATGCTCATGAGTCCACTTAAAGTAAGGGGAGAACTTACTAGAAATTTTTTTAAAAGAAATTTAGAAAGAATTTTTGAAGTATTTTAAAGAATTTTAAAGAAATGATTTTAAAGAAAGTTGGCCTTTTCTGTTAGACTTGAACATTCAATCAGAAAAGCTATGGCTGTTTCAGAACCTGAGACATGTGTTTGGGGTTCTTGGGGGTTGTGACCCCCAGGGGTGTGTGACTATTTCAACAATTCTAAGATGCCTTTGAAATATATATATATATATATATATATATATATATATATATGGCTTGCAGAGGGACCCCACCTGGAAGGAGGAGGCAGTGGGACTGAAATCCAGCTCATGGTCCTAAACACAGTGCTCACAGCCTGGGTCCAACAAAGGGTGTTTTGTGTTCTAATCTGTACAAAAGTGTCTCAGAGGCTCCTAACTTCCCTGAGCCTGCCGCACCCCCAAACCCAGTCCTCCTGCCCGCAAGACACACTGGCATGGCTCTCCCCCCACATTTACAGCACGTCGTCCCTCACGCCATGCCTCCCCCCACCTTCAGGGTCTCCCTACACAACATACCCACTCGCAGCTTGAAGTCGTTGAAGGAGTGCTTGTTGATGGCGTCCAGTTTTGCCACCAGGGCAAAGGCAAACTCCACCATGGTGCCAAGGTGCAAGTACTGCCTCTCCGGCTCCTGAACAGAAACAAACCGGGGGGGGGGGGTCAGAGCTCGACAAGCAGGAGGATGGGCCCTGAGTCACAGGGCCGGGCTCCAGGCAGGAAGCATGCTCGAGGCGACAGCCGCAGCGGGCGTTCTGGGAGGATTACCCTCATCACCAGGAGGCCTGGTGCCCCACTTCATTTTTTGCGGCCGTGGGGAGACCTGAGACACTAGAAGACACGGAATACCCAGACAGAAACTGCCAACAGAAGATGCAGTGAGGAGAGCTGGCTCCTGGTTCTCCACTTGCCCCTCACACCCATCTCCCCCCTCCTCCGCTGGGCTCTGGCTTCCTGTTGGACTGACCAGTGGGAGGGGTCAGGGAGGGTCAGGGGGCGCCGGGGAGAGGGCCGGGGTCCATTCCTCCTCTTCCCCACTCCACACCCACCACAGCTCACCCCAGTTCTGGAAGTACCACATCTTCCTTTTGCCCCCATAGGAGAGGGGTGTTCTGTGTCCTCCCCAAATTCATAACCTCCGATACCTCAGAATTTTTATTTGGAGATTCTTACCTCCATCATTAAAGAGGGGATTAAGATTAAACTGGGTCATTAGATCACTCATCCAGTATGACTGGTGTCCTTATAAAAAGGAGATTAAGACTCAGACACAGGGAGAAGACAACATGGAAACACAGGGGGAAGACGCATCTACACAGAAAGGACAGAGGCCTCAGAAGAAACCAACCCCATCAGCGCCTCGACCTCTGACCTCCAGTCTCCAGAACCAGGAGACAATAGATTTCTGTTGTTTAAGCCTCTGTTACGGCAGCCCTAGCCAACTAATATGGGGGGGAGGGGGGCAACAATTTCCTGCCTTTACTGTCTGGGCGATTTATCATCCCTTGAGGAATAGTCATCATACATATAGAGCAGAAGAAAAGGACAAGTTCAAGGTTTCCAATGAAGGTAAGTGGAGATTTCTATCCTATTTACTATTAATTTATACTTTTATTTCTGTTACTCATTTACATTTACTATGATTTTCTGGCACCTATTATATTTGTAATTCCTTTTGAAGATCATCTTTCTAAAATTTCTATTTTTGGTTACATTTTAAACACAGATTCTTTATTAGTATATGTATATAATTCATAAAATGTATTTCCATGTCCTGAAGGTTCCTGCTGCCCCGATACTTGATTGGGTGCACTGGGATGTGGGGTGACACTGGAGTCCCAGCCCCGTCCGGTGGGCCTGCCCACGCATCTGGGGCTTGTGGTTCCAAGGCATCCGTCTCAGCACTAGAATCAGTGTGGTCTCTCATCTCCCTCACTAGTCTGTGAGCTCCCCAAGAGCAGAGACTGTCTTCTATTAATCCGTGCCTCCACAACATGGAAGTATGCGGTCAGGAGAAGCACCTGGCACCTGGTTATTGAGAGACGGCTCTTCAACTGCCTGTCAGGTAGCCAAGAGGAAATGTCTTGGAGGAACAAAGAGCATTGACGAGCTTTGGTGGGAGGTCAAAGCCAATGGATGCTCACTGGGGGGGCATACACCCAGGAGGGGCCATTCACACACCCACTGAAGTGGGAGAGAGCTCCAAGGGAAGAAGAGCACACAGCGGGGACTGGGGGATCATCCTCACCCGGCTGGGGAAGAAAAGAGGGAACCAGTAAGGACACTGGGAATCCTTGCGAGATGAGCTGGAGAGGTGGGCCTTTGTGGAGCTCACACTGTTGACTTCCAGGACAAGTGTTCAGTCCCGCTGGGCCCCAGAGGAGCTCAATCAGAGATAAAGAGAGCTCTCCAGAAGGCCAAAGGGGAGGTCCTGGGTGAATGGGGAGGGGAGCATCCTCCACACAGGGCGGAGATAAAAGCCAGCTCTGAGGCTCTCAGTAGGGATGAGGGAAGAGGATGGTGGAGACAGTGGGCATATCCACCATATTTGAGGTGACAGGGAGGTGGGGAAAGCCATGGCCAAAGGAGAAAGGAGAACGTCAACGAGTTATTCCAGGAATCCACACAGCGTTTCAGTGACGGGAGTCAGGAAGGGTAGCACTAGGCAAGTCTCTCGACGTGGGCACTGCTGACACCTGGGCCAGATCATTCCTTGTCCTGGGGGCCGCCCTGCCCCGGCCTCCACCCACAGATGCCAGGAGTGACAGGACGGCCGCCTCCCAGGAATGACAACCAAAAATGTCTCCAGGCGATGCCCCAATGTCCCCTCGGGGGCAAAATGCCTCCCCTCCTGAGACCACTGCGCTCAGTAATACAAACGTGAGCAGGGAAGAGACAGTACATTTCCGGTTCAGAGAGGAAGTTCTTCCTCTCCTCACATAAATTCTATCATTCTAGAGAAAGACCAACGAAATGTTACTGGCGCCATAAATCCTCAACTTCAAATTGTGCGAGAAAATCCAAACAACTTAAACAGTTGGAACTACAGGGCAGACTGTCAGCTAATGTCGGAGAAAATGCAGAGTCATTTCTTAAGACAGCATTGCTCTTCCATCAGAGCTCCCCAATATTTCCTGTCTCATGACCCCCGGGGCAGGCGTGATTTGGAGGTTCATGCATCCTCTGGAAACATCGTGCTCCTGAACAGGGAGCACGAACTGTGAAATCAACAGGCAGAATCCCGTGTCACTAACATCACAACTGTCCCAGCAAGGAGCACAGATCTGCCAGGGGGTGGAAATGGTTTGCTTCCTACCGAACCATGACACAGCGAATGAGCTTCCCTCCCCGATAAATTATCACCCGATCTGTTTTCACGCAGTGGGCTTAAGCTGGAGGTTTACATGACCTCAGTGATGAATGAAGAGACTGAGTTCTGGGAGTGGGGTTTAAATCCAACGTCAGTAACTCACTGGGGCTTAGTAAGTCCTGGAAAAAATTATGCTCAGTCTTTAGAAGAGCTCAGTTCATTTCAAAAAGTCCTTATAACTGAGTTTTTGATACATATTTGATGACAGTGTAAAGCAGCTCTTTCTCCCATGATCCAAATGATTTCTGTTAGATGTCTCCAAATATTTAACCGACTTCCAGTGACACGGCGAGCAGATGCATTCCGAGCCCCGGAACACATCCTGGAAGCTGTTTGCTTTGGAAATTCCGCCAGCAAGGAACGCCGCTTAAAGGAAATGTATGTTTATCGAGGTCATTTTATAACCCAAGTGACTGGTAAACACTGAGATAATTCTTTAGGCTGAAATTAACATACGCCTCCTCTCTTGACCTCTCCTCTTTCCTCCTTGCCGTTCTTCCCACCCATCAAATACCCGCTGAGCACCTGCTGTGGTGGTATCTGTCTGATGCTGAAGGTTTAGAACTGCTGCCTAGGAGCATTCTCCCCTGGGAGATCCGATGCGACCTCACAGTTCTCTAAAGGGAAGGTCTTCTCTCTCCCAGGTGAGCTGATCATCACAGGCTGAAGATTGGCTCTCACGTGGTGGCTCCAAACATCTGAGTGTCAGGTACCTATCAGAGGGCACGACTGGGACTCAGAACTTCCCAGTGTTAACCAAAACTCCAAGGCATGAAAAAGTACTTACGGAGAACGGCCTGACTGCTAGGCCATCTGTGGTCCCCTCTAAATCCCCTGAACTTGGATTCAGGTGGGCTCTCACTCTTTCCCACCGATCTCACTTTACAGAGAAAGTATTTTATTAAAATGCACATTTCGGGATGTCCCAGCAGGCATCCCCCCCACCCCCACCCTCACATTTTAAACCATTTTCCAAGAGGAAGTTAGTTACCAAGCACATGGCTCCCAGTGGACCCATCGTCATGGTTATGAGGGCTCGTACTCGACAGACCTGGTTTTTAGAAATATGAACGAATGAGGGACACGATCGTCCCTATGAACACTGGGACACATACTTGTGCTGGCTGCTGGACATTTCCGAACAATTAGAGCAACAGTGTGCGCATGTATGTATTTAATCCTCACAGTGAGCCCATGAAGGACTTCCTGTCTTCATCCCCATTATGCAGATGGGGAAAGGGAGACCCCGGATTGTTAAAAACTTGTGTAAGCGGCAAACCAGGTGTCTGACTCCAGGTCCCGTCTTAGCTGCCATCTTGCCCCGCTCCTTGCGCGCGTCTAGAACGTGTTTGGACCTTGGCTGTTTGCATTTTGTGTATCGTCCTCAACTTCGCATCTCGTCTTTGACTTTCCTTCCACTTTAGTTTATTAATTGTTAAACCTTTCGCATTGCATTCATTTTTGTGAGCTTCCTCACGGACAGATTTACGTGAAATATGCACAAACAGGTAGACAAATAGGTAAGCAGTTTTCCTTGATCGTCTTGCTGGTAAATGGTGGCAGGGGCATTGGATGATGAGTCTAAGAGATATTCAGCTGATGGGGAGCCATCCCCAGGAACTGCTCATTAATGGCTCTGGAACTCGCCATGTGGTTGGCTGGAATTGTACTTGGATATCTTAGTGCACACTCAAACTGTGTATCTAAAACTAATATTATTATTTTACCTTCCACAAGACAGCTCTCACTCTTGACTCTTGTGCTTTGCTAATGGCATCATCAATTGCAAATCTCTGTCTCAGAAGCCTGAGATGCTGGCAGCCTGGCCTTCTGTGCCCCTCCCCCCACCCCTCAGCTCCTAAGTCCGCCTCCCATGGGTTCGCTTCTGCCGCTCACTTCTTCCTTTACTTTCCCAGGACTGTGGTTTACACTCTGACCACTACTGGCCCAAAGGCAGGAAGTTCCCCCAAATACGTGCCAAGAGCTTTGAGTCAGGCAACCTTGGGTTCAGCCCCAGGTCCTATAACCATCAGCTGTGTGGCCTTGGCTGAGTCACTTAAATTCTCTGGGCACCAGTTTCCTCATCTGTGATGGACGATAACCGCCTATCCCCCAGGGTTGTGGGCAGGGTGAAATGAGGCGGTGAAGTGAATTCAGCCTGTATCCCTGGGGCTCAGGATTTATTCCGTTCCTTTAATGATGGTTTAGAGAAGCATGTCACTCTGCTTGACGTGAAAAGCAGCTAGGAGGAAAATGTCAGTCAGAAACTGTCTCAGGCCCCAGTTTAGAACTTTCTCCCTGTGCACACACGGAGCATCCTACAGAGATGTACGGCTTTGACAATGACCTGAGTGTCTGACATTTCCTGAGTCTTTGAGATTCGCAGTATATTTCGTGAAGAGTAACAGTCTCGTTTCCTTCCGTCTTCAGCTTCCCGTCAGGAGCATGAAAGTAGGAAGACATTTCTCTCTGCTTACAACACATCATGGGAGCTCTGGTGTTTGTACAAAAATGCACAGCAGAGACCTGAACTATTTTCTCCTTTTCCAGTAAAAGGAACTACGGTTATTAGTTTCAAAGTGTGCTTTAGCTACTATGAAACCGTGGCAGAAGGTCTCAGAGTGACTCCTCACTTCTTCCCTAGTCAATCTGGCAGAGTCCCTCTGCTACGCACTGAATGTTTGTGTCCCCTCAAAATGTGTATGTTGAAGCCTGATCCCCAATGTGATGGATTAGGAGGTGGGGCCTTTGGGAGGTGGTTAGGTCACGTGGGGGAGCCCTTATGATGGGGTTAGTGCCCTTACCAGGAGGGGCTGGGCAGAGCTTGCTTCCTCTCCCTGCCTTCCACCAGGTGACACACAGCAAGGAGACACCATCAGCAAACCAGCAGGAGGGTCCTCACCAGACACCCGATCTGCTGGTACCTTGGCCTCGGACAGACCAGCCTCCAGAACTGTGAGAAATAAACGTTGTCTGTCACCCAGTCTCTGGCAGTTTGTTAGGGCAGCTAAAATTGCCTCCAATATTCCATGTTCCCCAGCTCTGAAACTTTTCTCAGTCCCCTTTCCAGGACTGTGAACTCCGGAGGGCAGTCATGAGCAGGTACCTGGCACCTGCCACGGTGGGGAAAGAAAACATCTGCCAGATGTCCTACTAGCTAAATAAAATCTAGAACAGCCGAGCCAGAGACGGAGCCATTAACCCGAGTCCGTGAGTGCGGATGGGAAATGCTTATTGCTCATTGCTTTGCTGGAAGCTCAGTTTCGCTAATACACAGGGTGAGCGAGTATAGGAATCTCGTGGGTGGGTCCCATGGAGCCTGGGATCTGATCTGGGGGACGGAGGGAGCCGAATAAAGGAGAAAGGTTTGTGCTAGCTGGCAGCAGCGGTGTCTCTACAGGGCAGACTCCGCAGGAACCGGATGGAGCAAAAGACGGTGCTTAGTAACGACCCTCAAGCTATGGCCCTGGGTCTGCTGGTGCATTTGTTTGGATATAATAAATAAAACAAACTACTACATTTACTTTTAAATGCTTTTAAAATCAGGTAATTTTTACGTAAAACTAATAATTAAATAGAATAATTAAAAAGAGAATAAGACTACAAAAGCCATATAAAATTTTAAAAAGCACTAGTCCTCCTACCACAGTGAAGAGTAAGATCTTCCCAGCACCTCCTGCCTCTCTGCTTCTTCCCTCCCCCTGTTTTTTCTGGTTCCACAAAATAATTCTTTTCAAAGCGTTGCTGGCCATGGGTATCAATCTCCTTGAGACTGTGAATATGAGCTAAAGGTCGGGCTTATTACGGCAATAACATAATCAAAGCAGGAATTTCAGTGAAAGTTTTCATTCCTGTGTTTTGGGTTCAACTTATCTAAGTTCTTAATAATATTTGTTTGACAAAGATCAGAACCATGTACACAATTGCTAAGACCAGAGAAACCCCGATCATTGATTAGGGCATGCAGGATGGACTTCCTCTAGGATACGGCCCGTAGAGCCCCTCAGAGGTGGAGTGGTGAGGCTCCAGGGTGAGGCGGAGGGAATGAGGCCACAGGGAGTAGGGTGGACGGTGCGGAGAACACGCCGGGTCTAAATGAAGCAGCTACTTCTGTGTCCCAGCTGCTGATTGTTGTCATCAGGGATGAAGATCAGGTAGATAAGTACCAATTTTCAGGAGAAATGATCTTTTTTTTTTTTTTAAGTGAAATATCCTTTTCTAAAAATAATACTCTGTAAGTCAAGAAAAACATACTTGTAACCACAATCTGCTCTCACGGATTCCAGTGTGAAGGCCATGGCAAGGATAAGCAGGGGGCTTTGCAGCTGTGGGGCCTGGAAGGGGGGGGTCCTGGCAGCGAAGGGAAGGGCTGCCCGCTTCCGTCACAGCTCATGTGTTCCTCAGGCGCGCGTTCATGGAGGTATGAGTGGGGTTAGAACACCAGCCCATTCTCCATCTAAGGTTTCACTTTTTGACAAGCGCCTGCTTCTTTTTGAAAACAACAGTCAGTTGTTATGCATAATGCAACCAACCATTTAGTCATGTTGTCTTCGAGCTTAAAATGAGAATGCACTGTTTCATTTAAAAAATACAAACGAAGCAAAACGAAGACAGACGTAACAGCCCTGCTCTGGCTAGGTGTGGACAGGTTGCTATGCGTACAGGGAGAAAATGAGGAGGTACTTAGGAACGTGAGCTAAATTTCAAAAGGCTTTCATCCAGGTAACTTTGCCTCTTCTTGGATTTAAGAAAAGCACATTAATCCTTGATAAACCCAATATATTTTGCAAATTGAATGTCTTTTGTTGTCAAACTAAATATGTGGCTGAACAATGAATAGAAAGGTTTTTTTTGGCTTAGAACTAGAAAAACAAGTAGATAAGTTACAGGTACGTTACAAAAGGCAGAAGAGACATTCATTTCTTTGATATGTATCAAGTGTGTTGTGCCCCCCACCCCAATCAAACGTAATGTACTTTCCTTGCAGAAGACTTGCACTGCACTTCAAAGTATTTCTAAGATGACCTTCCCGAGATCGAATTAAATGCCCTACATAAAAATAGCTCCTTCTGAGTGAGCTCCCCGCATGGACGTGATGACATATCCTACTGCATTTATGTCCCAAACCCTTATATCTGTTCTATTGGAGGGAGCAATGGTATCAATATGCAAAACAGTGTACAAGTCACAACTGTATTATTATTATGGCTATTAGCATTTTTATTACCTGCTCTGGCCATGGAGTATTTTGCATATTAATGCAGTCTTCCCAATAGCCTTATGAAACGGGTATGCTCCCCATTTGACGTAAGGAAACTGGAGTGTAGAAAGCTGAGCTATTACAGCAAGTTGTGAGTGGTCTCGCTTGAAAGTCACGCTCCTTCCGCTCTGCCATACGGTAAACAGTCACGTATGAACGGAGTGGTGACTGGGAAGAAGTCAGGGAGCAGCCCACGGGTAGCTAAGAAGGTCGGTTTCGTGGCGGCGGAGGCTGAGGGCAGGAGGGATGGGGCACGCGGGCCGGGATAGGTGTGCCAAGCTCAGGCAGGAAGGCGCAGGGACTGAGTTGTGCCGATAGGAACTCGGCACAGATGTGAACGCGGTGCAGGAGGGGCTGGGGAAGGAGCTGATGGACCAGAGCTCCGGACCAGCAGGTGAGCCCTGCCCTGGAGCAGGCAGCCCTGCTCTCTCGCTGCTTGTTCTCTCTTTGACCTTGGGCCCGTTACTTCTCACTTCTGTGCCTCAGTTTCCCCTTCTCCATCTGTGACATGGGTGGTTGTTGGGGGAGGATCTCTTAGGTTGTTAAAAGCAGACTCAGGAGGCATTTAGTAAGTGTTCACAAACGTCAGGGGGGAAAAGGAGAGGGTTTCTATCAGGAGTAGCAGGTCTGTAAAACATAGGGAAGGAAGTGAAATGCTGTCTGGGCAGTAAGGTGGGCACATGTTCCATCCTCCACTGAACAAACCCAGGTCAACTCTGTGCACAGCGCCCCCTGCTGGGGATTTTGGGGGAACACCACACCAGAAGATGAGGGTGTCGGAAACTGGCTGTCCATGGAGAGCCGGGAATGTAGGCCTGGCCCCATGGTCAGGATGGGCGATGATGGTGTTGGCAGGGGCTGACTATGTAGAGGGGATGATTCATGGGTCGAGTCTTAGGTGAGGCCCCTGAAGGAGAGGAGGTGTCAGGGAAAGAACACGGACGGTGTCCCCCAGAGAGGTACCACAGGCAACAGGCAGCCCAGCGAAGGACCGGAAGCTAAGGAGGAGGGGCTCCTAGGTGAAGGTGACCACCAGCTCGATCAGAGGCTGCAGACAGGACTCCGAGAACGAGAGCTCAGAGCACGCAACCCGACTTGGATTCTGGAATGTGGAAGTGCTTCCTGATCTTCAAGAGTAGGATTTGTGGTGTCAGTGTTGGTGAGGGTGAGGGAGGAAGGGGGAGGTGCAGAGTAGAGGTGGTGGATGAGGACTCTCGGTCTACAGAGTGTGCCTGAGGGAAGGGAGAGACACTGGTTGAAGAGCCAGGGTCTGGAGGAGGCAGAGTCCAACACGTTCAGCTTTAGGGGACAATGGGGGATGTGCCCACCCCACACACCCAATGCTGAGCGGCTCTTCACGTGGCAGCGTCTCTGAGAATCTCTGCTCTGAGGCCCCACCAAGGGATCGATAAGTGGCCATCGGCGACCTAAGGTCTGGAGTGGGTGCAGTCAGGTCAAGTGCCCTAAATGGCTCACCAGGGGAGACTGGCTGGAGAGGCCTCAGAAGCAGGGCTGGGGTTAGGTGAGGTGAGTGGGGGACTCCCCTCAGGCACAGAATTTCAGGAGGCACCAAAAAGCACAACAATCATGATAAATGACATCCTCATGCAATATTTTGAAAATAAAAATTAATGCACAAAAATCCAGAATGAACTAAAATATCAAAAATTTAAATAAAGGTTAGTATGTGGAATGAATTGTTTCCCGCCAAAATTCCTATCGTGAAGCCTTCAATAAACCCTCCCTCCCAAGATCTCTTTCTCTCTCTTTGCCCTGTGAGGACAGTTAGAAGGGGGCCATTTACCAGAAGGAAGAGACAGTTCACCAGCCCCTGTATCCTGCAGGAACTTGATCCTGACCTGCAGCCTCCAGAACCACGAGACAATCCATGTCTGCCCTTTGAGCCCCTCCGTCTGTGGTGTTCTGTTACGGCGGCCCAACTGACTAAATGCTTAAGTGCCAAACACCTCACAGCCTCAGGAAAGGGGAGAAATGTCCCTTCCTATATATAAGATTTTATATTATTTTTTTAATGGTTATCTTTTCCCATAACATTAAAGGTGCTCAAAAAGTGTAAGTTTGCTTCCATTAAAACCAGGAAAATAAAATTATCATCAGTTCTGTTTTTGGTATAAATAAGGTACTTAAAATTAAAATAATGTTATACATTTTCATACCTCTTATTTTACAATTTTCTAATAGTTTTTCCAATATTTAATGTTCTGTCAATAAAAATCCAACCATTAAAAATATACAATACCACCTGTGCAGGGCTGCACATTTCTCCTTCCGCCTCTGGCACCAAGATGGCTTGGGAGGGCACTGCTCAGAACCCAAGGTAAGACTCTTCTAAGGTTTCTTTTATTGCTCATTTATTTTACTTTTCCTTATTACTAAAGTAATGCCTACCCATTAAAAAAATAATAATCTGGAAGCAAACACCCAAGGAGAAGAGCAAATGGAATACATATTACCCCATTCACTTGGAAACCTGCTAGCGTTAACTCTGAGTCAGATGGTTCACGTTCCAGTCTCTGCCCATGAATAGTGAGGAAAAAGAGCAGAGGCAGCTGTGTTCAGCACGCCGCTGTTTCTCCGTCCCTCCCCCGCTCCATCCAGGCTGTGGGAGGTGGGTGTGTGAGAGGGAGCAGAGCATATGGGCTCAGCCCTTCTTTTCTTGGGAGGAATCGGGCTGCCCACAGCAAGCTGTGCTCTGGTAAGTTCTGCTCCTCTGAGTTGCACCCACCACCTCTGCCTCACAGCAAACCTGTCCTGTTGCCATCAGGGAGCCCACTGCCCTAAAAGGAAGGGGGGGGTCTTGTTTACTGAACCACAACTACACAGCGTATCTATACACGCTCATGTGCACACACACACAGAAACAAAACACAACATAACAGAAAACCCCCTCAAAACTAGAGTTAATTGAATGAAGATACTCAATTTTGCCCAAACCACCTTTTCATCCAAATTTTTCGGTGGTCAGCTTGGTTTTTGTCCTCATCGTTTTTAATCAAAAGACCAAGAGCCATCTTTTAATGAGTCATCCTAAAAGAAACAGCTCTCATCTTCTACACTTTCTTGTATATTTATCTGGTATCAAGCAGCTACCAGATAGGTTGTTTTTTCCTCTCCCTGTTGACCAGAGAAAGGAGTTCATACTATGAACAGACCCTCAGAAGCCTCTGGAATTCTCATCTTTTAGGTCTTGCCCACTGAGGTTTAGGTTGTACACACAGTGCAGCTTATGAGTCAGTGCATGGCCGTTTGGGCCCCAGGGGGGATCTGTGGTTGGAGCTGAGGCTCCGTGTGCTGTTGTGTGGTCAGTCCGTCTGTACCTGGGCATGCTCCTGGCTGGGCACGGCGCTCAGACCCGTCGCTGCCATGTATGTGCTGCCAATGGTCTTGATCTTTTCAACTCCACTGAATTTCGGCTTGGACAGCAACTGTGAAGCAGTGACAAACATTCAGTGACTCACCTTGGTGCACTTTCTAAAGACAGTCTCAAACTCCAGTTCACAGTAGTGGGAATATGACTTATTTCAACCACTGCTTACTCACACTTTGACCTTGGGCTTTGGTGAGAAAGAACACTTCATATGTTCCACAAAGAGTGTGTCCTTGGAAGGAAATGCAGTATAATGGTCTACTTACAATTAACATGAATTGCCTTTTAAAATCTGCTAGTGAAGGAACTAGGGTAAATTATGATGCAAGTGACAATGGCCTCAAATAAATTTCCCAACTCTGGGTTTGAAAGGCTTAACACAAACATGATTCAGTGGGGGAGGTCTTCCGTGCATGGGGAGGGTGATTTATGACGAATTATAGTGCCAAGAACTGGCTTTTGCCTCTGAGCTCCAGATGTAAAGGGAATAATGATCTAGAATGGCTCCCCCCATCAGATCTGACCTGAATATTTCTTGTCCCAGTTTCTGGTACCAGTTACCAGCTTCCTACTGGCCTCCTTCCCATCCAAGTACATTAGGACTTGAGGTGGGATGGAGAATAGGTAAAAATAAGAGCAGAAGCTGTAGGAAAGAGAAGGGGTGGAGAGAGGAAGGGAAGGAAACTCTGAAAGGTTCTCTCTGCATCTGCTCAGGAGGACAATGGCACCAACTGAGGACTGGGAACATCCTGACCCTTTGTTGGCAGTCCTGCTTTTGGGCATACCAGTGGGAATCTCTACTTGCCATGCCTTCACTGTAAGTCTTGAGTCAACCTCATGGTCACAATGGTGGGAAGAGAGAAATGCACAGGTCACACAAGACATTTAGAAGGCTGGCCTGAATCCATCCTACCACATCAGTAATTTCATCCCTGTATTTCAAAGTTCCATGGATCCTAGTGAACCTATGTGCATGTATGTCAATTTTGCTACATTTCGCTTGATATCTGTAAGAATGATGTAGCATCAACACCCTTAAAACCATAGGCGGGTTTGTTCTTAACCAGAAAACAAAACACATTATTCTCTATGTAGGCAGAATATTGGAAATTGAAAAATGACACCTATTTCAAATTCTGAAACATACACTTTGTACCCTCTAAAATATATTATCCCTCATACAGACTGCTTGTTCAGTAATAAAGCATGTCATCCGGGCACAGTTCAAGTTGATCTCTGACCTTGGAGTATGCCAAGATAGACACGCCAATAATCTACTATGATAAATACATCCATTATCTCTTTTTATATCAAGAGATAAGCAAGTATTTTTCTTGGAGCTTAAGCCTTTTGAGAAAAATTCATGAGCACACTGGAAAGATATTTTATTGATATTGATTTTGGTACTTGTTCCTAGGAATCATACTATCTCACACATAAAATGTATTTCTCTCTCCAAAATTAGTCAAGGACAATAATAGAGCAAAATAATTTAATTTTTAGTCAGTAACCACAAATTACTCCAAAAGACATATTTTAAGATATGCCACAAGATTGGACTAACTTCAAATGCAATGGCCACAAGAATGCCAAAGTGTGGGATGGGGGCTACCCCTACCTGTCAAGGGTAATTCTCAAGTACCTACATCATCAAAGTCGGCGATGATCTCATTCAGGAGCCGAAGGCACTCCAGGCCCTCCTTGTTCACATCTGATTCTGTGTAGAATTCTTTGAAATCCGGAATAGAGGCAAACATGACGCAGACACAGTCATAGGACTGGTGGTATAACTCCTGCCCAGGAGAAAAGGAAGAGCTGAGCACTAGAAAATCTTTTCAATGAACACGCTCTTAAGGCAAGTGTTTCTTTATGCTAGAAACAGTGAAGAAATCACCCAGTGCCCCACTCCACCTCCCCCATACCAGCCCCAAGCCCATTCCAGACCCTGGCCATTGAAGGCGGTGAAGGCTTCTAAGGAGCAGGACGCAGGCTCTGAATCCTCAACACAGTGCTTCCACTGCCACTCTCAGCTAATAGGAGGGGTCCTTCCAGTAAAATCCTCTCTGCCATCTCTACCTTAGACCATGACGAGAGATCACAGACTTCTGGCTTAGGGAAGAAGTATCCTTTAAGCTACTGAAGGCAAACAAATGATCTCCCAAACTACTATATTGGTTTAACATGACTTGTGATGGCTACATCCTTTGCATTGAGGTCTTCATGCATTTTATTCTTTAGTGTCTCCTGAAAGGAGCAGATGAAACCCATTGAGGTACTTCTCAATTACACCAGAAAGAACGACTGAAACTCTCCAGGTTACTTATTCATACTCAAGATAGCCTTTTGTTTTTAAGTAGAAAGAGGCTCAGAGTTCTTCATCTGTAGACATGAATAAAATTAGTGTCTTGTCAATACAATTTTAAGGTGTTTCAATAATGTTTTCAACATACAACCTTCAAGTTCAGTGACTTTCAGAAAGGAAGGGCTGTTATGTGGGCACAGGGGCTGGTCCTGGGTGTGAAGAGCTGTCTTCCCACTGGTGCTGGCTCATCAGGGCCCACAGGCGACACGACACAGGCAGGAAGGCCAGGTGCCATGGTGGGCACAGTGCAGTGTGGGAAACACCCCCTCCACCAGGGACTGTGAGGAGCATTCTGTTAAACAAGATGGCCAACCTCCAAGTGGAGAAAGAATGCTGGTGGCCAGGGCTTCCTGTGTGCCTGTCAGGGCGAGAGAATCCACTCCGCATGGACGTTATCATGAGCTCTGCTCTCTGGGTCACCCAGATGAGTCCCTCAGCAGGGAGAGAGCACTTCAAGAGCCCTCTAAGTCCAAGGTTTGGTGGCCTCTCAGAAGAACCATTCTTTCCCACAGAGGTCTCATAACAAACACATCAGGACAATGGCGACCCATGAAGGTCATAACCACTTCCTGAAAAATCTAGACTCATGTCGGCTTCCTATTCTCAGGGCCAACCACTCTGTAATGCCTTCTGCTCCTGCCTCACAATCTTCACAAAATATATGAACAATGGAATCAAGGTTTCTCTTTTCTACTTGGCTCTCAATATGGTTGAGCTGGCCCATTGTGCAAACCTGTACTTTGTCTCTCTGAGTTGTTGTTTCTGTGAATATTCGTGTCCTGGGAAGACAACATGGGGCACATGTGACTGCCAAGCTTAGATTCTAGTAATGCTGACGAAGCCGGGGAGTCAGGGTACAGGGGAGAGAGATCCCCCTAGAAGCCTGTTCTAGTTAAAAATGCCAGTTTTATAAAAGAAATATATATTTTACTGACTTCCCTGCTCCTCAGGAAAAGGAATACATCTGCAAGACAAAGAACTATTTTCTGTCCCCTGCATTTCCCCACTGTCTGCTGACACTAGCCAGAGTGACCGTCTGGGGAATGATGATGACAAGAGGAAGGCGGGAAAAACTCAGCACTGACTCCACGCCTGCTGCCTGAATAGGCCACAGGCATTAACCTGCCCCTGACTACACTCCTAAGAGGCTGGGACTATTATCCTCAATGTACAGAAGGGGAGACTGAGGGTAAGGTGGTTACATTACTTGCCCAAGGTCGCAGTTACCAAGTCTGATGCACACTTGACTCTTATAAACACTATACTTTACACGTGAACCTGCATCTCCCGATGACCACAGATCATGCTGCTTAGATTGAGGGGTGGTGTGGGCCTCCAACCATGTGCCGGTCATGTGACTTTACCTTTCTCCTTTCCCCCTGAGGTCTTCAAGGGCATGCGGAAATGGGAGACAATGAAACACAAAACTGAACTGACTGGCAGTTTGGATGAAGGTCCATTTTAACTGCACTGGTTTGGAGTCTAATAAAACAAGGTTTATCTGTTGGAAGGAGTCTGGCGTGTTATCTCATTCCGCTGTCCTCAAACAGGAATGCATGGGACGGTCACCAATGGGTCTCCCCCTGACCAAACGTCACCTGGGGTTGGCTCCAAGCATGTGCATGTTTTGGAAAAGGTCCATGGGTTCTTCTGCGGTGCAGCTGGATTACGAATCACAGGCTAAATGAGGAAATGGAAGGTCAGCGGAGCGGGGTGACACACCAAGGCTCCCAGCTGGCCTCGGGGCCAGGACTAATCTCTGGAGCCCTGGTTGGGCACTCTGCAGGTGGTGAGTGCTGCTGGGGGCCTGGGCTGCAAACCACTCACCCACTCTCTCTACAGATCAGTCACTTGGAACCTTTGGGGAAACACCAAGGATGAGCATGCATCTCTGGCCCCGTGGTCTCTGATTCAGGGCTCAAGGACTATTCTTGAGAAACAGGGAAACTTCACCAATGGGAAGCCTCATAAATTCCCTGGAGCCAGTGAAATGTGCAGGGCTTAGAACCATACCCTAAACTCATGAGAGGCTCCCTCAGGTCTTTGGGTTGGGCTTGGGGGCCAGAGAGGACCACAAGCTGATTGGTTGATGGCCTGTACTTGTTTCAGATTTCTAGAGGATCCGGGCATGGGGGTAGGGCAAGTGGGCAGCCTTTGAGGAGATTTTGGAATTCAAAGTCTAGAATGGGTGACTCTCGTTGGGCACACAGCTGCCAGAAGGTATCCCCGAGCTTTGGAGTTAGAAATAACCTTAGGCGTCATTTCAACACTCGCTCACACGTAACCACTCTGCCAGACAAGCTCAAGTAATTAAAAAATAATCACAGAACTGCATCTCTGTGCCCACTGCCCCTTTTAGTCTGCTGAGTGAGACCCGTTCTCCTACCCAATCCAACCCTGGACAAAGACTTGGGACAACCCCATGGCCCTTTCTGTCACTATTGGGTGATTCAAGTCCTCTTGTCAGTAATTAAAGTGCCCAGAACTTGGAACCTGGCTGAATGTGGGGCTCTTCTCCTTCGGCAGCATGAGGCTGCTGCAGTGGGGGGGCCTGGGGGAGGGGGTAAGGGGCGCGATTGGCTTCTACACTCTCTCTATTCCTGCTTCTACTTTGACCCTCCCCAGCTTGCTTAGTCAGGCTTTGCAGACCTCCAGGGTTGCAGGCCAGGGAGAGAAGGAAGTGTCTGATGGAGCAGGAAAGCGCTCCATTGACTCCATCATGCTCCTAGGGCACTCACGCCTGGCGGACATTGCCATGGGTGACTGAAGACTCCCTGTTGCTTCCTCCATCACTGAACATCCCACCTGAGGTTCCCTTGCTGTGGACAATACACTCCCTCCTGCTTGCGACCACTCTCTGCCCCAGGCTCTCTGGCTATTCTTACAGCTTCTCTGCTGGGGCCTGTTCACCCCTCCAGGTGGCTCTGAAGAACAGCATCTCAAAGAACCCTATGCCAGCGGTCTTTCCCTCGCTCTGTCCCTGAGCAGTGTTCAGCCTCCTTTGCCCTCCCAAGCCCGGACAGTTATACCCCCACCCACACCCCTAGCTCTCTCGGCCCAGAAACTTCAATTAGTCCCTGCCCTCTGCATTTTCTCCTTGTCAGGGACCTGCCTGTCACCTGTATCCCCCAGAGGTAGGTGTCTTCCCAGGATACCACTCAGTGGCTCTAGCATAGGGTACACATGGCAGGTTCCTGCCCATGCAGAAGGCTAGAGGTGAAGGGAAAATCCTTGGGGGGCTGCCAGCACCCCTCTTCCAGCCTCCAACCTCCTGCCCATTCCTACGCTTCCTTCTAGGGAAGGGTTGAGAATCACGCAACCAGTTTTCAGGAAGGGCATTTGTAAATGAACAAATGGTTTAGTGCCCCCTCTGGAACCAGGGAGGTCCCGCTTGTGTGGCACAGGCTGAAACTGACTTTAGCATCTGGTGTGTGTGTGTGCACGCGCACACACACACCGCCCCTCTCTCCTGGGGGCCCGCTGCATGCTAGGGTCCAGGCCACATGTTAGGACCCGCAGATGAACACCACAAGCCCTGCCTTAGGGAGCACAGGGTCTACTTGGAGAGAGAGAGCAAGTGAAGAGAACAAGAGAACAAAGTGTGATTGGTGCTGCTCAGGCCCAGGCGTGGACAGCTCTGCTTGGTGTCCTAGAAAATGTTCAGAACTGCCACTAGCACTCAGTTTCCAAACTCCTAGCCAGGAGGACCTCCCATCCCCCACTCCCCCCCACCCCCAGTTGACCTATGTGCTAACCATTTAGCACCTGTGCCCCCAGTTGTCACCTAATTTATTATGCCCTAATTTAAATGCCCTAATTTATTCAGGGGAGTCAAGTGATTAGACAGCACAAAAGCTTCTCTGACAAGCTGGACGGCATTCTAGCCCGACTCTACAAGGAACATGGTTGAGGGGTCTGGCTGGAGGGGTGACGGCGGCAGGGGCTCACAGCCGGGAAGGACGGTGCTGTTTGGGCACCGGGTGAATCCCCACATCCCTGCAGGGACATCTGGGTCCTGTTTAGATCAAGCCTCAGCTCTCCCGCAATGAGGCTGCCTGGCTCAGCATCACAAGCCATCCTTACCACCTGGAGACTCCATTCGGCAACCAAATGTGGTCTTTTCAACAAGTGATGAAAGCTAGCTTTGATGTCTGCTCAAGAGGCCTCTCGAAACGTTCCTGCTACAACATGGCAGTTTCAAGGGCTCGGGTCCAGGCACACAGAGCTCCTCCCCGAGCCTGAATGGCCTGTAGCCTGGATCTGGCCAAGACCCTGGGCAGCTGAGGGACGGAGAAACTTGCAGAAGTGCTAAGCACGTCCCGAGGGAAGGAAGAGGCGCCTGCAGACACGCACAGTGGCTCTGCCCACACGCTGGGAGCACAGGCGGACTGAAGAGGTTTTCATCGAAATCAAAGCTTTCGGGGATTGTTATTGTGATTAAATCATTCTTTACTTCTGAGGGGAAATTCATTTCCTCTGAACATCCATGTGGTGGGCTGGAGAATCAAAAAGAGCTGCAAGGCTCTTTGCTAACATCGGTCCTGGCCGAGGTCACGTGTCATGTTCCCAAGGAATGTTCCAGAAAACCATGCCTTGGTAATGCTTATGGTGGAACTGAAAGGCATGCTCCTGTCCTTCCCCCCCCACCAAAAGTAACCCTGGGTCTCTGCATTCAGAAGGTGTGGGTGCTCAGCGCACCCCCCAGAGGAGGACCTGAGAAGGAGGAGCTGCCTGGATGGAGGGCAAAGGGATAACATTGGGGTTTGCTCTCCATCCTCCTTGGGCCGTGTAAAGGGAGGGGGAAGAAGGCGTCCTTGAAGCTATTAATAAATTCCAGTGGGCAGTGATTCTTAAGTTTTGCATAAATCTGGGATATTTGCTTACAAGATAACTAAAATTGAGTGTTGACTGCAGGCCAGGCACTGCTCCAAGAGCTCTGCATGAATTATTGCTTTTAAAATCAGTCTCAGCCTCTGAGAGAATGGAGGCCTAGGTCCCACAGCTCAGAAGTGCCAGGGCTGGGCCGGACCTGTGCTCTCAGCCACGAAGAAGGGCCCAGCAGGTGGAGGAAGGCTGGCCTAGGTAGCTGGCGGGGTAGACATCCCTTCCCCTGGAGCAGCCTTGCTCTTGGGGTCCCCCCTATTGGCGGTGCTCTGCCAGGCCTGGTCTGGAATCTGGCGGAAAAGATCCCTCTCCAGGGACTGCAGGATTCCACAACAGCTGGGCCTCTCCTCGGGAAGCCTTAGGGAGAGAGAGCACTCACACAGGGGGCATCTACTTGGCCCTGACAACGGAGGTCCTGGGCAGGATCCGTGCCGTCGAACAGCACACATTCCACCATTGTTTAGCAGCAGAAGGCCAAGCAACAGCAGCCTGGCCAGCCTGGGATTCTGGGGCCAGGATTACCCATCGCTGGGGTGGGGAATGGTTTCTTCTGTCCCGGGATGGTCAGGCAAGGACAGAAAGGTCCGATGGGGACAGGAGAAGGTGGACAGCCAACTTGTCAGGAAGTCAGAAGGACGAGGCAGGAGTTTGCTATGGTTTATGCACTCAGATGAGTCTCCTTATAGTGACCTTATTAGGAGTTTTGGGGAAAATAATCCAAAAAACATAATCATCCCTTACTGAGACTCACGGTGGGGGCGCTCAGGACTGTTAGAAGGGGGGTTTAGTGATTCTCTCTCTTGGTTGGCCCTGTGCGGCGAGCCCTGTTTTGCATTCAGGATTTTCCCCAGGAGGCTCATAACCAGCAGAATCTCCTACACCCGCCGTTTGATCTTCAGCAACTGCAGAGCAAAACCTGCCCTGCTCAGTGCACTGCCTTTGGGCTGACAGGGCAGGCCGCGCTGTCGGCACGGTGCCCGACGGGGGTCCCTGAAAGCGTTTAATCCCCCCACTTAGAGCGGCAGCTTGTGTAGCTCCCCCCACACTTAACCTACCCGACGAAACCTCTCAGTAAAGTATGGGAAGTTACAACCGAGGTAGTGGTGTGCTGTCGGCCTCCACACGCAGCACCTTGCGGCCCACAACTGTGCAGAGGCGAGCGACTGAGTCAGGGACCATCTCTTTGGTCCAGTGCCCCCGATTTAAGATCCTGTGTGTGTCGCTCCACCCTCCTGAGCAAACTCAGCACCTAGAAACATGTGCGGGGATCGCGGTACCCTGAGTGAAAACCAAAGACCCCTAACGAGGGTCTGCGGCTCCGGAGCCTGGAGCGGCCCGTGGCAGTGAGTTTGAAAGGCTCCGGAACGGGGCACTTTCCCTACAGGGCTGCAGGCGGCCTGGGTCCAGGATCTGGCTCCTGCTGGCAGGGACCAGCCATCCTCGGGAGCCCCCGCGAGCTGGGGATTACTTTGGGGCCTAAGACAGGTTCCAAGTGCACACAGGGATGAAGCGGCCATGGATAAGGCGCCCCAAGGAACTCACTTTCTTTAGCTGTCAGACCGATGGGAAAGAGCAGAGAATCCACTGATTGCCCAGGTCTGGCCCAAGGAGAGGTCAGGAGACATCAGGAGGGGTCTGCCAGGGGGTAGGGCTGATCCCAAGGGCCTTTTCAGGGCTTGAACTAGGCACTCCTCTGGCCAGAAGTAACCTCTTGTGGCCAGATTATTCTCACTCTCTCCATCCCCCCAGCCCGTTTCTAGAACTTTCTTTTCAGTTTTGCAATCCACTTCCTCACAGTGGTGGCCTTTCTGGACTCCCATATTTATGCTACCAGTGCTTGCAGACAAGAGGATGCTGTCCCCTCCAGGCGATGGGGCCACTTCTGCCTCATTCATCTCTGTGTCCAGGCCCAGCACCAGCCTGGCCATGGGGCAGGGGCAACATTAGGCACACGCCGAATTTATGAGCTGAACTGATAATCAGACAGACAGACATAAAGATGCTCTATGTTGCTACTGAAGGCAGATGGCTCCTTCTTAACAGATGCAGTGATTTCACTATCTGTGACCAGCAGGTAGACAGGCTGCCAAATAACCGACCGCCTGTGGGGAACAGCAGGAGAAGAAACAGACGAGTGAGCGGTCCACAGTCAGTCAGACCTGCTGTGGGACCCTGACTGGCCCATCACGCCCAGCATGCTTCCAGGAGGAAGAGAGTGATGACGTCCAGCACCTCACTCACCGCCGGGAGCTTTCTACCTAACGTCAACTATCCAATATGGTACAGGAACACACTGCTCCGAGCCTTCTCACTTGAGACTGCTTTGTACTCCAGCATCATGGAGGTCGGGCTTATCCATTAGCGAGTTCATGCATCTGCAAGTTTCCAGATCCCTCATCTGCTCCCCATCCCAAATGAAAACCTCCCCAAAACATGCATTGCACCTCATCTCTGAAACCCCCACGGCACCAAACATAAGCCTTTGCACACAGTAGGTGCTCAAACACGAGTTTCCCATTGTTAATACATCTGCTGACTCTTGTAAGTCAGGAACGTGAAAGAACTTCCGTGACATCTGATTTCATAAGCCCTTTTGACGTGAAAATGACACCCTCATCTTTCCAATTCTAGTTAAGTATCCACTCCCTCAGAGGCTCCGAGAAATCGCCATCTCCATCCATTCAAGTGAGCAGACTCAAGTCTTTGACCTGCTCTTGTGTGGATAACGTCTCAGTTCTGTCTACGTCCTATCTTTGAAATTCTAAGGCCCTTTAAAGGCTCTTGGGGAAGCTGCGAGCCACGGGATGCCCGCTGGAATTGTGCCTCTTGATTTGGTCTCTGTTGCGTGCTGGTAAGGGAGGCGGCCCTCACACCACAGAGAGGCCACTTTTGTGACTTGTTTGGAACTCCAGGGCCCCCCATCGCACCCTGAGAACTTCACGTGTTGGGGGAGAAACACCAGGAATAATGAATCCACGTTTGGAGGTGAGTCTAACTCACTAGTCTCAGCTGACGTCTCTATTAACCAACCAGTATCTTCTCAAAATGGACCGGTGCAGGCCAATAGCGGACATCTGGCACACTCAGGTGTCTGGAGGGCCACCGGCCTCCAGGTCAAGGCCAGGGCCCGCTCGCCCTGCCCCGGCCCACCGCCCCGTGGTGCCGCACCTCATTTTTCAGGCTCCGGGCCAGGAAATGCTCCGCTACGTGCGCGGGCAGCACGTTCTCCAGCAGCACGCGGTTCAGGTTCTCCATGGTTTCGATCTCCTCCCGCTCTTTTTTGAACTTGTTCTTCCATAAGAAGTCTAACCTACAGTAATATTCATTCTGTTACAAGAGGACACAGAGGTAAAGAAACAATAGGCATCTTGTCCTGCCAGAGAGCAGAGGTTTTAAAGAGAAAACAAAAAGAATGAAACAAAACTGAAAAAAGAACCCCCCGAACAGAACGGTCACCCTCCCGACGAAGCCCGCTTCTCCCCCGAAATGTCTCCCAGCCAACCCCTCACCTGCATTTGCAAAAAAAAACAAGTTCGGGAAAGAACCCGCCTTGGGAACAGGGGCCGGTGATGACAGTGACGTGGAAGCTTCTTGCAAAGTTATGTTAATATAAAATGGCTCGAATTATCTTTTGAGAAGAGGCATAATAGAATGTAAACAATGAATAAATGAAAAATAGGAAATGCATTAGCCGAGAGAGTGCAATGTTGGATAATTTGCATTCAAAAAATAATAGTGTTCATTTGTGGCAGTTAGCCTTTACTATTTGAAAATCAATTTTCCCCTACCACAAAATTCCAAGATTAAGTATTCATTGAAAATTTTGTATTTCCTCATTTAGGATTGCATTGTGCTGAGAGAATGACATTGTATTTACACAGAATTTCGTTTGGGTATCATTTAATTAAGATGTGCCTGCTAGTAAAAACGTACATGTTCATGCTTTATAACATAGTGAAATTTAATGTTTTTTTAAAAAAAACTATTATTATTAATGTAGAGATAGAGAGTCCTGCTTCCTGGCAAAGGGTCTGATTTTGACATCATGTTAGGTCTGCTATGATGTAAATAATTTAATATGGTGAAACAGCCCTGAAAGAATCTTCCTGAAACACAAGGGCCTAATGGGGTGCATTCCAGCACAAACAGTAACTTCCTGACCAAAAAAAAAAAAAACATGCAAAGAAGAAATCAATGCTGGGGGTTTGTTTTATTGGTTTGATTAATTATATTAATGCAGTACAAACACACACAGCCTCTTATGCACAGATGGCGATTAAAAAAAAATCACATTTTGAAACCTGAAAGAGTAATGATCATTCATCATTTAGGTTTGATTCAAACCATGTATGATATGCTCAAAAATTATTCCTCCTCCTCTGGTGTGGAATTTATTTTTACTTCGTATAGAGACATTTTTTTTTAAAAGACTGCAAAAGAGATATTTTTAATGTTTGTTTGTATTAAATTTTTACATTAATGCCAAATCCTCCACATTCTGCACTTAGAGAAATCATGCCCTACACTTCCTGAAAAAGCCTCTCACTTGGAGAATAGATTATTTGTTTGGATGAACCAGTGGTGTGACTGGTTCTAAAGTAGGATGACTTGGCAATCCGTGATGGTGGCATCGAGAAGACAGAGATGCACGCTCGAGATCAGACAGAGTGACCCGGGGAGGAACCCAGGAGCAAGCAGGGCAGGCAGCAGGCCCAGCTTAGGGGACTGTGCAGGGTTTCCACGAGCCATACTAAGGGGTGGCTCAGGCCTCCCCGGTGCCTGAGACTGCATCACGGGCAGCATTTGGTAAATCTCTTACAAAAGGAATAGAGGCACTTTGGGACCAGCTCCATTGGACTGAAAGTGACATTTTGGCCAGTCTTTACCTCCCACCTCCCCAGTCAGTACATTCTGCTGGAGGACCCTCTCCTTGAAGGACAAGCCCATTAGAAACTCATGGAGAAGCCCCCAACAGAAGACAGATGTTTCTATCCCAAACCAGTTGAACTGACTCAATGGTGTCCCCCAGAAAGACAGTTCCAAGTTCTCATCTCCAGTATCTATGACTGTGACCTTTTCTGGAAGTAGACTCTGCAGGTGTAATTAACTTAAGGATCTCAGATCACGTGGGATTGCGGGTGGGCTGTCAGTCCAATGACTGTATCCTTATATGAGAAAGGAGAGGGCATCTGACACAGGCCCCCACGGGCAGGCCACATGGAGGATGCAGCAGAGGGTCACGGGAAAGCCAACTCTGCCGACTCTGTATGTCCCTCCAACTCAAACAGCAGTCCTGCTTTGTGAACCTTCACCCCTGCATCCTCACCCATCTCCCAGAGTCTGTCTGGGGCCACTCGACAGTTCGCAGGGCCCAGATCCCATGCAGAGATTTGCTCTCCATTTGCGCTGGCAAAGACGAGAGAGAACAGGAAGAGCCTGGGAGAGGCACCAGGCCGTCTGGGAGCCTCACTACTGTCTTTCACACCGGGCACAGCCTCGAGGGCAGTTCTTGCTTTGTCTAGTCCTGAAAACAAGCTGAGGAACTTGAGGGGTTTACATCTTTCTATGTGGCCAGAAGAGGTGGTCCTGGGCAGGGGGGCAGGCAGCGTGTGATTCCATGCGTTCTTGGGTTCTGAAGCCTTGTACACAGGGACCTCAGCCTAACTGAGGCCACCAGACTGCCACCTGCCCGGATGCATGTTGAAGGAGCCCACCCAGAGTGCGGACCCTCAATGGCAGTTGGTCATTTAAACTTGGGAGAAATACAGGGAATCTTCCTTTCTCAAAAGAGGCCCTTGAACTCAGGTTGGCATTTCTATCACAGATCGTATTTCAATTCAGAGAGCAGAACCCCAGCTCTTTTCCAGGAGGTGTGTTACGGTTTTATTAAGGTATCTTAGATACCCAGAGCAATATTTAGCATGCCAATTTCCTCAGGAAGCAAAAACATCACCATTGTTTCAAAAAAGATGGTCATGGGGCAGGTGGGTCATGAGGACAAATGACAACAAAAATAAGTTGCAAAATGTCCATACTGTTGTTTAAAAACACCACCTGGGAAGTCGGTGACCCTGAGTCCATGCCTATTTATGAAACTTAAAAACCTTATTTTAAATATTGGACATTTGTGACATAGTTGCATTTTCAGAAGGGTATGCAGAAGCACTATGTCACAAAAACGTGGACGTTCTTGTGAGCCCAGAAGACTTGGGACCTTGGTCCTGGCTCATCCTGGCACATCTCCATGTCAGCTTTTAGAGAATGATCATTACCACCACCACCCCCGTGGGGAGCAGCGACTTTTCGGGCCTCTAGCTATGTATACGACCTACTTCCAACATCAGTGACAAAACAAGAAAAGACTCCCTGTAAGAATGGGATCAGAGCCATTGTGTGAAATTATGCCCAACCACAATCTGGAACGTTATCTCACGTCAGTTGGAGAGTAACGGATCGGGGCGGGCACTGGAGGCAACAACACGTACGTGGTGGTACCGCGTGCTTATCATCTCAGTGACCAATCAAAGAGTGGGGAGAACTCAGTTTGATTTCTAGCTCCTTAAAATATATTGCTGTGAAGCAACCTTGAGCGATCACTCCAGCAGGAGAAAGTGCTGAACCAAACACCCCTGGGACGAAATGGAGAAACAGGCGACCCCGCAGAGGGGGCCACCATGTTTCCCGAGGAGTGACCATGTAGGTGATACTCTGCACGGAAGCCCGTTTCTTTCCCATCTTTCACTTCTAATAGGGTTTCCTGAGAGTGGACATGCCTTTTCTCTGTGAGTGAGAGCAGAAAGGAGGTCAGTAGTGGAGAAAGCCAGGTTTCGGGAGAAACAAATGAGACCAGGAAAAAAGAACAGGTCATGGTTTCATGGGTTTACTGAAACGTGCAGAGGGTCAAAACTACAAGCCGAAGAATGCAGAACCAAGCACGTGCCAGGGATGGAGGCAGGGTGGGATGGGGAGGAGGGAGGGGTGTTTTAGAACTCTGCAGCAGGACAAAAGCTCAGCTCCAGGGAGCCTGGAGCTCCCAAGAAGGCATGAGGGGAAAGGACAGTGTTTCTAGGCTGCTGGACTAGCAACCACAGATCTGGCCTCTGCTCTCACTGTGCAATTTTTAACTTCCTACTGTTTAACTCTTTAGGTACGTATACATAATTTAATTGGCTTTGCATCTTAGTTGGTTATTTCCATATAAATCGCTTCTCGGCGTCACATCATCCATCCAAGAATTCCAAGCAAACTTTGGAGAAGGCAGAGAGCGTGGTGTGGAATGAGTCTTTGTTCTCTGGGCAATTGTCCTTGTGTGCAGCTAGAGGAAGAATACTGTCCTTGAAAATCCTGTACCCATGGCCTCTCCTTGGAGACCAGAAGTAGGGCAGGAAACCAAGGAGGGACAGTTCCCTTCACATCACAAAAGACGATTTTTGAACAGAGGACTATATTTCTAGGAGTGATTGCGAGTGATGGCAAAGGTACTTGTACCCACTTCTAAGAAAAAGAAAGAGGCCATCCATTCTGAAATGCAAGCAAAACCCCAGTGGAGGGGGTATTTTTCCAAAGAGTGTTCAGCTACTGAGAGAACACTCTTGTCGGCTTACAATACCTACCATGTTATTTTGAGATTTAGCAGGAAATGGACTCACATCTCTACCGTTCACAAAGTTTGCCTCTTGTGGAAGAAATGAGAGACCTTTTCCCTTTTCTCTGTATCTACGAATACACACCCACATTTCTCATAAGTGATAAAATTATTCTGGCGTGTTTGCATGAAAGCAGCTACAGGGCACATCAGCAAAGTGTTATCATTATTATCACTGGGCAGACTCTTTTTTTAGAATTGAAATAGAGTCCACATACAAAGTATTATTAACACAGCACTTGAGAGGAAGTTACGTGGAAAAGCGATGTCTTACCTGTCTACCCAGAACAAGCAGTGTGACGAAGAATATAAAGAGAGACACTGAGCCCATGGTCTTCAGGTCTTTCCAAATGCCTGGTCTATTAGAGAACAAACAGACAGACAGACAGACAAAAACAATACAAAACAACATACATATAGGACTTAGAATTTGAATATCAACCAACTTGAGACCCTCCAGTGCATGTCTTTTTACTCCAGCCAAACACACACCTTCCAGATACATCTTCAGGCCCAGAAATGCATCAAAACAAACCAAAATAATCCCTATTTTGAGAGTTCAGTAACAGAAGATTCTTCCAAATTAACAGACTTCTTACTTTATCTCAAGCTCTAACAAACATAAAAGGAAAGCACAGAGGAATACAAATAGTATTTTCTTTCTCCTTCTGAGATCAATATGGATAATTTGACATATGATTTCTCCAACTGTTAAAGTGATCACTCTCAGAAAGAGACGGTATTCTAGAAATTAACAATCATGTGAGGCAAAAAAGTGAAGTAGGGAACTTAATTTCTACCAGCTACTCTCACCTACGAATTATATAGCTTCTCATAACTTTTTTGGCAGGTAGTTCCAGGTAGTTCTCAGGCCCTCCTTCATATGATTTTGTAATACAAGGGTGAGACACAGACGGAAACTCTTGGTCTACTGCCCCATTTCCCCTTGGGGCCACGTAGACCTCAGTCATCGATCGCTGCCTGTGTCCTCACCACAACCTCATAGGCAACGGTCACCCCCATACCTGGAGTCGGCATGTATGGTGGGCACGGGACACCCAGACATTCCTTCCCACGTTACTCTGGGTGTCTCTGTGAGAGTGTTTTCTGGATGAGATTAACATTTGAATCAGTAAACTGAGTAAAGCAGATTACTTTGTAATATAGGTCAGCCTCATCCCATCAGTTGAAGGCTTTAGTAGGAGAAAAGGCTGATCTCCCCCCAAATTAGAGAGAATTCTCTCTTGCCTGACTGCCTCTGAACTCAAACACTGGCTCCCCCTGGCTCTACTGCAGCTTCTGGCCTTCCGTCTCCAGCTGGACATGCACGGTTCAGGTTTTGGATTTGCCAGCCTCCATAATCGTGTGAACCAATTCCTTAGGATAAACTTCTTGACTGATATATATTTATGTAGGATATTTATATCCTATTAGTTCTGTTTCTCTGGAGAATCCTGACTAATACAGCACGGAAGGAGACATCTCCTGCCATCCCTGGGGAATCCCGTGTAGCTGACAAATGAGGATCTCCCACATGTAATAGTAAATAAGACTTGAAAAAGAAATTATGTAGTAAGACTTGAAAAAGAAATTATGATTATGTATGGACATATGTCACATAAGCAGCATAGGTCATGTTTAATTAAATTAAATAAATACCAGGTAATTACTTTCTGCTTATGAGGTGTACTTGCTTTGAGGTTTTCCTGTTTCTCTACTGAGGGTTCAAAGGGCTGATGGAATAAGAGGAGTCCATGTGATAGTGACAGAGCTCAGGTGGGCTTTGGTATAGGATAATCCATGGAGGAACTCAGGTTCCTCTGCTCTATCGATCTGTGGGACCTGGGTTAACCCCTCTAAACATCACATACAAAGGGTGTTCAATAAACATCACTCTTGGCATCAGTGGGTCACATTGCCCATTTATAGGCTGTTTTGGTCACTAGGTCAAGTATTAAGCCCAGCACAAGGCCTGACCATGGGAGGCACTTCATAAATGGCACTTGTGAGTTTCCGTACTAGATGCAGAGTGACAAGGGAGGGGACAGAGCTGGAGAGGTAGAGAAAAAGGTAAGAAAATGTAGGTTGGTGAATTATCATTAACAGAGTGGAAGATCCAAGTGCACAGGGAACATGGAAGCAGAATGGCCAGTCTCAGTGCTTGATGGGCTTAAGGACTCAGAGAACTGTCCAGAAAGGCTGAGCCTGCATTAGGGGCTCTTTCCTCCCTCCTAAACCAGCTGGCCTGCAAGCATGTGAGTTCCCCAGCTATAAGGAGGTCACTGGTTCCTGAGCATGAAGTAAGCTGAGAGCTGCCACTTTCCTGCTTGCCCACAACTGATTCTAAGAAATGAAGCTGTTCCCTTTCGAGCCTGTGACAGCTGTGTCTAATGGCACAGCCGAAGGGACGGAGGGGAGCAGATGTTTATAAACAATGCTGGCTGCAATGAATTTTAAACTCTTTTTTTTTTTTTTTTTTCTGTATTGACTATACTGACGCCACATTGCCCAGTCAGTGAAAGTGGTAAGACACAGCCAACGTTCTCAGATGTGTGGGTGGAGTTTGACATTTTCATGTTGCTCTGTGAACCTTCTGTTCCTTTGTAATTCCAGGGGTCTGAGATAGCAGCTATGACATTCCCCTTCTACCCACACCCCTGTCACTCCCAAACTAAGAGTAAAATGTTAACTCCCAGGTCAGGATCTTGTAGCACCTTCATCAGTACAACCAATCAGAACTCAGGTCCTCCTTGCATTCCCAGGTGAGGGACCAGATGTCCCAAAAAATGCAGAGCCAGCCTAGGTCCCCATCACTGGGGAGAGGGGGATGTAGGACCCTCTTTATGCAATTCAGGGCCTGGTTGGGTTTTCAGTTAATCACACAGAAGATACAGACAAGAAATCTTTTTCTGGAACTCCTCACATTAATGTGTTTGAACATTGGTTTAGGGGACAGAAATGCTCTGCTCCACCTGTCTCCCAGATCTGGAGCCTTTGTGAGGATGAGTAGTGGGAGGAGCTGGGGACCTGGAGGGAGAAGGACAAGAGAAGATAAGACAAGTAGTTGCTGGATGGGACCTAACTGCACCTTGGAAATAACAAGGCACATCCAGCCTCTAGAATAGAATCATAGGCCAACACACGAATGCCTTTTCCGCTCCTGACCCTGTCTGTCTATTAAGAAGGACTGCCCTGTGCTTTCAAGGATTGCATTTAGGTTTCTCAAAAACTTCTTTTATTCATCCAGCCAAAAAGAATGGCTGATTCCTGTAGGAGACTTTCTCTCCCGTGTGGGCCATGCATGGGCAAGTGCCAGATGGCTCCTGAAGTTTGAATGAGAAATCTGTCCATCCACAGATGGGTTACCTTGCTCCTTGTGTGCGTGTGGGAGAGGCCAGGAGGAAGGGGAGCAGTGCAGAGGTAGCAGCATCCAGAATAGCTAGAAAAAAATCCCAGGATCTAGACTAGTCAATGTGTCCATGATCACATTAGGTTCCTAGGGCTTCTAAAACAATGTACTACAAACTGAGTGGCTCAAAACAATGGACGTTTACTATTTCACAGTTCTGGAAGCCAGACGTCTGACATCAAGGTGCCGGGAGGAAAGTGCTCCTTCTGAAACCTGTGGGGACATCCTTCCTTCCTTCATTATGGCTTCTGGTGGTTGGCCACCAATCTTTGGTGCTCCTTGGCTTGCCACGGCATCATTTCATTCTCTGCCTCCATCATCAAATGGTATTCTCTCAACATGGCCATCTTCTTATAAGGAAACCAGCCATGTTGGGTTAGGGCTCACCCTACTCCAGCAGGACTCCATCTCAACTAAATCTGTCGGCAACAACCCTATTCCAAGTAAGGTCACATTGTGAGGTACTGGGGTTTACGACTTCACCATGTCTTCTTTTGGGAGAGACAAGCCAACCTATGACACTTGTGTTGGTCATTTACATAAAAATGACAGCTAGTTGGATGTGAGGCCTCCTTCTCTCTCTCCTTTAAGTTTTAAGGTTGAAATCCATTCTGGACTTTTCCCTTGTCTGGTTGTGCCATCCCTGAGTGATGAAGTAGGGGACACAGCACTAATATAACTGAGAAAGTTTCTAACTCAGTGACAGTTCTAGCCAAAATGTGACTGAATATGCTTTCTTTCATACCTAAAAATTGGGCTCTGGAGACTTAGATGCCCAAATGAGCCTGCAGCCACACACTAATTTACAGTGGGCCCTCACCCTGAGGCTGTTAATGGAGCAATCATTGTGGCCCTCAAGTTTTGAGAGTATAAAAGATCAAAGAAACCTACAAAATTGGATGAGCAATATGGAGGAAATGCCTGGTGGACCAGTCTCTAACCTAAAGGCAAATTATTCAGTTGAGGTAAAAAATGACATTTTTAATTCTCAGGAGAGAAAGCAGTCCAGGCATGGAGACACGAACATGATCTTACATTTAAAATCTTTATGTTTTCCTAGGTGATATAGGCCTCTCTTATTTTTAAGAAGAAAAGTATCTAAAGAAACTCAGGATTATATGGTAATTCTATTTTTTTTGTTCCAAGTTTTTATTTAAATTCCAGTTAGTTAACATAGAGTGTAATATTGGTTTCAGGAGAATTTAGTGATTCATCACTTACAAACAACACCCAGTGCTCATTACAAGTGCCCTCCTTAATCCCCAACACCCATTTAACCCACCCCCCACCCACTTCCCTCCAGCAACCCTCAGTTCATTCCCTACTGTTAAGAGTCTCTCATGGTTTGCCTACCTAATTTTATCTTATTTTATTTTTCTTCCCTTTCTCTATATTCACCTGTTTTGTTTCTTAAATACCACATATGAGTGAAATCACATGGTATTTGTCTTTCTTTGACTGACTTATTTCACTTAGTATAATATACTCTAGTTCCATCCATGTTGTTGCAAATGGCAATTTCCTTTTCATGGCTGAGTAATATTCCATTGTATATATATACCCCCTCTTTTTTACCCATGCATCAGTCGATGGACCTTTGGGCCCTTTCCATAATTTGGCTATTGTTGATAATGCTACTATAAACATCGGGGTGCATGTACCCCTTCGGATCTGTATTTTCGTAGTGCAACTGCTGGGTCGTAGGGTAGCTCTATTTTTAACTTCTTGAGGAACCTCCATACAGTGTTCCAGAGTGGCTGCACCAGCTTACATTCCCACCAACAGTGTAGGAGGGTTCCCCTTTCTCTGCATCCTCGCCAACATCTGTTGTTTCCTGAATTGTTAATTTTAGCCATTCTGACAGGTGTGAGGTGGTATCTCATCGTGATTTTAATTTGTATTTCCCTGACGATGAGTGATGTTGAATATCTTTTCATGTGTCTGTTAGCCATCTGGATGTCTTCTTTGGAAAAATGTCTATTCGTGTCTTCTGCCCATTTCTTAACTGGATTATTTATTTTTTAAGTGTTGAGTTTGATAAGTTCTTTATAGATTTTGGATACTAACCTTTATCAGATATGTCATTTGCAAATATCTTCTCCCAATCTGTAGGCTACCTTTTAGTTTTGTTGATTGTTTGCTTTGCTGTACAGAAACTTTTTATCTTGATGAAGTCCCAATGGTTCATTTTTGCTTTTGTTTCCCTTGCCTCTGGAGATGTGTCTAGTAAGAAGTTGCGGTGGCCGGGGTCAAAGAGGTTGCCGCCTGTGTTCTCATCTAGGATTTTGATGGTTTCCTATCTCACATTTAGGTCCTTCATCCATTGGGAATTCTATTTTTAAATTTTTGAGACACCTCCATACTGTGTTCCAGAGTGGCTGCACCAGCTTCATTCCCACCAACAGTGTAAGACGGTTCCCATTTCTCCATATCCTCACCAACACCTGTTGTTTCTTGTGTGTTTTTTCAAAAATATTTTATTTATTTATTTGAGAGAGAGAGAGCATAAGAGAGAGAGAGAGAGAGAGAGATCAGGAGCAGGGGGGAGGGGCAGAGGGGGAAGCAGACTCCCCACTGAGCAGGGAGCCCAACGTGGGACTTGATTCCAGGACCCTGGGATCATGACCCGAGCTGAAGGCAGATGCCTAACCGCCTGAGCCACCCAGGTGCCCTCTTGTGTGTTTTTATCCATCCAGCCAGTCTTGCCTTTTGGGTAGAGAATTCACTTCATTTCCATCGAGAGTAACATTGATTGGCAAGGACTTTCTAATGCTCTGTTACTAATGGTTCTCTGGCTGTTCTTTAGTTCCTCTGTTCCTTTCTTCCTTGAGTTTTTGTGTTCCTTGAAGTTTTTCATCGCTTTCTTCAACCTGATAGAGCAGTTAACCCCTCGAGTGTTTATTAACTGAGTCTGGGATGGAAATACCTTGAGGATACCTGAGAAGGTCCCTGGTCACACCTCTTCCTCCCTCTCGTGGCGGAGTTCTTAAGCTTTCGCACCTCCTCTCTATCGGGCAGGGCACCAGGCAGAGTACTCACAGCCTCCTTTTGTTTTCCCAAACAAAACTTGCCTGGCGCTCAGATTCGAGCTGACTTTCTGTGTGTGCTCACTAGCCATCTGCCAAAGCTCACTGTCTTCTCTGCCACTGGGAGCTTGGGCAGGGATCTGGTCACAGGGTCAGGGTGTGGGAGGTGTGGGGATCAGTGGGCAAGGTGTTTCCAGAATCTCCTGGGCAGGCTTCTCGATGGAGGCCACAATGCAGCGAGTAGGATCTGCGTCCCTGGAAGGCTCTTCGAGAGTCCCTATCTGTCCCTGCCCAGCTGCTCCCTGCCCCCATCATGCAGCTCAGGACTCAGCACTGTGGATGCTCGCTCGCATGGGAGGTCTCCCTTGGGCCTCAGCTGTGCCCTCCTGGAGGATAGGGGGTGTGGGTAGAGTCAAGCCATTCCTCTTAACCACTGCAGTGCGTTCAGACAGTGTGCTGGAACTTCTGCTGTGGAAACCAGGACTTGCCCCAAGGCTCTGTCTGTGGGTCACTGGTCAAGTGTTTTCTAGGGCCCCCTGGACCATGGCCAAGACAGGCTGGAGCTGGTTCACGGCTGCTGCACGGCTCACAGCCCGGGGCCCGTATGCCTATTACCTGACCCTCAAGTGCATGAGATGCCTCTCGGACCCTGTGGCATATGCTGTTGGATCCCCCAGCTCCTGCAATAGCACTTTTGTCCCTGGACAGATGTCAAATCACTGGAGCTGGTGGGTGTGGTGGTGGCAAAGACAAGAGATATCTTATTCTGCCATGATGCTGAAGTCCCTTCCTTCTTGCGCTTCTGTATCCCCACAGTTCTCCAAGGTCTTCCCAGCATTAGTCAGCTCTGGGCCCTCTAACACATGCCTGGCCCACAAGCTCGTCCTTTCCTAGGTGTGCAGGATAAGCTTAACCACGACATCCTGACAAGTCTCCGGCCTTCTGATGAAACCTGATTTTCTTATAGAGTCTTTTTTGGGAAATTTGTCTTCTTTTTTATTTTTTGAAGATTTATTTGTTTGAGAGAGAGAGAGAGAGAGAGAGCGTGCGGGGGGAGGGGCAGAGGGAGAGGGAGAGGGGAAATCTTAAGCAGACTACACGCCCAGCATAGAGCCCAACGTGGAGCTCCATCTCTTGACCCCCAGATCATGGCCTGAGTCGAAATCAAGAGTCAGTCACTTAACTGACTGAGCCCCCCAGGAGCCCCTGTGATCTTGACAGCAGAGACTACACTTTCTTCATCTCTGTGCTCAGGCTCCAGCGCTCAGGCCTGGCATACAAAGGGTGTTCAATAAAAGTGTATCATAAAAACAGATGAATAAGTGGATGAATAATCATGTTGGTTTGAAACCTAAGGGGCTTCCTTTCTAGACACTCTTTCCTCTCCTCTTTGTCCAGCTGGACAAAGATTCACCAGAATCCTATGCAGTCTTCCAGAGAGGGTGGCCCAATGTCACCCAAGGACAGATGGCCCACAGCCTCGTGCTTTCTCAGAGTGTCACTCACAAATGCTAATCAAGACATTCTGGGCTGGAACAGACTACCACATGGAGGGACAAGCTCACGCTGAGCAATGAGCCCTGCAGGCAGCTGCGGGTCAGGAGAGATGACAAAGCCGGGACTGGGAGATAGCACTGGCCTCTGCTATGGATGTAATATGCACCCATGAATGTGGCTGTGGTTTCGTTCTGTGGAGGTAATTTTAAGTGGGAAGCAACTGGTCTATCGGTGCAGTAAGACAGAGGGCTATGCATGGCTTCAGCATCAGAGATGGAGGAACTGATGATATGACGTATGTATTCTGCAGTCTATGGGCACAGGCTCTGTGGAATCTCCTTTCTCCCCTTATTCTAAAATCAAACAAAACAAAAGAGCCAAAAATCAAGTATCCTCCTGCAAGTGGATCCACATCACAGCAGATCTTTCAGTTTAGACAACCAAGTAGCTCACTAATGGTTGCTTTTTATAGAAAAAAAGAAAGCTTGGTGGAATTTGAGTAGCCCTAGGATGACTTGCTTTTTCGTTAAATTGGCAGCTTGGACGACCCATCTCCTTCTCTGGCCTCCCAGGCGGCTGCTAGTGGGTGTCAGCCACCCAGAAACGTGTGTTCCTTACTTTCTGGAGCTGGAACAGGTAGCAGGAATCAGAAAGGGCAAGAGAAGCTGAGATATTAAGCTTGAAAGTAATTTCAAAACTATTCAACATTAACTTGGATATAGGATGGGTTAGAATGCTAATTTGGAATACATTTTTAATTTAAGAGTGGAGACTTTAGAGGAATTTCAGGTGCTTTGGAATACCCCCAGGCCCTCCACCCCAGAGGTGGATATGCGATGCTCTCCTGCCTTTCTGCTGATCCTGATTAATGCTCTAGTTCTTCCTCAAGACTCTCAGGGAGCTCATCACTGGCTGATCCCAAGTTGGGGCACTGTCAAAATGGGTCACAAAATCTCAAACTCTGTGTCTTGAATGAGACGCAGGAGAAACAGAGAAAGCAGAACAATGCCACATTGAAGGTGTGTAATTCATAGCTCTCAGTGATAGACGTTTGAGTATCTCCATCACTGTCATTGATATGGAGCTTTAAGGAGTTAGAATTACACAGACATTTCCACCAGCAACCATCCAGAGCTCCTGAATGAGGCGGGGCACAGGGTATCGCTGCTTACTTACACGCCTTAGTTATGTGCTGTCCACAGAGGACTTGCCTTATTCGGCGAAGTGCTCAAACAGAGCTGGTTAGCCCACGGAGTTCCTTGTTATCTCCTCTGTTCAAGCTCTCCCACCCCTTTACCTCTTCAGAATTATAAGGCACATTTCCCTCATTCAGGTGAATTAGTATCATTCTGGGTCCATATTAAATGGTAATACTCATCCCTCATTTTTAGTTCTGTAAGGTAAAAACTCACAGGAAAAATCTGACAGTGTGTTGCAGACTCTGAGGCAAGCCTTTGACATGGGAAGGGTGGGTCTTTGAAACAAAAACATCTTCCAGCAATATCAACGCTCATCACCATCACCATCAGTGGGAAGAGCGCCTGGGGTCCCCAGCCACGTTGGCTGAGGGCTTTGGGAGACTGTCATAGGAAGGAACAAGAATCTTTATCAATTGGTTCAGTAAAGCATCCCGTCCTTACAGAAAGATGGACAATGTTGTAAATGCCGAAGAAGGAGGAGATATGTTGTTCTGGACCTTCTAAATACCAGAAACCTCTGAGCTTCCTTCACCATGAGGACTTACCAGAATCTCATGAACGCAGATAATGATAGGTATTGTGGCATCGCTGGCCTCCATTTAATGAACTGTTCATGGCATATCCTCTCAAAGTGGTCTTTTTATCTCCTTTAGAGTAGGCTTTCCACATTCGTCAAACTGTAAGAGTATCTCTGATGCCATTTTCTAAATTATCCATTAATCTGGAGTTTTTCTAGTATATACTTCTCCTGTTTCCTTTGCTGACCCCACTGGCAAAAACTTCCCTATTGACTTGTACCATCCTGTTGGCCGGTCCATGATCAATGTCACGTGGGGTTCTGAGAAGGTCCCTGAAACATGGGTCACGGTGAACTCACATACAGGACAAAAGTGCCGTCCAACTAACTGTGTATTCAGAAGATGGCCTGGCATTGCCTTGTGAGCTGAAATGCCCTCGGACTCGCCCTTGAAATATAAGCCTACAACAAAGCTGATGCTGTCCCTGAAAAGACACATCTTCAATGAGCCTCTGTCTTCAGGGAAGCAGATAAGGTGAGACTTTTCGTTACAGCCAGTACTGGGGCCCTTCTGATTATTCGGGGGTGCACCTGCTGTTATTCGTGTATCCAACAGATGTTTATCGGGCACCTCCTTACTTACCCAATGGCAGGCATAGTTATAGGCACTGTGGATATCAGAGTGGTACTTGGTTCAGACCTGCTCTGTCCTCAATTCGAGAGTATCTATTATCTGCATCATAGGAAAGGAGACGGCGGTCAACAGAGCCCCAGCTGATTCATCCAGGGGGGATACTCTCCACCTCTGCAGAGTGAGAGGGCTGCTCAGTCTTCAGCAGAAGCTTGGGGTGGGTCTGCTGACAGTGCTCGGGGCCAACATGGGGGCCAATCCAGAGGCCAAGGTGGGCACCAAGGACACTCACTGCCACAGCCAAGCACACATTCCAGAAAGAAGACCAGGACAAGAACCAGGAAGCCAGGAGTGGAAAGGGAGGGCAAGGATGCAAAGACCAGAAATAAGTTGGAAAAGGGACAGGACCAAGCTCATCTTCAGTGACACAGATGAGCTCAATCCGGAACAGATGTGCTGCATGGCACTCCTGTGAGCCAGCTCCCTCTATGAAGGGGGCCTCTGGCTTGGAATTTAGGAATGTTCCAGCTCAAGGCACTGCCCCAGAGCAGGGGGCTTTTGTTTTTCTAAGGATCCTAATGTTGTCGGAAAGAGTGTGTCAGCATCGACACAAGGCAAAGGATGGGGAAACCCCTAGCAGGTGTTTGATGGGAAAAATCCCTTGAATCTTAGAGAACAAAGAACACATTGGCATGAGTCCCAGAGTTACATCAAACATACACTGAGGCTGGAGAAATCAGGAGGGAGGTGAAGACTCTTGCTCTTAGGAGTCTCTCATTTGGGGTTAGTTTTCAACTGACATTGAAAAAACGTGTTAATTTCAAGATATTCTGTTACTCTGCCAGTAACAGTCATCGTTGGGTGGAGGAATGCTTCTTCATTCCGGGGTGTGGAAATGTCAGAACCCTACAGTGAGGAGGAGGAACATGGGGAGGCAGGCCCCTGAGGCTTCTCAGGTCAGCCCTCTCTAGCTGTAAGGTTCTTATAAAGACAAAACTAGGAGAAGACACACAAAAGATCTTGAAGGAAACGAAAGGACTCTGAAAGTAAACACTCCTTTTCTTCAACCAAGGAATAACTCTACTGCTGCTCAGCTGTAAGCAGAGATCGTGTGTCTGTCTCTGGTCCCCAGAAGTCATTCTCTCTCCATCAGAAGCTTGCTAATCTAATTTCCTCTTTTTCTTTGGATGTGTAGCATATTCAGGAGCTTCAAATTTAATAAAGGGAAATTCAGCAGCTTCGTCAGCTGTGCATAAAAATCAGTAACACCGCATTTATGTAGGGATTTGACATGGGCTCTCTGGGTATAGTAGAGAAATATTAAAGCACGTTTGCTTGATGACTTTGAGAATTGATTGGGAAATTAACTCCTGATTTCATTCTCATCCTTGCTAAGGAATCATAAACTTTCCTTAATACCATTATGCATTTTTCCAACTCTACTCCTCTCAGCTTGATTACAGATTATTAGGGCTTCATGGTGTGGAGGATGATGGAAATTAAATTATGTGAGGAGAATGCACTGCTGTGGTGTTTCTGAAAGTGTTTTTATTGGTAAGGAATGTGCACACAGTGAGGTGCACACTGTACTTGACACTGAGCCTCCAATGGAGAAGTAAGTGGCCATGCACTGGGAACACAAGCCATCTTTCTGGAGCCACACATCTATGAAAATATTTAAGGCGTTTATTTTATGTTAAAAGAAATACAGATAATTTATGGAGGATTATGCCACACGCTTACAGAAAAAATTTAAAGGCTGGTGGGTCCAGAAATAAACCTAGTGCGTGATGTAGAATGTTTTGCCATTAAGATGTGAGATGGAGAATATCATAATGATTACATTTTTTTTTCAAGCAGGGGATAAATATTCATTATAAGTATATGGAAGTAATTTGATGGCAAGAAACCTTTTATAAACCTGAGGAGGGGCTTGAGGAACATTCTTCCAATGTTCCCAACCTCAGGGCGGGATACGATCACAGTTGTATCTTTTCTTGAAAGTCAATCTCTTCATAGAACAGAGAGTTGCCGGTTGACAACACTCCCTCCCCGCAAGGGTAGTTTAGGAAATCTCCCCTAAGAAGTTTAACGCTATAACTTGTGAATCTTTTCTGGTATTTTTGTGTAGGTTGATTCATTTGTTTTGCACTGGGGGGGGCACTTTGCCTGGGGGGCACATTTGGCAGCGTCTGGAGACATCTTTTGTTGTCATGACTTGGGGTGGGTGGTTGTGTCTGGCGTCTAGTGGGTAGGGGCCAGGGATCTGCTAAGAATCCTATAATGCCCAGGACGGTCCCCCCACTGCCCAACGCAATAGACACTCATTCAGTCTGAAGTATTAACAATACTGAGGAAGAGAAACCCTAGGTTGTACTTATCAATACAGTCCAGAGGGGAACACAAATCACCTCTCTAAACCATTTCCTATCCCCTACATGTATATGATGATACCGATTCTACATAATCTGCAACGAAGACACACACCAGCTTCCTGCACCATCGTTTTAAAGAAACCCACATGCAATGATTGCTGACGACAAGGATATTGCTCATCGACATTTACTCAACACACACTCATGTTATCAATGTCCCGCAAAAGAACCAAGGAGAAGGAAAAGGACGCAGGTTACCTCTCGAATAAGACCTGGCTGTAGTCGTCTAGGACGTGGGCGTGAGTGTGCAGAAGGATGGTGTTGTAGCCCACCAGTGCCACCATCATGATCAACATCTTCAACTCGTAGTTCACCCTCAGGAATACCGAGCAGGAAATCAGTCCCAGAATGCAGCTGTAGATAAAGTACTGGAACAGGGAAAAAGATCAGATGAATTACTCAGGATCTCCTCTGAGAAATGCTGGAGTAAGCATGAAAATTGGGGATCACCACCAAGTTTACTCAGGTAGCTTATGAACTGGCTGTTCATCATTTGCTTCTGGAAAGTGCAAACAATAGGACTCTGTACACCTTTAGAGATTTAAAAAGTTGTAGTACATAGAATCTCTTTTGGCCTTGCAATTCTTTATTTATTAAGAGGATATACATCATTGCAGGAGTTAAAAGCACAAGAAACCCTGGATGTTTTATTAAAAGAGAAACAGTGGGTCTAAAGCAGGAAGGATTTAACAAACTAAAAGCTTTGGCCAGGGTGAGCCACGAATTCCCTGGAAGCGGACAGGCACCCGAGGAAATGGAAAGAATCAGGTGTGAGGAAGAAAGCACATTCCATCCTGTGTGGCCCCAGGAAGCCACGCCGCTCCTGCACGAGGGTGCGCGTTTCTCACTATTTACCATAATGGATATCGTCCAGAAGGGAGAGCCCTGAGGCAACCTTGCTTGGCTCACTCATTCGTGGGGTTACTTTGGGCCAGTGACCTAACCTGGCTGTGACACAGTGTCTTCAGCTATAACATGAGGGGAAGAATGTCCTCCTTTTAAGTCACTGAACAGAGTGAGCAGAGCTTGGACCCCAGAGCACTGCCAGCCAGGAGTGACTTGCTGAATGAAGGGTCACCAGTCGCACGAGAGCTTTACCTGCTCTACCCCTCCGTTTTTATGAACCAAGGTTAGCTATCAGCATTCCTAGGAGGGAAGCAGCACTCAATAAAGTCTAATAATTTTAATAAAGCATAGATCTGATGATGTTTGATAAACGTGCCTTTATAAAAGAGCCCAGTTTGTAAGGCACTCAATTTTCGTGTCATTATGTGGAATAAGCCATGTACGAGCTGCTTATTCTTGTCACTCGAGCTCTTTTATTTCCCCAGCTAAGGCCATCCAGAGTCAGCTCTCTGGAAGGCTAGTGATATTAGCTCATCCATCCTGTTCCTGGGGAAGAAAGGAAGGCGAGGAGGGAGCTGCCCTGGTCACACCAAGCACTTCCTTCTCCGCGAGAGGGGCGCTCGGTGTCAGCCCAGATGTTGTACTCGCGAGGACTTGGACCTGGCATGTCAGCTTCACCAGGAAGACCAGCGGTTGTCCCTGATCACACGGCAACTGGGTCAGCCTTTAGGAGGTGATGCTTTCCCCAGGTGGCTGCATTTTACGGGGCCCTGAGGACTCTAAGCATCCTTTCTCTGGCCCAAATTACCTTCCCAATGTCAGTTCTCCCCGATGCTGACACCACTCCCCCTACAACAGAGAAGAAGAGGAGGAAAAGAGGGAAGAGATGTGTCCGGATGGGGCTGTTCAGGCTGGCCGAGAGGAAAGACAGAATCGGGGCACCCGTGAGAGCAGGTGGGAGCAATGGCTCAGTCTCCCCCGAAGCAGGAGGCCAGGGAGGAGGCGCGGGCTCTGAAGCCAGTCCTTATTTCCACGGAGTTCGGCCCCTGTTGCCTTCAGAGGGCAGGCGTGAGGGCTCGTGGCAGGATGCGCACCAGGCCTGGGGACAGCCACTGGACGCGGGCCAGGCAGCTCTGCAGAGGCCTGGGGAGGTCCCCTCGGGGCAGGGAATGTGCTCAGAGCCTGACAGGGAGGCTCGTTCCTACTGAATCCGGTAAGATACAGCCTTCCACTTCTCACATCTTTTTTTAGTTCATTTTTCTGCTAACTCACTATTATATTTTTCTAAAGTATCACTCCAAGACAGATTGGAAATTAAAAAAACAAAAAAAAGAAACAAAATGAAAAGAGGGCCTTCCTCATCAAGAGTCTGAAGGGCCCTGATTTACAACCTAGCAGTCTTTCAGTCAGTAATCAAGAATATTCTAGAACCTCTCCTTAAAAGCCAAGAAATTGCCCTGGGGGCCAGCGGGGGGAGTGGGGGAGGCTCTCAGCTCCGACAGGATGCTGCTACTAAAATAATGCTGAAAACCATAGAATGAACATTATCAACAAGGTCAGCCTAATGCAAGGAGCAGAGTCAGAAACCACGGTGTGTATCGACGTATGCGTGGTGGGGGGTGCGGATAGGACTGTCAAGGTGTTCTTCAACACCCGTCACACAAAAGAGGTGCCAACACCTATGCAAATATGCCTATGGTTTCACTTTTTAAAATCCATTCTTAGGCTTTTAAAAAGTTTCCACATTTCAGGAATATTGACTAGAATATATACATTAATGGAAAGTAGCATTTAGTCCATTCTTTATTAAATAGCCTTTCTGGAACACTTGGAGGCCGAGCACAAGGTGGTCTGGGAACTGATTAAAGGTAGGGGGCAGCCTGCAGACAGCGACAGAGGGATGTGTGAACGAGGGGGGAGAGCTGAGAAGGCCAGGCCAGGGGTTCTGAAGATCAGCTGTTCTCAGTGATACGGCACCTGCCAGGGAGGGCTCAGGTGGGCAAGAGTTCGGCAGCAGGCTCCCGAACTGACTTCTATTAGGGTGTAATGACTGGTGACCTATTTCTATATAATTTTGATATAGTTGACATATTAGCTAATGGTTGCATTATTTATTAACATTTAAAATTTTTAATATTAATTACTAAATAGTTGTTAATATTAATCTTAAGTTAATGAAGTTAACATTAGTTAATATGGTTACTAACACGTTTGATACATCTGATCGATGAAATCAACTTGCGTTTTAATGCCAAAGGAACAACCACTATTATCCTGGGTAATTTCCTTAAGTTTCTTTTGGCCTCAGTGCCCTCACCAGGAAAACGGGAATTCCAGGAACGGCGAACTCACAGGGCAGGTTTTCGGATGAAATGATACGAACTGCTGACGTGGCAAAAATCAAGGAAATACAGGGAATATTAGGGAATACAAGGAATATTAGGGAATATAGAGGGACGTCTGGGTGGCTCAGCCGATGAAGCCTCTGCCTTAGGCTCAGTTCATGATCTTGGGGTCCTGGGACTGAGCCCCAGGTTGAGCCCAGCATTGAGCCCTGAGCCGTGGGTCTCCCTCTGCCCTGCCCCTGCTCCTGTGTGTGCGTTCTCTCTCTCTCAAATATAATCTTTTAAAAAATTAGGGAATATACGAAGGACACATATAAAAATAAGGGTCTCCTATAATCTCCAACAACCAACTTGAGCAACTATTGATTATTTTGGGTATATCTTTCCAGCCTTTGTTTTTTTTGGTGTGCTACTTATTACTGGTGTTAGTATTTTAGAGAATTGGGGACATATTTTGGAATGTTTTTAAGTGATGCTTCTCAATTAATAACTGATTGTGAATATATATTTCTATGTCATTAAACATTTTGCCCCAACATCTTTTGTAATGGCTGGCTATAACTAAATAGCAGAATTTATTTATTTATTTATTTTTCTTTTTAAAAATTTATTGTTATGTTAATCACCATACATTACATCTTTAGTTTTTGATGTAGTGTTCCATGATTCATTGTTTGTGAGCAGAATTTATTTAAACAATTAAATGTATTCTAGTTTTTAGGTTGTTGGTTTCCTTTTACTTTCTTGTTGGTTCTCAATGTTACATAAACACTTGGATGAACACCTTTGTAGCTAAGTGTTTGCACCTGCAAGATTAATTTCTGAAATGAGTATTGTGGGGTAAAAAGTATGTCTATTTTTATGCTTTTCGGTGGCTATTACAGATTACCACAGGAAGAATTCTATCACTTCATAGCCCACCACCTTGTCAGCCTCAGATACCACGGACGATGGGGTCAGTTGTGGACATCCACAAATGGCTTTCCTGATGTTCCCTTGGACCAATGAAGGGGGAAGCCAGGATGTTTCCAGCACATTAATAATGCAGTTTCTGTGCAGACAGTGCTGGGGCATGTGGGGCTTCCTTGGCAAAGCTCATCATAATCCTCTTCCTGAGACTTATTATTGGGACAATAATGGCTTGTGGTGAAGTCCGACCTACATTTTAAAAAGTCTACTGTGTATTTTTTCAGAATCTTTTAGGATTGAATAAATGTTACTTTTCCCCATCTTGGGTTTCTAATGATTTGCTTCTTTTAAAAAGAAGATGTCATGCAGACTTACCTCAACGAGATTCAGAGGGATGAACTTACGGCTTTTACTGATGCCAAGCATAGTGGGCTGTTCCATCCGAAAACACTGGATGGAGAGATTTTTAAAAAATGCTTTGCCAACTATCCTTTCCTTTCTTATGAGAATGCATATTCACTGTAAACCCTTGAAAGTGCCTTGTGAACACTCCCTGGGATGCTCTCTCCCTCCGCGGGCCTGCGCACCCCCATGCGAGCCAGTGCCCTGTGTTCAAGGACGAAGGGCTGGACCACAGTTCCTTTCTCTACAGAAGGCAGCTCCAAATTGCCCACAGTGAGATCACAGCCAGTAAACCCTTAACATGCATCCTGGCTCTCACTTTTCGCATCACTGAAACAGAAAAGATGCTGTATGACACTCACGCGGGTTTCCGATGATGCCTAAATGAGGGCCAGGACCCCCAGGACAAGGGATGAAGCTTATGCCAGCCTCTCTTCCCATGCCCGTGGGGACATCATTAGGGACCTTGGTCTGCTTCCCTCAGAAGCCTCAAAAACACACCTCTGCACACAGAGCTGGGAGCTTCCTGGGAAACTGAAGACAGATGGGGAAAAGGATCAAAGCCAAATAGCAAGGGAACAAATCAGTGAAAGAAGAACGAGGAAGGAAATCTCCTTTATCACCATAGCTAATGGAGTTTAAAAAGCTGGTAAGGAATTTTAAAAGTATACATACCAAATTACCAATTTCAATCCCCAAAATGGTTCCTTTAGCACTCTCAAAACAGACTGTATGACACAGAAACTGGATGGGAATAATCTAAGCTACTCTACAGGATTATGTAGGAAAGGAGAGCATCAGAGCTTTTTTTTTTGCACAAATGATTCATGAAATGAAGTTACTAAATAGTAAATAATAATAGTAAATAAGTAAAAGGGAGTTAACCCTTTTCACTTAAAAGACTGACATGTTAGCAAATTTTGAAATTTCAATCTCGGTCCTTCTGGACATTGGTTAAAATGAGTCAGTTGGCAAGGATCACGGCAGGGTATTATCAGTGGGCGGTGTTTGCAGCCAAAGGAGAGACAGAAATACTCGATGTGGTCCCCCCATCATCAGTCAGGAAATCCAACACTCATCCCCTGGGACAATGAGCAAAACCTCCAAGCAATGGATCCAGAACATCAGTGACCTACAATCGAACGTCAGATGCTGAGATACATGGTATAAAATGTAGCAGTAGGAGAAGCAAAGCAAGAGCCATCTGGGAGAGCATGACCATGACACTGGACGTGGGCACGTGTGTCGCTGGTGTCCGCCAGCCAGGCAGGGCTGCTCTGACTGAAGGCTGGCAGTTTGTAGCTGGTCCAGGCTCACTCAGGTATCGACACCAAAGAGGAAAAAGTGAAGTCAAGAGCGGATCAGAACCTGGAGGCTGTCACATGGAATGGGAGAACAGCTCACAGGAAAACAACAAAAGCAATAATAACGAGCGAAATATTCTTACCGGGAGGAAAAACAGATTTTGTGCCCGCAGAATCGCTGCCTGATTACTTAAGGCGGAAAGACTTGTGTTGGATGTATTGGCAGTTGGAGGAATTGTTTCCTCTGGGTCACTCAGGAAAAACTGCAAAGAAAATGTTTTTTCAATGACTTAGTGCACAGGAGATTAAAGCGTTAGCAGGTCGGCGCTAAATTATTAATGGCTATGTTCCTTCCACACGGTAAGCAGGATTATGTGGGCAATCTGGTGTCTGTATTTCCAATGCTAATAGCTTCATCTTCTGCTGTTTGAAGCTTTGAGAATTTCTATTAAATAAGCAAATAACTATTGATTGTTGTGCTCCATGCTTCTAGTGAATTTCTAGACCTACATGACTGATATTAAAGAAAACAGAAACACCTCTGTTAAATATTAAATTAAAAACGTACAAAGCACAGGGCAGAGGGCTTGGTTAGAATTATGTCTGAAGCAGACAACACCTCGCACACAGACATTCAACTCTCTACCAAGAAATCAGAGCCTTTGGATTTTTTTTTAATTTTTAATTTTTTTGGCACTGTCTTCATCATCTCGCTTCAAACATTAACTGGGTCTGTGGACTTCTTGATTGTAAGAAATTGTGTGGGCCAAATGGGTGTGGGCATTTGTGTGTATTATTCGTGAGTGCCTGGCAGTTCAGGATCGTGAGGGTAAGAAGTTGGGAGGGTGAATGCTCTGAGTAAGGACTGCTGGAAAGGGGTCCTAATTTAAAAGAAAAGTAACCACGAGAAAACAAAGATGGTTAGCTCTCATCAAGATACCAGCTCTCTTGTAAAGGCTATGGGATCTCAGGGCTGGAATCAATATGAGCCACTAACAATGCATGCAGAGACCCCGTGTGGAAGGGCCATGCACACAGCCAAGGGCAGAGGGTGACAGCGGGCAGCCCCAGCCTTCATGTCACTGCCGACATGGCTCCCCCTTCTGAGGTCAAGACGGTGACGGCCACTGATACTAGAGAAATGTTCACGAGGGCTGCCTGCCTGAGGCTCGAAAAATTCAGGGTGCACCGAGGTGCGCCCCTGTTGGGGAGGGAGTGTGCATCAGGGAAAACAAGAACGTGGAGAACATGCTCTGTGACATAAGTCAGACCCAAGAACACGAACATCGTGCAATCCCAGGTCCAGGAGGGGTCTAGACCAGGCAAATGCCCATGAGGGAGAATGGAGGTTACCAGATGCTGGGGGAGCAGGCGGTGGGCAGTTAGTGGTTCACGGGCACAGAGTTTTTGTCTGGGATGTTGAAAAAGTTCTAGGAGCTGTCGTGGTGGGTGCACAACAGTGTGAACGTACTCAGTGCTACTCAGCTGCACACTGCAAGACGGTTAGAACGATAAATCTTACGTTATGCATATTTTACCCAAGAGAAAACTAAGAAACATTAAAAACAGAAAAAAAGGAAGAAAAGGAAAGCATTTTTGCTTTATCCCGAAGAGAACACTTAAAAATCACAAGAGCTTTGCAAGAGGACCTGAGTGAGGGTATGACTTTCAAAGGAAACGTTTTTTGGACAGAAAATTGAATTTTCTTCCCAGTGACTTGAGCAAAGCAAGCAGCTCTCCCCCAGCACACACACACAAAAGAGCTGCTCTTCCTTTAAAATGTGAGTCCAAGGTCTGGATCAGCCTTCACTGGGCTAACAAGTGCTAAAAAATAGCAAAACCACAACTTGGGAGAGGGGCTCAGTCAGTCTAGAAATTGTGTTCCCAAAGGAAGCACTGAACAAATTTAAAAAGCTATGCTGAGGACGCCTGAGTGGCTCAGTCGATTAAGCATCTGCCTTCTGCTCAGGTCATGATTCCAGGGTCCTGGGATCGAGTCCTGCATCAGGCTCCCTGCTCCGCGGGGAGCCTGCTTCTCCCTCTGCTTCTCTTCCTCTCTCTCAGTCTCTCATGAATTAACAAATAAAATCTTGAAAAAAAAAAAGCTATGCTGAATTAAACAGAAACCTCTCCAGGATGGGGGTTGAAGCAGAGTTAGGAGAAAAGGCAAAGAAATCACACCGAGAGCACTTGATGGTGCCCAGGTAAAGACTGGAGGACACCCGTGTCCCAGCGGAAGGGGTCTTCTTGCCCGAGCGTGAGTGGGTGACCCTGGGGGCTCACTTCCCCTGCACAGCACCCATTGGTGCTCAGCCTCGGAATGCTGCATCAGTGTGGCCCACGACATGGGATGCTGTGTCTGCCTCCCGCAATCGTAACTTAGGGGACAGGGGTCCGAGGAGCTCGAGGGCATTCCTCTATAAATCTTCAGATGTGGGCAAAGACCGCACCTTGGTGAACAAGTCCTTCCCCTTCTGTGTTTAAAAAGAAATCATAAGAAAGATTTACAACCAGGGAAAACGATTTCCTTTCCTTACCTAATGTCGGCTTTCATACCGTTTTATGATGTTTCTTTGAAATCAGAAATATGACAGCAGCATCTGCATGGAAAAGACCCACTAATTTCACGGCACCAGATATCAATACAAATGATGGACAGAAAAAGGTCCTCTGGCTTCCTCCTTGCTCACAGCCTCTGCTGCAGGAGTCGGCTCAGGACGTGGAACGAAGCCTCCCTTCATTTTTCTCTCGAGGGTCATCCATCATACTTCTAATGTGTGTCCCACAGACTTCTCTACCTCACTTGGCAACAAACTCCATTCTTTGTGAGAAAGGAAAATAATTTTGGGAGATGTATTTCTGCTCCTGAGGATGTAATTTTTTCTCCGAAGGAAACACAGTTTATATATATATTATTTTATATATATATACACACACATATATATATATATATATAAAATCTTCTAAATGCTCAGCTCCTCAACCATTTACAGACAGTGACCGGCCCTCCTTCACACCAAATATTCCCTATGAAATGCAGTCAGATCTGTTTTCCATGTAGGTTCTGTCTCTAAAACATTAGGTGATGAATCCTGGTTTTATCAGGCCAAGGGCACCCCCCGTTCCAGGACTACTTAAGATGGATTTCTAGGTGGAGTGAAGCAGATGAAGAGGCCATCTCATCTCTTGCTTCCCGTTGGCGTCAGCTTTACCTGAATCTCCACGTGTATCAGAAGGGACAGCATGCTCTACGGAGTAAAGGTAGGACAGATGCCAAGAAAACATCCGAGGGCCCCTTCAGCCTAGCCCTTTCACTCCTTCTTAATACCAATGTCTGCTCTCAGTTGAGTCCCAGATGCCCCAGGTCTCCCCTCTTCCTCACCTTTCCTCCCGCTCTGGTGACCTCTTTCTACCCATCCTCTAGAACTCAGTGCAGCTGGCCCTGCGCTCCTTCCTTGCCACCTCTCCACACGTCTCTGTCTCCGGCTCTGAGACCCACGATGGGTTTATCCAGGTGCCAGTCTCCTGGACTTCCCTGTGAACTCCCGGAGGCAGGGACCAGGCTTTGGGTTCTAGCATCTAGCAATGCACCAGGCACATATTTATGCCTAATAGATCTTTTTATGCCAAAGGAAAGCTAATTGGCAAAAACTATGTCTTTATTATTTAATTTCTACCTCCTCAACTTGATTTCCTGCTTCTGGAAGGCAAGGACTGTACATGATACTCTGTAGTTCCAACAACCAGTAAAACATCCAAAATATGAAGTATCTTCACGCCTTACGGTTGATGGTGATAATGTCAGAATAATAGGGACGCACTGAAATGTGCGTGGATTAGCTGCACGTCTGTTTTGAAGGCATACCTGTGATGGCCACACCGGGATAGTAAGAGAGACCGCTGGTTAAATATTCACTAATGACCTGGTTCTGTCCTAAGCGTGGCAGCGAGAGGGGAGTGAACGGAACAGAGACCAGACTTTGCCAGGGCTCGGAGTCTCCAGGCGGGAGACTGTAAGACTCCCACAGCTCCCTCCAGGAATTTCTTTCATGTTTTCCACCAAAGCTTTGCTCTGGTTAGTTTGACTTCCCTCTGATAACCGTAAACACCCCCCAAGATATATGCTAGCAATTCCCGTCCAAGCATATGGCCCACAGATCCACATCTGAAGAGTCTCGCAACTATGGTTTTACTAGACAGTAGTAAATAACCCTGCCTTAGCAAGCAGCTAGCCCCTCAAGGTCCTGGAAGCCTTGCTTCCAAATTCCTTGGGATTTACACTATCCCTAAGCCCCACCAACTACAAAGTCTAGAATCGGTCACTCCGCACAACCCTGGAGTAGCTACTCTTGCCCACAGGTCCTGTCCCCGTGCTATAGTAAAGGCACCTTTTTGCACCAAAAATGTTTCAAGAATTCTTTCTCCATCATTCGCTCCTGGACCCAGACGTGGACATGGAGTCCGTGGACATTTAATGAACACCCTCGAAAATTGCACAGCTGGAAAAGTGGGCAGCTAACGTTTGAGATTGGGCCTTTTAGACTCCAGAGCAGGACGCCTCTCCCACCGCACTCCCTGTATCTAGATGGTTCTGTGATCTTTGATTGCCCTGCTGACATTCAATGTCATCTCCGTAGCCAGCAGGGAGGTGGGAAGCCGCTGGTGCAGCAGGTGGAGGTTGAATTGAATAGGCGATCACTGGTGTCACCTCGGAGCTATGGTCAAGGTTGGAAAATCCCACCGAGTCCGGCACGGGAAGCCAAGAGGGCCGTGCTGGTGGAAGCCCTGACTCACCATGTTGAACACGGCCATGGTCAGAATGATGGCCGTGGTGAGGACGGTGAGGGAGACCCGCGGCCAGGGCCGGTCTGCAATGACGCCCGACGACTTCAACAGCCACAGGAGAGAGACCGAGGCCTTCTTGCTGCATTGCTGGGAGGAGACAGAAAAGGAAATGCATTGCTGGTTTATGTATTCTCTCGAGTTTCTTCGTGATGTTTAAAATGACCAGAGGCCTCAGTATTCTTCACAGAGCAAACGAGCAGGCTCTGCTCCCCACCCCCCACCCCGGAGGCCCAGACCAGGTCATAAACCTTATTAAAATTATGTTGGCATCATGGTTACAAATAAAGAACAAATTAGTTAAATTTCTATGATAAATGTAGAACGTGCTTGTATGTCCTTTTAAATACACCTGAAACTATGTTTTTTAAAAAAATCTCTGGTAAAGGAAAAATGTGTCAGTTAATTATACCAAGTTGGGGGATGCGTTGGGTCTCAGATCACAGCAATGCTAAAGCAGTTATCATCCCTCAGCCAACCCATGCTGAACACAGGTGGGCAGGTAGCTCGGCCTAAGGATACAAGTGGACCCCAAAGCAGACTGATGCCCGTAGCTCCACACCACCACCCACTGCTCTCGGGTGTGTGTCCTGCTGATGGCTTTACCTCATCCTGCCCTGTGGGGGCTTCTTTCCACTTGGAGAGGCTCTCGTCCAAATTTTTAATTGTGTTAAAAACACATAACAGAACATTCTCCCTCTTTATTTTTTTAAAAAGATTTTTTATTTATTCATTTGAGAGAAGGAGAGAGAGAGAGAGAGCATAAGCACAGGGGGAGAACAGAGGGAGAGGGGGAAGCAGACTCCCCGCTGAGCAGGGAGCCCGATGCGGGGCTCGATCCCAGGACCCTGGGGTCATGACCTGAGGCGAAGGCAGACGCGTAAGCGACTGAGCCACCCAGGCTCAGGTCATGAATGACTGAGGTCATTCATCTGCGGATGGACCCTGTGTGGCTTGTGGCTCTTGCTAGTAATGTGGCCATGAGCACGGATGTTGGAGAAGCTCTTTGGATACGAGACGGAACTGAGGTATTGACAGGATGGCAACGTTCCCTCAGCATTTTCTGTGGACCAGATGCTGTTCTGTGGGATTTCAAGGGATGAGCTCACTTCATCCTGAGGGCCGCCTTTCCGGGGAGGGCCACTGTGATGCAGACCTTCGTCCAGGTGGTGGGGGAACAGAGGCGGGGGGAGTTCTGGGGGGTGGGTGACACACGGCCTGTGGCAGGCGCTACCGTGTTCACAGAGGCCCCTGACGGGACAAGCAGGTGCGTAAGGCTTCTCTAGGGATCTACACTTTCACCTTCATGTGAAAGGGGCTATGGCCCTACGGCTATGTGTCTTGAAAACAAAAAAAAGGTTGATTTCAAAAATTTTAAGACAAGGCCAACATCCTGTACTTTTCTGACTTGTACTAAGTTACTATGACAGTAAGACAGGTGTGACATCCCTAAAACCCAAACAGCGAATCCTCCTGCGAACAAACAGCACCTTTATTTCTCTCCCTCTTTCACATCATCTTTCTGATTGATTCTTAAAAACATGTCAGCTTTAGTCTTTTTTTTTTTAACATATAATGTCTTATTTGTTTCAGGGGTACAGGTCTGTGATTCAACAGTCTTACATAATTCACAGCGCTCACCATAGCACATACCCTCCCCAGTGTCCATCACCCAGCCACCCCATCCCTCCCACCCCCCCCACTCCAGCAACCCTCAGTTTGTTTCCTGAGATTAAGAGTCTCTATGGTTTGTCTCCCTCTCTGGTTTCATCTTGTTTCATTTTTCCCCTCCCTTCCCCTATGATCCTCTATCTTGTCTCTCAAATTCCTCATATCAGTGAGATCATATGATACTTGTCTTTCTCTGATTGACTTATTTCGCTTAGCATAATACCCTCTAGTTCCATCCTCATCGTTGCAAATGGCAAGATTTCATTTTCTTGATGGCCGCATAATATTCCATTGTATATATATACCACATCTTCTTTATCCATTCATCTGTTGATGGACATTTAAGGCTCCTTCCACAGTTTGGCTGTTGTGGACATTGCTGCTGTAAACATTGGGGTGCACATGCCCCTTCAGATACATTTGTATCTTTGGGGTAAATACCCAGTAGTGCAATTGCTGGGTCATAGGGTAGCTCTATTTTCAACTTTTTGAGGAACCTCCACACTGTTTTCCAGAGTGGCTGCACCAACTTGCATTCCCACCAACAGTGTAGGAGGGTTCCCCTTTCTCCACATCCCTGCCAACATCTGTCATTTCCTGACTTGTTAATTTTAGCCATTCTGACTGGTGTGAGGTGGTATCTCATTGAGGTTTTGATTTATATGTCAGCTTTAGCCTTAATGGAAGCATTGCAGTACGTCAAACGCTAATACACTGAATAAATCAGACTCTTTTTTTTAAAAAGATTTCATTTATCCATTTAGAGGGAGATTGAGAGCTCAAGCGGGGGGAGGGGCAGAGGCAGAGGGAGAAAGATAGAAACCCAAGCAAACTCCGTGCTGAGTGTGGAGTCCAACGCAGGACTCAATCCCAGAACCCTGAGATCATGACCCGAGTTGAAACCAAGAGTCATGACCCTTTACTGACTGAGCCGCCCAGGCGTCCCTACATGAGATCCTACAACACAGGATGAGAGCTGGTTAGGACAGTAAGAACCAGCCCAGGGGCCCAGTATCAAACCCTGACAGCTGAGAGACTTGCTGTGGGGTAATTATCCTCCCTGGTCTCAGCTTCCTCGTCTCTAAAATGGCACAATAATGTCTGGCTTCTTGGTCTTGTAAGAGATTAAACGAGCTACGTCAGGCACCAAGAGCAGGACAGAGAACCTCAGCTCTTCTTGTCACAATTATGAAGAAAACAATACTTCTCAGAGACATTTTAGGGACTAAAAATCTCTTGCTTCATACCGATATGAAAAAAAAAACCTCATTTCCCCTCCTTTTCACTACAGTGTGTCCTCCAGGCAGCCTGCCTTCTCTCTTCATTCCTGTCATCACGTGGAGGCCACGTGAAGAGAACTGTCCCAAACGTGAGAATCAGTAAGCATGGCTGGCGACAAGGAGAAGGGAACAGCGGGTGACAGGAGCACGTGCCCTGAGCCACAGTGCAGAGAGAGGAGGAGGAGGGAGGCGAAGACGTTCGCGGGAGCCGAGGAGAGAAGACACATCAGTCTCAAAGCAGAAGGATCTGATTAAGGAAAAGGAGACCGTTGATTCCACTGCAGCTCTGAGTAAAAAGCACTGCTTGGATCCTGATCTGATAATTTAGCTCAGTTTATTCTACTTTTGGTTAAGTATTTGAGTAAAGTCTCTGTTGGAAAAATAAGTTTATTAAAATTTGCACCACCCTAATGAAACATTATAAATGATACCATCTCCTAGAATATTTGGGCTTTTATTCAGAAGGTGCTCTTCAGACGAAAATGAGAGCCCAGGTTTGTTCCTCTATGTGATCTTTTGTTTAGTGACTGGCATCATTCCAGTCAAATCTGTGTCCTCCCTTTCTTGACCATCAATGGGTCTCACTGTATGCATGCTGGCCTCCTACTCACAGTGAGCTCACTGTGGGCCTTCTAGAAATGCCACGGCTGTCGATGCCACACGCAACCACTGACAGATGTGGAACTCGTGCTAACTGCAGTGGTAGATGTAAAAGGAGAAAGAATATAAATTCATATGCAAACGCTACTGGGGGCTTGGTGCGGGGGACGATGGCCAGTGCAGTTAGCCAGCGAGGGTGTGGATGAATGTCAACATTCTTCATTCAGTACAGGCAGAAGATGCTTCTCAGAAAAATAAAATATTCATATACTGTGTTTGGACTAAAAGAAAAACAACAAGTGGAAAAAAATATCCCCTCCCCTCTCAACCTTCCTCGCTTCCTTCCTTCCCTCCCCCCACTTTGAACCTCTTGCACTAGAAACAATGGGTAATCTTTCACTCTAAAATTCCTCCTAATTTAATGTAATAATTATAGCAGCAGATTGCATTAACAACTTCATTAGTGTCCTTTTATTTTTATTATTTATTATTTTTATCTTTAGAGAGTGTGCACGTGCACGTGGGTGGGGGGAGGAGCAGAGGGAGAGAGAGAGAGAGAGAGAATCTTAAACAGATTCCACACACAGTGTGAAGCCCAATGTGGGGCTTCATCTCACAACCCCAAGATTACAACCTGAGCTGAAATCAAGAGTTGGACACTAAAGAACTGACTGAGTCACCCAGGAGCCCCAGTCCTTTTAAAAAATAAAATCAGTTACCTGAAAAGAAGTAGATGTTGCTATTAAGTGAAGTTTAATAAAATGAAAAACATTTAGAAAAGCCATAAATATAACGGGAAGTAGCAAATTTTTATTATTAGAAAAACAAAGCTCAGGGCGCCTGGGTGGCTCAGTTGGTTAAGCAACTGCCTTCGGCTCAGGTCATGATCCTGGAGTCCCGGGATCGAGTCCCGCATCGGGCTCCCTGCTCAGCGGGGAGTCTGCTTCTCCCTCTGACCCTCCCCCCTCTCATGTGCTCTCTCTCTCTCTCTCTCTCATTCTCTCTCTCAAATAAATAAATAAAATCTTTAAAAAAAAAAAAAAAGAAAAACAAAGCTCATCTTAAAATCTTGCCTGAAAAAAATGGTGAAGTTTATCATATAAACGTGCATTTTTTTTTTTTAAAGATTTTTTATTTATTTATTTGAGAGAGAGAGAATGAGAGAGAGCAAGCACATGAGAGGGGGGAGGGGCAGAGGGAGAAGCAGACTCCCTGCCGAGCAGGGAGCCCGATGCGGGACTCGATCCAGGGACTCCAGGATCATGACCTGAGCCGAAGGCAGTCGCTTAACCAACTGAGCCACCCAGGCGCCCTAAACGTGCATTTTTGTGTAATTGCCTAGAGGAACATCTACTTTGGCATTTTAATTCCCCAAGGACTGTCTTTTTGAATGGCAGCAACCAGCTGCGGCAACATTTACTTGTTACATTTGGTGCCACAGAGACTGCCATGTGCATTATTGATTCTTTAATTGTACTTAAATTTCCTACAGAAAGGCTTCTTTATTTCAATCAATCATATTTACAAAGTCAACATGTGTCTTTCATAAGCCCTGAGTGAAACACATTCCTCAGCCGTCCATCCACTGTGTGGCACTCACAGCCTGTCCACATCGCGTTATCTTTGATGATGTGCTTGTCTCTGGCCACATGGGGAGCTGCCTGAGGATGGTGACTATATCACACCCCTCTTTGTATTCCCAAAGCAGCACAGTGTTGAGCAAAGAGTAGGGACTCAACAGAGGTTTACTCATTATGTTATCTTATCTTTATCTTAATGATCTTATCTTAATGTGTATCAGCCACTTATTCTTCAAAGAGAAATTTCCAGCAGCCAGAAATGAAGAAGGAGTTCACCGAGGGACTGAGGCTGTGGGGTTGGCCTAGGAGTGTTCTGGAACTGGACACAAGCTGTGACACCTAAGGGTTGGGCTTCTGATGCTCACAGGAGGAAAGAAGATGTTGCCTTGGGCTTGCAAAGGGTGGGCAGCTGAGACCAAGATCCCTGAATAAAACCAGAAGCCTCAGGGGTGCCTATCTCTTTTCAAATTAGTGTTTTCATTTACTTTGGGTAAATACTCAATAGTGGAATTACTGGATCATATGAGCACTGAGTAATGTATAGAATTGTTGAATCATTATATAGTACACCTAAAACTAACACAATACTGTATGTTAATTATACTTCAACAAAAACAAAAACAACAAACAAAAAAATCCCAGAAGGCTCAGAAGACTGTTCCCTCCATGTGAAGTCAAGAAAAACTTCATGCACTAGTTCAGGAAGTATCAACAAACTTCCAATGATAAATTCTAACTCTAAATATGGGTGATGGGTTTGAAATTATGTTATATGCTTCATAATAGGAACTTCAAGTTGAGGGGTTTTGAACTGGGTCAAAGACCAGAGAAAGTCCTTAGAGTTCCTGCTAGTTGTTGGAGGATAATTCCCACTGAACATGACCTCAAAATAAAAAAGAAATTATGAACTACATAGGACAATGGGCCTAAGAGGAAGAATCAACAGACACAACAGAAAGTAAAATTAGCACCACAGGATCTTCAAGTATCATTATCAATCTGAAACAGTTGTCAAAATAACATTAAAATAATCAAAGATGGATTAGAGTACATAATGAAAGAGCCCTTAAGAGAAAATAACAGATGCATTTTAAAAATGATCCACAAAGACTCTCAAAAGATGAAAATGTAGATATTGAGTAACTCAGTAGTTGTGCTGAAGAGAGTAGGATAGCTCTGAGGAAATAGCCCACAGAACAGCACAGAAAGACAGGGATGAAAAACATGAAAGGAATCTTGAGGCACAGAAGGTACAATGAAGATTCCAGACACTTGTAATGAAAGTTTGAGAAAAGGAGAACAGAAGGACCAGGAAAGAAGCAAAATACAAGAAGCTACGGAGCAGCAGCTTTACGGACCTGGAGCAAACCCTGAGCTCCGTGGCTGATGGGACATCCTGACTCCCAAACAGGAAAATGAAAGCAAACCTGTACCTCAACACAAGGAATCTATGGCCCACGACTGACAAAGAGCAAATCTACAAAACAACCAGAAAGAAGACATATTAGCTACCAAGAAATAGCAATTAGACTGTGGATTTCTCCTTGGAAAATATGGACTCATGTTTTCACAATGTTAGAAATTATCACAAACTCAATGAAGAAAAAACAGACCATTTTTAAAATACAAAAGCTGACTACATTATGCACAGGCTCTTACTGAAAAGATTAGAAAAGGAACAATCCTTTGGGAATATGGAGACTGAGTCCTGGGGGAAGGAATGATATTCAGGAAGAAAGGTGAGATATTGATATACAACAAGAATGATGATGACAATGAATAACACGAGCAGTTCAAATTTAGAAAAATTTAACCAACACTCTATCTCTCTGTGCTGTTTTATAGGTTACCTACCCAGCTCTCATCTTACTTTCTTCAGCATAACTACTGAGTTTCCAGTTTCAAGAATCTGATCATTTTATTCCATCTTCCATATTCGATAACGGAATGGAAGATGGAATGATCAGATTTAGAGTATGGTATTCTTCAACAACAAGATGGAGATATTACTGAGTTCTGTTAGTCTTGTGTACGTTATACATTTTAAGTTAATCAGTAAAAAGAAAATACTAGGATATAAAACTTCCAAGACACTAGAAGGAATAAAGGAGAATAAATAAATTCCATGGATCCAAGAGAATACAGGAGAGAGGGAAAAATAAGTAGAAACAAAGAAGACACATGATGGATTAAAGAAAAAGCACAATAAGACTGCGGTGGTAATTATAATACACGCAAATGTGTTATACTTGTCAGTTAAAAGAGAGAGACTGCTAGATCAGAGGAAGTAACATGCAACTGGATGTTGTTTACCAGAGACACACCTAACACCCACATACTGACAAGGAAAAGCTGAATAGAAAGAAGGAAGGAAAGGACAGTGGGAAAGTATGAAAGAACGCTGGCAGAATTATATTGACATTGGAGAAAATAGACTTCAAGGGAAAAACGCTTCTGTGGGGTAGAAAGCTTTTCTATGAGCCAGTGTGTGACCTACTTTCTTTCCACAGGACAAACTTGATGTTTGTGCTTTCATCTCTGTCAGGAACAGGGTTGGTGGGCGGGCATCACAGAATCTCTGCTACACAAAGCATGAGGCAACCACATTGAGAGAAAAATCTCTTCTGAGCATGCTAGCATTTTCATTTACTGTTATCTGGCATCCTTGTTCTAAAAGACGTTTTGGGGGTTGGTTTTCTTGGTGGTATTTTTGGTTAGAGCCACTCTCGTATTTGTTACAGAGATGTAAGTCCACTTAGGTAGTTTTGTGTTAAATCCGGCAGTAATTGTGTATTTATTATTACTAATATTATGACAAGTATTATTACTTTCATTGCTGACTGTAACGAAAATGTAAACTTGAATCTCTTATTCTACGTTTTAGTTTCTAGTTAGGTAAACTGGATTGTTTTGTTATCAAGTAAAATAACAGATTTTCATATTTGAAGGAGTCTCATTTGTGAAAACATTTTGCAAAGTATTACTATGAAAGGTACTTCTTACTAGAATAGTTTATAGAGTCTAAATTCACTCGTAAATTAACTTTCCCCACCCCCTCCCCATCTTTCCAAATGTCTTTTACGATGAAGCTGTACTTTCCCCAGAATCCAGTTTTAAATAAACTGGGCCAACAGCTGAATAATGTGTATCAGGAAACCAGACCAAAGGGAAAGATGAATGAGGTTCTCTATGAGGTGGTCTTGACTTTCCAGCGTGATTCTGACCAGCGGATGCTTAGCCATGACTGCAAGGCTGGCTCCGTGCCACTCGTGCCCACGACCACGAACGTGGACATCCCTGCCTGGTGCTGGGCACTCCCCTGCTGGTGACTCTCTCCAGACACAGCTGGCACCGTCCAAAACTATTCCCCTAAATGACTGGAAGTGGATACTGGCTGAAGCACATAGCACTTCCAGAGCTGGGCACCTCTCATCCACAAAATGTGGGGCCAGACAAGGTCACCTCTGAGTTTCCTGTTGCCTCTCAAGGTGTGCCATCCTGAAATGCTTGCTGACCTTGGGAAGGCACTGAGGCAGCAGTGCTGGCACACACCTGACAAGGGAGGACGGGACAGGCCAGGACGCCGGCTGGGCAGGGGCCTGGCAGCCTTGGCAGCAGGGATCGGTGACTGGGGCTGAACTCAGAGCCACATGCTCAGAAAAAGTCCCCCCGGGGGAGGGGGAGAGTGAGACGTTTTCTGCGCAGCAGGGCCAGGAGGCTGCCTTTGGGTGCAACCCAACATTCCTTCAAGCTTACTGAGATTCAATATTTATCTTGTATCTCAAGTGCCTGAAGTACTACAAGGAACAAAACAGGGCCGCAGCGAACTCACTAGCGCCCTTTCCATCGAAAAGATCACAGATAATAGCACAAAACGGGAAGCCCGACCAGTAGGCACGAGGGACGTGGGTGTGACAAAGGTGGGCTCTCAGAGTTGGTTGGGCAAGGCCAGGAGATTATTTCCAACCGTGGAGACAAGTCGAAGCCGATCAGAGTCAAGGAACTGTAGTGCATGAGAGAAGGCAGGTCTGTGGGCAGCATTCCGCTGGCTTCACTGGGGGACAGAAAGCCAGCGCGGGAAACAATTCTCAGAAAACCCACTCTATGTAAGGGGAAACAACAGTCACACTCCACCAAGAAAAAAAGAAAAAAAAGGAGGGGGAGTCAAATCAGTTGTTATATAATCAAGTGCCAAATTCTATGGCACAGATCCTAAGCCACACGGCGCTCGAGGAAGGGCCCGTTGCAGGGGCTGGTGGGTTTCTGAGAAAGTTTCTAGAAGGCGAGCAGTTGCAGGGCCCACCCACACGGTGAAGTGGGCACATGGGGCGGGGGTGGGGGTGGCTGCTGGGGAGCCGCCAGGGCAGGGGGGGCAGGAGCGGGGAGCAGACAGAGGTTTGCTCCTGGCTTCTCATCACAGGAAATGTGGTAACAAATATGTTCCCTGACTTTTTTCTCACACCGAACAAGTCTCTGATTTTTCTAGCAAAAGGAAAAAAACCACAAAAAACCCTGCATTTCATGATCACTCTTATTTTTTGCCCATTTTAATGGGTCTCTACTTTTTTTTTTTTTAATCAAACCCAGCTCTATAGTAATGACAAGTCAATGGCAGGCAGGTCCCCAGGGGGGACAAAGGTAAAGCTCTTGGAGGAAAAATCTCCGTCAGGCTTACCTCTTCTCAACCTCCTCTATCAAAGTATTTTACTTGAATTCTTCATCCGGAGAATTTAGTGCCAGTACTATGAGCATCAATGTTGCCTCTGGCATTTAAGTTAACATATGTTAATGGGAGGATATGAAGGATATTAATATTTCTGGGATATTAAATACACCTTCAGAAACTCAGTATTTAATCCAAAAATAAATGAAATCATAGGAACACTTCCTACAATTGATAGGTTTCCAGGAGGTCAGGGGATGTGCAGTTAGGATGTAATGCATGTTCTCCATGACCACTAGGATTATCTGTGACACACAGCACTTTTCATTGAATTTGGAAAGTAGAATAGAAAGCACACTGAAAGCCTTTTTACACTGGCCTTGCCTTAATTTGTTTGATGTTGATGGTTAGAAAAAAGTCCTTACAGAATCCTTTAAACAGTGCAGAGAACCTCATATGAGAATGAGAAGAATCCCTTCTTGAATTTTATCAGGATTATCTCTCGACCAAGGATTACAGCCGGTCACTGGTGGGAGTGGGGGGAGACTCATTCCCTGATCCTACTAATTCAAGTTCAGAAAGACAGACGTCTTCAAGCCCAGGCTTCCTGACCACTTTGGCCAAATCAGGCTTCTTTCGAGGAGGAGGCAGGCACCCATTCATTCCCAGCACTGAAACGTTCCCTTTAAGACAACACAGAGTTACGGATTCCCTTGCATCTGGTGTGTGGGTGTCAGGGTCTTAGGAAGACCCTGGGAAGGAGAAACCAGGCCTGTGGGTGTGGAATCCCAACAGCCCCGAAGCACCACGAGGTGGGCCCGGGAGAGACAAGGAGCCATGAGCTGTTGGTTGGATTATACCCAGGCCGAGAGGAGAGACATTACATAAGAGCAAAAGCATTCTCTCAAAGGCAGTTTAAAGTTGCTCTGGAGATTCTTTTTCCAGCCCCCTCTTCTCTGTTTCTTTTCAATAGCAAATTAGCGGAAAGAAAAAGTCAGCTTGAAACCTTAAAAATACACTATGCTCCCCCCACCCTGAAGACTGGATTCCTTGGAACAGCAAATGAGAAACGGGGCCATTTAAGCACAATGATAGAAGCTGTTCTAAGCAGAAAAAGGCCTGGATTTCCAGCAGGACCACGAGGGATAGTTCCTGTTCTGAAACCCCGAGAAATGGGCTGTAGGAGCCTTCTGGGGGCAGGGAAAACAGAGGGGGGAGCCTGTGTGCTTTTCCAACGAAGGAAAATGTGGACATGGAAAACCAGACTTCTTTGTAGGTAAGCATTTTAGAAACTTGACAAGGATTCCCATGGGGCAATATTTACAACCTATAGTTTTCAGGGGATTTTAAAGAAGTTTGAGAAGCCACGTGTGCATTCCAGGAAATCCGAAACCATAGTGCCACTTTGGGAAGAGTTTCCAGTCCGATTTGAAACATCTGAACTATGATCTAGCAAACAAACCCCCCATCAGTTTGCAAAGGTATATGGCAGAGACATAGGTATAGAGTGTCCACTGTTGAGAGACAGAGACATACTCTGAAATCTTAACACTTTTTGGCTCAAAGATTTCTACACATCAGACTAGAATGTACCCGATGCTTGGAAACTGGCTCAGAGTGACCTCTCTTGTTTCCACACAAGATAAAACACTATCTTTTTGGACTTTTATCTCATTGTTGGCTTTCCTATGATGCTCTCATGGAACCACTTACTTCGTACTCAAGAATACACTTAGATTTGATTCTTACATCCTGAACTAGCACTTGAACTGTAACAGCTTGTGATGATTGGTTTAAATTAAAACACTAAAAAAATATATTTTTACATTTGCTATTTTCAAATATTCCAAAATTTTCTATCTTGACAGCGGATATAAAAGACATATTTGGTTTAAATTTTAATTCCCCTGTATAGAAAAAACCTCCTATTATACTAGTGTTTACTGCTATAAATACCCTGAAAAGTCAGAGAGGATACAAAGTGGTGACAGAAATAAATAAACATGAATATAGTTTTATGGCATGACAGCCAACACTTCAAATAATCTTCAAATTAGTGTCTTGGCTGTGCACGAACTGCCTCGGTTGATATTCTGGGCCACAGACATAAAGCATGCAGGCTGCTTTGCTGGGATCTGTAAATGCCCAAAATGGTAAATCAACAAGCTCCCGTTTCAAGCAAGCAATCAGTTTTCATTCAATGAGCACAGTTTTCAAAGAAGTTCCGCATTTGAAGTACCTACCAAAAGCTGTCCAGCAAAGCAGATGAAGAGGATGAAGGCGAGCAATAGAAATGCAGCTCCGAAGGAGATCCCGAGAATGGACGTTCTACCAGGGGAACGAAAAGGAACAGGTTAGTGTGGGCGGAGTTTCCATTATTCTGGAAAGCCATCAGTAACACTTTGGGCTTAACGTAATGAGGACTTCATTCCTCACTCACCTTCTGAGAAATGAAAATGGAGCTAAAACCAAATATACGTCCAGAGAAAAGTGTATGCGCAATTGTGTCTGATCATCTTGCTCATTTATCAAAATTGCCCTACAAGCAGCAGGTCCTTGTGAAAGCAAAACCATCTCTTTTCTGACTCTCTTACACAACTAGCACTTTGATGGCTGGGCTTGGCCTCTTCTCCAGAGGAGCAGCCTCATCCGATGCCCTTGAGGACCTCCTGGCCCATCCTTACTCCTGCTCACTTAGGAAACACCAAGTACTTGCCCTCCCAAGTACAATCCAACCGGATTCAACTTTTTTCAGCAATCATGCAGCTAAATGTTTACTGAGGTTCCCCAAAGATTTCAGGGACCATGGCCTTCACATTCTTGCACAAGCTGATGAACATGCAAGCTTCTTTCTATGATCACGTGAAAAATTAAGTTACAATTCTGCCACCAACAGGCTGCAGGTAGATGAAAGCATTTATAAGAATTGCATGCCTCTCTGAGACATCCTTTATTTTTTTTAGTTTTTTAAAGATTTATTTATTCGATTTTGAGAGAGAGAGAATCTCAAGCAGACTCCCCACTGAGCGCAGAGCCCAATGCAGGGCTCAATCTCATGTCCCCGAGATCATGACCCGAGCCAAAATCAAGAGTCAGAGGCCTAACCAACTGAGACACCCAGGTGCCCGGAGACATCCTTTAAATCATTAAAAAGTTCAAAGCCTCTTAAAACCTCATTTAATAAAAGGATAGAAGTGTTCAGGGGTATTAAAAGAGCTGAACCATAATGAATAATCAAAGTTGAAATTCAAATGAGACATCCAAGGAGAGGTTAGGGGTCTCTCAGACTGCAATGGAACCTTCTAACAGCGAGGTTGGCCAGAGACACTGAGACAGAAGAACTGGCCCAGAGAACAGAGCGGCAACACTGAATATGGATGCACGGAAGGCTCAGATGCAACTCAGCAACACATGTGCACAGCTGTGAGTCCACAGTGACAGAAACAAAGGAGATAACCAGTGCCTGAGGCCGTCATGATGGGAAGGTTCCACTCAGCGCACACTCTCAAATACCTCCTCTCTAACGGGATGATTTACACATCAAGCAAGGTCAACAAAAGCTTGACTTCAAACCCAAACGTGAGCCTGACTCAGTGATGCACTGGGCACTGAGTTATCTGCTAGAGTGATTCCCAGTGCTTTCAAATGCCTAGCCAGATAATGACATTTGTTCACATTTTATGAGTAACACTAAGTCTCTGCTAGAAGGGTGTATATACACCAAATACATCTAGCCCCATGCTAGGCTGTATTTAATGTCACAGACAAGTAAGATGTCATACCTGTTTTGAGCTGCTTACAGTGCAGTGGAGGTAAGCACCATATGTCCTTACCTCCCCTATCTAGAATATCCTGCTTTCAGACAGCACTCCAGGACTCAGTCTCTGGTCAGAAGCCACCAGTCTCACATCTCCCTAACACATAATCTCAGAGCCTCCTGCTTAGCCAGGTAGTGTGGGGGGAGGGGAGTGTGAAACAGTCAACACCTCAGAGGAATGGAGGCCTCCTGGCACTCTTGTGACTGAAGAGGGACACAGTAACTCATCTGCTGATTTTGTGTTTGCCATCTTTCTCACCCAGTTTTACAGGAGAGCTCTGATGGGCTTTCTCTGATTCTGTGTGCCTGGTTCCTTTCTGGTATCAAGGTAATGTTAGCTTCGTAAGGTTGAGTTCAGAAACATTACATCTTTTTCTTAGGTCTGAAACTGTTTAAATAACACATCAATGGTCTCTTCTAGAAGGTTTAGTAAACGTCAACTGTAAAACCATCTGATGATAGTGATGGTCATAAGACAACGATGATAATGATGGTGATGGTGATGACATTGATGGTGTGATGGTGATGGTGATGGATGATGGTGATGACATTGATGGTGTGATGGTGATGGATGATGGTGATGACATTGATGGTGTGATGGTGATGGATGATGGTGATGACATTGATGGTGTGCTGGTGATGGTGGTGATGGATGATGGTGATGATCATGGTGAGGACATGATGATACAAGATGGTGCTGATATGAAGATAGTTTACTCTGTGCCGAGTACTGTTCTAAACGCTTTATATGCAGAATTCACTTAATCCTCACCATAATCATGGATAGTAGTTAACTATCATTACTTCATTTTACCAAGGAGAAATGGAGGCCCAGAGAAGCTGAATAACTTGCCTAAAGTCATACCTCTATTAAGTGGTGTGGCCAAGGATTTATGTCCATTCAGTTGTATTCCTGACCCAGATTTGGTTTTTAGGAGTAGACGTGTCACATTTCTGCCTTGTTTACTGGCTTTATTTCTTGAGTCAATTTTGATAATTTTCCTGGAAAATTTAGATTTAGATTTTCAAATGTGAAATATTCTACATAATATTCTCTTTTAATTATAAAAGTCTCCATTTTTGAAGCATCGTTTTCTTGACCTTAATGTCCTTTTTCTTTTTCTCTCTAGATCAGACTTTTGAAGCTGTGCGTGTTTGCTGATCTTCACAACAAATGAGCTTTTGGCTTATTATTAAGGTCTATGCTTTCTGATGGTTTTCTATATAATTAGTTTCTGATTTAAATTTTAACAATTGCTTCCTCTTTCTTTACACAAACTTATATTATTTTTTTCTTGTTATTTATTGCCAATCTTTTATATTTTCTAATAAATGCATTTAAGGACATAAATATTTCTATAACTACTGCTTTAGCCAAATCCTACAGTTTTTGATTTGTAGTTACTCATTGTCGTTCTTCTCTAAAAAGCCTATAATTTCAATTTCCATTTTCTTTTAATACAAGAGTTACTCAGAAGTCTAATTTATAAATTCCACAAGAAGATTATTTTTGGTCTGCCCCTGTTATTTCTAATTTCATTAGATTTGACTAGAGATTGCAGTCTCTATTATTTCTACTTTGACAATTTATTTTTCTTCTAGGATGTGATGAACATGATTTACTTCTGTTGTGTCTTACAGATTTCTAAAAATGTTATCTATTTCCTTTCACTGGAAACAAAGCATGTTCCCTAAATATGTCTGTTGTCAGAGCCGGATGAGTTAGTCAAATTCCCAGTGGGCTGACTTAATGGTTCAATTTGGTCTATCAATTTTAGAACGTATTAATATTTCCGGCTAGGATTGTGTGTTTGTCAATATATCTGAACATTCTAATTGCTTCTCTTTATTTCAAAGGGATGCTGGAGTGCATGACGATTTACAATTGCTAAGTCTTCTTGGTGACTGTACCATTGTACAAGTCTTTCTATTTCTTGTGCTGAATGCCTTCTACTTGATTCCATGTTGTCAGAAATTTTTATTCCTGCAGTTTTCTTTTTCCTGTAAACTGTTTCCTGGAATAGCTGTTTTCCATCCTTTATTTTTCACCTCTTGTCTTTTAATTTTAGTGAGATCTTCTCTACCTAGTACAGAGGTAGCCTTTGGTTTTAGCCTCAATCTGAGCCGCTTTCCATGAATAGGACATTTTAATCCACTCAAAATTATGAAATTTGGCAATATTTGGCCAGATCCTTCCATGTTATTTTCTTAAAATGTTCAGTAGAATTCACAAAGAAATCACTGTAGGGGGAAGTTTTCTTTGTAAGGATGTTTAAAAAATCAAATTTAATAAATTTGATATACACCCATTAAAATTTTCTATCCCATTATATTGCTGTTTTGGTAGGGCTGCTTTTCAATGAATTTTCCCCTTTTAAGTAAATTGTAAATCTTTTTGGTCTGGAATAATTTGTAATATTCCATATTTTATCCATTAATGTCTGTAGGACCTGTAGTGAATCTCCTTTTATTCCTTATGTCCTTATGTTAGTTTGGGTGCTCTGTGATTCTGTGATTATCTCTCTTTCTTGATCAGTCTTGCTAGTGGTTTAGGAATTTTTAAACTTGTTCAAAGAACCAACTTTTGCTTTGTTAATTTTCTGTATTGGTTTGTTCTCTATTTTATGGATTTCTTCCTTTGTTAGTATTTATTACCTTCTACTTGATTTGCCCATCTTTTTCTGGCTTCCTAAGTTGAAACTTCAACAACAAATTTTAACCCTTTCTTCTTTTCTAACATAAACATTTTAAAGCCACAAATTTCTCTCTAAATTACTGCTTTAAGCTACATCCCACACCTTTGGGTAGGTTATATTTTGATATTCAAAATATTTTCTAATTTCTCCTATGATTTTTTTATTTGACTCATAGGTTATTCAAAAGCATGTAGTCTAATGCTGAAATATTTAGGGATACTTTAGATATTCTGCTCTTCTTCATTTCTATTTTGATTTTGGTGTGGTTAGACATCACACTGTAAGATTTTTTTTTTATCTTTTCAAATTCATTTCAATCTTTTCAAATCTGTCAAGATGCTTCTATGATGGCCTAGTATATATTTTGGCCATGTTCCATGTGCAGTTTAAAATCACATGTATTTTTTTTAACTTTTTTTTTATTATGTTATGTTAATCACCATACATTACATTAGTTTTTGATGTAGTGTTCCATGATTCATTGTTTGCATATAACACCCAGTGCTCCATGCAGTACGTGCCCTCTTTAATACCCATCACCAGGCTAACCCATCCTCCCACCCTCCTCCCCTCTAGAACCCTCAGTTTGTTTTTCAGAGTCCATAGTCTCTCATGGTCATCTCCCCCTCCGATTTCCCCCCCTTCATTCTTCCCCTCCTGCTATCTTCTTCTTCTGTACCTCTGAAGCAAATAATACATTATATGTTAAAAAAAAAATCACATGTATTTTACAGCTGGGTTAGTGTTCTATGATCAGTTTCAAGAAGTAGATAATCTCGCTTATCCTTATTTATATAGTAAGGCATGCAAAAGGGATATTAAAAGTCTACTTATGATTGTAGATTTATCAAACTCTTTGGTTTTAATATTTTTTCCTTTAATGTATTTCATAGTTCTGTTTTAGGCTTTATGCACATTTCATGATTCTATACTTTCTGATGATTTGCCTCTTTCATCATTATTCAATGTCTCTGTCAATACTTCTTTCCCTCATGTCTACTTTGATATTACTATATGTGCAGTAACCTTCTCATGTTGTTTAGATGATACATGTTTTCTATCCTTTAAATTCCATCCCCTATTGTACTTAAAATGCATCCCTTGGGGGTGCCTGGGTGGCTCGGTTGGTTAAGCATCTGCCTTCAGCTCAGGTCATGATATCAGGGTCCTGGGATCGAGCCCTGCGTCAGGCTCCCTGTTCAGCAGGGAGTCTGCTTCTCCCTCCCCTCTGCCCCTTCCCCCTGCTTTTGCTCTCCCTCTCTTTCTCACAAATAAATAAATAAAATCTTAAAAAAAATAAAATGCATCCCTTGTGTTATTGATAATGCTGCTATAAACATTGGGGTGCATGTGTCCTTTTGAATCTGTATTTTTGTGTTCTTTGGGTAAATACCTAGTAGTGCAATTGCTGGGTCATAGGGTCATTCTATTTTTAACTTTTTGAGGAACCTCCACACTGTGTTGTATAGTGGCTGCCCCCATTTGCATTCCCACCAACAGTGTAAGAGAGTTATGGAAAGGGCCCAAACATCCATTGACTGATGGATGAATAAAGAAGATACAGAATGTGTGTGTGTATATATGTGTATATACACTATACACACACAGACACACACACACAGAGTGAAATATTACTCAGCCAACAAAAGAATGAAATCCTGCCATTTGCAATGATGCAGAGGGAGCTAGAGTGTATTATACTAAGTGAAGTAAGTCAGTCAGAGAAAGACAAATACCATATGATTTCACTCATATGTGGAATTTAAGAAACAAAACGGGTGAACATAGGGGAAGGGAAGGAAAAATAAAATAAGATAAAAACAGAGAGGGAGGCAAACCACAAGAGACTCTTAACTATAGGGAACAAATTGAGGGTTGCTGGAGGGGCGGTGGGTAGGGGGATGGGGTAACTGGGTGGTGAGCATTAAGGAGGGGATGTGATGTGATGAGCACTAGGTATTATATGCAACTGATGAATCACTAAATTCTACCACTGAATCTAACAATACACTATATGACAACTAAATTGAATTTAAATACTAAAAAACGTAAGTTATGACACAAACTATCAGACATGACTCAGGAAGAAATACAAAATCTAAACAGACCTATAAAAGAGACTGAATCAGTAATTAAAACAAAATCCAAACCAAAAATTACTTGCAAAGAAAAGCTCACACCCAAATGGCTTCACTGGTGAATTCTACAAAACATGTAAAGCAGAATTTTAACTACTTTTTCACAAACTTTTCTAGAAAATGAAATGGATGGAACAGTTCCTAACTGGTTCTGTAAGGCCAGGATCACCCTCATACCAACACCAGAAAAGGATACCATAAAAAAACAAAACTGAATCCAGTGTCTGTTATAAATATAGATGCAAGAACCTTGACAAACTATTACAAAACCAAATGTAGTCACATATCAAAAGGATTATATAACATGACAAAGTGGGATTTATCTGAGAAATGCAAGGTTGGTTTAATATCTGAAAATCAATTAATATATAATACACTATATTAATAAAGGAAAAGAAACCCACATGACCATCTCAATAGCTGTAGAAAAAGCCTTAGACAAAATCTGACACCCTTTTATTATAGAAACACTTAACAAACTAAAATTAAAAGGGGATTTCCTTTATCCTAATAAAGGCATACATGAAAAACCCACAGGTCACATTACATTTAATGGTTAAATACTGAATGTTGTCCTCCTAAGATCCTGAACAAGATTATACATGTGCTGTGGCTACTTCTATTGAAATTACACCACAGTTTCTAGTCGAGAAAATTAGGCAAGAAATTGCAATAAAAAGACATCACACTGGAAAGGAAGGAGTAAAATTATCTCTATTTGTAGATGATTTGGTATCTAGAGCATTATGTCCACAACCTGAGATTCAGACCCAGAGTGGCTCAAACCCATGACTGTCCAGTGCTCAAGTTCATAGCACACTGGTATTCATGTTCAGATGGATGTACCTCTCATCCCAGGGAACAAGAAAAACCATGAGCCAAAGTAATGGCCGGCCAAAAGCTTTTAATTATAACCATTTATCCAGCCTGCTCTATCAAGACCATGTTCAGGCTCATTAAGCATACCAAGATGTTTGTGTAAAATAATCAATTTTAATTAACATTCTAGTTGCAAAGCTGTTTCTTTTTAACACACAAGCATAATTGATTTATATACTCACTGAAAAGCAAACTTGACTCTTCCCTGTCATGAGAGGAGAACAACTACACTTTTTTTAGTGATAATTTTTGACTTTGGCACTTTAATCAAATGTATTGTTACAATATATGGAATAGGCTGATTTGAGACAAGTTCCTTTCTCCTTTCTGTTTTTTTTCTCCCAGTCAATTTATTGCTTACAGGTGGTCCTGACTTGGATGAGGAAGCACATTTGCAGGCAGGAAAAATCCAGCAGAAATATATATCCACTATCCCCCAAACGTCTGAAAGTTATATTAATTATAAACTGTTTTTGTGGGTAAATAATGGTATCTTTACCTGGAATTCTATTTAATGTGATGACTTCCATGTCCCTCCTCCCTCTTTGCGCTCACCTCCTCCCCCCAAGAAAGATGCAGATTAACACTGTTCACACCAGTTACGTGGTGTTCCGCAAGGATAAGAACTCAGGGAAGAAGGCTTTTCTTTTAACTGTAAGTTAGCATGCAGTCATAAAAACCCCTTTATCTCTCTTTTTTTAAGTGACAGGTGATAGAAATTGAAAATGAAAGGGAATTTGGTAAAAAAAAAAAATCAAAAGCTGAAAAGGAGAAGAGGCATTTAAATATTCATCGCTGTTACAGATCACAATAGCCTTTCTCTGATAACAGGACTTAGGAGCTTTGGGTTGTTCTGGCCACTTGAAGGTCCTGTGATGTGGCAAAAGGGAGAAGGAACTGTATTTGGCAGAGTAAAAAGCCCCCACTCCACAGCAACAATAAGGGCTGAAGATTTGAAGTTTCAGACAGATTATTCCCGCAGAAGGCCCACAGTCTTCTCTTTCTACACTTATTTCTTAGGTGAGGTCATTCCAACCGATGGATTTAAAAATTACCTATGTGCTGGGTTTTCCAAATTATGACCCCACCCCTAGCTCCTCCATGAACCCGAGACTCACACACTCCCTCCCTCCATGAAGCTCCACCACCTGGATGTCTAAGATGCATACGCATGTCTTTGATGTCCAGAACTGAGCCCTTGATTCACGGCCCTCCCCTCCTGCTCCTTCTAAGGATTCTCCCTCCCTGTAAATAGCAACCCCATTTTCCTAACTGTTCAGGCCGAACACCAAAACCAACGCCAACATAAAAAACCCACAGAACTCAGCTTTCTCTTATCGCTCATGTCTCCAGCCGTCTTCTTGAGATACTCCAGCATTTACCACCTGCTCTGCTACTCCGGTTCCAACCATCACCTTACCTGGTCTTCCCACTTCTAACCCTCTTCCCCTGCACAGCAGCAAAAACAATGCTTCTAAACATACCCAGGTCATATCCTCAGCTGAGAACCTCCCAGGCCTCCCTGTCACACTCAGCGTCAGACCCAACGTTCTCCTAATAGCTTGGGAGGGCCAACACCTGCCCTCCCATTACTCCTCAGACTCCATCCTCTACAGCTCTCACCTGGCTCGCTCTGCTCCCACCACCCTGGTTCCTTGAACACACTATGGTTCCCATCATCTGGAATGTTCTTCTGCCAGATAGCCACATAATTCCCATTTCAATTCATTTGGGCCTCTGCTTCAATGTCACTTAATTAGTGATGCTTTCCCTGCTCACCCTCATCTGAAATACTACCTTCCATCGCTCCCAGAGTATCCTATTCTGTCTTATTTTTTGTTAAAGATTATCACCACTGAATTATTATATGTGTATTTGTTTATTACATTATTGTTGTGCTTCCTAACAGAATGTAAGTTGTATGACAGAAAGAGCATTTTGGGGGTTGCTGATGCTTTCCTCACATCTCTAATGATGCTTGGTATATGACAGCTCAATAAACAGCTACAGAATCACTCCACATGTAACTGGGTGCATGTATGTGCTTCTACCACGAATTTCTATTTCTTTTTTTTTTTTAAAGATTTTATTTATTTATTTGACAGAGAGAGAAGAGCAGGGGGAGCAGCAGAGGGAGAGGGAGAAACAGGCTCTCTGCAGAGCAGAGAGCCCGACACGGGACTCGATCCCATGACCCTGAGATCATGACCTGAGCCGAAGGCAGACACTTAACCGACTGAGCCACCCAGGTGCCCCATGAATTTCTATTTCTATAACAAATGCTCAGAATATATCCCTAGGTATAAAGTAAAGGCCCATGGCCTGTTTTAGTGAGTGAAAACATGCTCAGCTCCATTTTTATTGTTATGGTTCCTGAAATCTTACCATACCACTGACATACAGCTAAATGCAACACAAATCAGTTTTCATTCCTGAAGAGAATACTGGTTTTCATGAATTCCATTTTTTCATGATGACAGCATTTTTAGATAGGCACCCTGTTGTATAGACTGAAGACTACTACTTCTAGGCTCCCTTGGAGCCAGGTTCCCACATGTGACTAAGATCTGTCTTGGGTTTTACACCAAAGTGTCATGAGGTAGCTTCTGGGAAGTTTCCTCAAGAGATGACAGTTATGAATGCTTTCTGCCCTATGCTTCTGGGTCTGTTCCTCCATCCTGTTGCTCTGAATGTGGATGTTGCCATCTTAGAGAAGGAAGATAAGGGGCAAAGTCTAATGAAAGTATGGAAGTGTGCTGGTGGGATCCAGGCCCCCCAAAGAATCCAAAGGACCAGAGTATCATACTGTAACCTTTGGTCTTTGATTAATGGGGAAAAACTAAACTGCTAACTTACATTCAAGCTACTAATTGTGAGGCATTTCCTTACTTTCTGATGACCTGAATCCACAGCTGGCTGTTGTTGATCTCAGTAAAAGCTGTAAGGTTCATTTATCTTGGGACAGTGAGATTTATCTCCTCCTTTTCTTCCCCCTCCCTCTTTTCCCTCCCTCCTCCCTCTTTCTCTCTCCCTCTTTCCTTCCTTCTTTCCTTGTTTCATTCTTTCCCCTAAAATTCATACCCACTCATAGGGAGTAACTTACTTTCATAGTATCCAATATTTGGGCCCACCAATTTGGTAGCCCCTCAAAAGAAAACTGCCTCCATAATAGTTAGTTTTCTATCATTTGTGTTTAGAAAATCAAGTCTACTTTCAGTGGACATGAATGATTCCATCATTAAACTTTCTTCTATTTTTTTCTCCTTTTTGGAGATAAAATCAAAATGAAAGTGGCTCTTTTGAAATGAGTATTAAAGAATTAATGAGCATTGATTATTCAAATGAGTAATGGAATAAGTATCAAAGAATTTCAGGACAAACAGTAGATCTCACATATGTAAGGTTATAATTTGCTATTAATTTTGCTTAAGTAAAATATCATTATTCTTAATTTAACTTGGGCTATTAAAACACATGATATTTAACTAAATTTTATTAGAAAAAAAATCACTCTTATTGTAACAATTGCCCATGCCTGGTTTAATATACTTAGTTTGGCAGACAATATGAATAAAACCACTAAGAATTGCAAAAACAATTCAGGCTTGATCATTTTTGGTCTTTGGAGGTAGCTCACATTTCTCATAAAGTTATAGTACAAGGCAGACAGAAGCAAGAGAACGAGTCTAAAAAGAGGATTCAACTGATAATTTAATTACAACTATTCAAATTATGAGACTAGAGCTAGATTCAAGATTATGTGCCAAATAGGGATGACATTTGGCCCTCTTTTAGGCAAACCCTTCCCCTTGTTGCTCCTTTCGAGGTCATGAATTCTTTCTTCTATTATTAGTTATTCATGCACTCATTCATTCATTCATCCACTTATTCATCATTTTTCTCCTTTTCCCAAAAAACGTGTGGCAGTTTCCCCAAAAGAAAACAAGCAAAACAAAACTAGAGGTCAGCACATTAAAAAGAAGTGAGAAGTGAGAAACATCATTATCCCAATGAAAATACTTCATAAAGTTTAACAATATTATTATTTTTAAATAGATGAGCTCATGAGAAGAGAAAATACTACATACACAGAGGATATTCACAAGCAGAATGTGAGGGGTATCAATGCAAACCAGCCCAGGAGGAACCAGGGGCGGATCCATGCCTTGGAGTGTGAGATTTAATGTTTATGCAAGGCAGGATGCTGTCAGGCACTTCATTAATGGGAAATTGGCATTGAGCTCTTGAATAAAGTCAGAAGCCATAAACTGCTGGCCTACCAAGAAACAGGAAACCTAAAAACTATGCCCAGCAGTCTGATAATTTTCAGGGAAGTTGACTAACTAGAGCGATGAATGGAAACAGAGTCATCCTGAAATGAGATGCCCCAATCTTGCTCCATGCTAAGGGGTTAGTCAAATTCACATGACCTGTTTAGTGAAGGGACCCTGACCTTGACCTGAAGTTAACAAAATACTTTGACTTGAACTGGTGAACCCCAGAGACAACTGGCAGAGACAGACTGAAAAATATATCCTAGTAATGCCTTCATAACTCAGAGGATGTGCAATCACCATGGACCCAAACCCCTGATGCTGGGGAGCTCACAGGTAAAATGACATATAACCCAAGGAGTCGTGCCACCATGAGTCCACAGAGAGACCCCACAGCAGAATTCATGCATTCATACACCCTAATAACAGAAGGAAATAAGTGCTGTTTTCATACAATATTTTTATACAATTTCATACAATTCATTCATTATGCTAATAAAGGAAAGAAAAAATGGAATCCTTAGGTATAAAATATGGAATTATAAAAAATTCAGATTTTAAAAAGAACCCAATAGATGTCTTAGAGATAAGTAATCATTGAAATTATATACTCAATGTGGATGAGGGATTCACCAGAATGAATGCAGCACAGAGGAATAAAGAGGTGTAAGGTTTGAGGAAAAACTGTAAGACCTGGAACACAGAATGAACAGCACAAGATACAATTAATAAGATTTCAAGGAGGAAAAAGTAAGGAAAGAAGGAATATATAAGGTGATAATGTGAATTTGCCAATATGAATCTTCAGACTGAAAATCACACCTAGGCACTTAGGTAAAGAAGAACAAATACATATGGGGAAAGAGTATACTGAAATCCCAGGGGGAAAAAAGCACCCATGGTGGAAAGACAAATTATCTAAAAAGAATTATAATGGGATTGGGGGCACCTGGGTGGCTCAGTTGTTAAGTGTCTGCCTTCGCCTCACGTCATGATTCTGGGGTCCTGGGATTGAGCCCCACATCAGGCTCCCTGCTCGGTGGGAAGTCTGCTTCTCCCTCTCACACTCCCCCTGCTTGTGTTCCTGCTCTCTCTATCTCACTCTCTGTCAAATAAAGAAACAAAATCTTAAAAAAAGTTTAAAAAATTAAAAAAAAGGAAATATAATGGGTTTGATAGAAGACATATCATTCGCAGCAACAGATGATGAAATTGATGGGCTATCACCATCCTAATACTAAGAGAAAATAGAGTTAAACATAGGATTTTATACTCAGTTAAACTATTATCCAAGAGCCAATGTGAAATAAGGCAGATAAAAATACTTTAACATATAAAGAAAAAAATAGGAGCTATTGCTACTCACAGACCCTCAATGAAAGAACTAATAAATGATAGTCATCAGCAAGAAGGGAATAAACTTGAAGGAATAATTTTTTAAAAGATGGTGAAATAAACAAGGAGATTAAGAGTATACTGGGTGAGCACTGAGAAATGTATAGAACTGTTGAATGATTATACTGTATACCTGAAACTCACATGACACTGTAAGTTAATTATGCTTTAATAAAAAAAAATTGATAAACAAATAAATTGGTAAAGAACAAGAGTAAATCTAAATAAATGCTGATTGTAATTACCATCTGGAACAGAAGTCCTAAGAAAAATTATAGGGAAGATATAATGATTAACTTCAGAATATTTTAATACTATATAGTTATATACATATGTAGTTATGTAAGTACATATATTTTATATATGTATGTTATATATACCACTGTGTGTGTGTGTTTATATATAGAGAGAGTATGCGTGCACATGAGGAGGAGAGAGGAAGAGAGATCCTGACTAGTAAAGGAAAAGAAAAGATTAAAGAATACTGGATCAATCCTTTCGAAGTTAGGAAGTGGGAAGGTGCACCAAGAAAAGCAAGGTAATTGAAACATAAGAGGGAAGAAGTGAGTCCATACATCAGTAACAAAATCTAATACAAATGGAATCAAATCACATTAATGTAGAAAAATATCAGATCAAATAAATAAAAAAATAAATAAAAATAGATGCTGTTTACAGGAGGTATACCAAAACAACAATGGCTTCAAGAGCCCAGAAACATATCTACAGGAAGTGTGACTCAGGATTAAATTTGTACAGTCTGGATTGTGTGCACACAAATGTTTATTATATCATGCTCTGTACTTTGCTGTATCTTTGAAATACTTCACAAGAAGAACTATTTACAAAGGAAAAGAAACATGAAGACATTACCACGAAAAAAATGAAGGAAGACGACATTATAATACAACATAATATAATATAAATGTAATATGAAGCAAGCACAGAAAGTTCTAGTCTCAACTCTTTCCATCAGAGGTGTCCGCAGACCTACTCTGAGCTCTGTCACTGCCGACACGAGGAGGGTAGTGCAACCAGCACAGAATTCACAATGTTCATGCTCAAAATCAACTTGTTGCTCAAGAGAAACACACTACTAATTGGTGATGATGCCTGAGAGAATGAACTTGGATGGGTCCTCTTAAAGATACAACACACGGAAGAAAGATAAGAAAATAAAAGCAAAGACAGAAGACATCTCCCTGATGTTTTCTGAAAAGTGTAATCTCATGAATTATTTGTCTTGGTCCCTGGAAATTTTTGGCTTCTCTGGCATCATCTTTCGAAATGTCCTAGTAGTGGAATTACTGGATCATATGGTAATTCTATTTTTAATTTTTTAAGGAAACTCCAAACTGTTTTCCACAGTGGCAGCAACAATTTGCATTCCCACCAACAGTGTATGTAATTTGAAAAGATATACACATTATTATTTTTATTGCATTATTATTATGTTTATTGCATTATTATTTACAATAGCCAAGATATCCATTGGTAGATGACTGGATAAAAAAGTTGTGATATACCTATACAATGGAATATTACTTAGCCATAAAAAAGAATGAAATCTTGCCATTTGTGACCACATGGATGGACCTAGAGGCTAAGTAAAAAACTCAGAGAAAAACAAATACCATATGACTTCACTCATATGTAGAATTTAAGAAACAAGAGAAAGAAAAAAAGAGACAAAAAAACAGACTCTTAAATACAGAGAACAAAATGGTGGTTGCCAAGGGGATGCAGGTGGGTGGATGAGGGAAATAGATAAAGGGAATTAAGAGTACACTTATTGTGATGAGCACTGAGTAATGCAGAGAATTTTTGAATCAGTATGTTGTGCACCTGAAGCTAGTAGAACACTGTATGTTAATTATACTTGAATAGAATAAAATAAATGTATAGCATAAAAAAGAAATATTGTGCATAGTAGTAAAATGGATGATTTGAAAAAAAAAGTTCTAGTCACTCTTCTCTCCTAATTCCTTCTGATGGGTGATTATGTCTTAATTATGATGTAGAAAATATAAAAATGCTCATCCAATAGGAAGATGCAGAAAAATAAGTGAATTTATCCACCTAAGAGCAATAATAAGGGCCCACTTCCCTTGGTAATTGTTTCACTTACATAACTTTTTTAATGCCCTTTGGCTCTATCAGTTGGTAAGCTTTGTGTGTGCAGGCAAATCTACGGGGGGAAAGGAGAAGTTTACTGGGAACCTCTTCTAAAAGGGGGCAGATAGCTTGGGGATGAACATGTGTGAGCCATACTGTGACTGGTTACTTCTACAAATGCCTTTGTGTTGCTTCGTGCCCAGAAGAACATCCTTTGGAGTGCAGAGGGGAAAGGAAGACCATTTCTGTCTAGCTGGCTCAACACCTTCATGAGACAAAATGCAACCCAACCTCGGCAATTCAAGTTTTCCACAAATGCTGCTGAAGTTAAATGCAAACACACAACTAGATCCTACTAGGTTGAAAATGGTTGCTTTGGCCTTTACAAAATATTGATAAAAGCAAAGAAGATTTGTCTTAAAAGTTTCTTTCTATATCCCCAATTATTGAGAAAAGGACAAGAGTTTTGTTTTCTTCTTTTCCCTTAGACTATAGAATGAGAAAGAATCCATTACTTTAAAGAAAGTCAGTTGACTTCTATGGCGCTCATGAAGAAGGTACGAGAGAGAGAGGCAATCTAGCAATCCCAGAGTGACTGGATTTTCACGCAGAGATGGGACTAGGAGTCCACCCCGAAGTGTGCAAGTGTGAAATCTGGCTTCCTCAGTTTCTCCCCTCTGAATCCAGGTCTCTCCTGGGAAGGGTGAGCTAGACCATGACCTATTACAATCAGAAAGGTGGCAAGAGCGGACTTCAGGGAGAAGAAGGTGAAATCAGAGGAGATGGCTACGTACAGTGTGCCCAGAGCAGGTTATGTCCTTTCAATACACAACATTCTTTGCTTATTAGAAAAAACATCTAGATATTTTGCTCTTTCTGGGTAGTTTTTTGGGCTGCATTTCTTCCACTGGGCACCAGAGTAATACAGAAATCGAAGTCAGAAGGTTAAATTTATTTTGTTAAAAATCCCTATAAGGTGAATCAATATGTCCACATTGAAAATGCAATATTATTGTAACTAAGCATGACACACGGGAGCCACTTAATTTCGCAGATACTGAAATGAACTGGCCCTCCCCTGTTATATGACCCTTCTGTTTGGAAATCTGCACTCTCTTCTATCCTTTATTATAACTGGGCTCCTGTAGAGAGATACAGTGGAGAACCATAGGTACTTACTTTGGTAATACTAGAATCTGCACAACGAAGATGCAGAAGAATATGAGACATGCACAGGTCACGTAGTACTTAAACGCTGGCAGGGCGGTGGCTCGGTACTGAGGGGACAAGAAGGAAACCATGAGTGCTGTTCTCCAAGAAAGTGGCTGGAACCGTCAGCCATCAGCCTACCCATACCTACTTCCTGCATCATGAATTCTTAAGTCGCAGATGTGGCAAAAAACAAGCTAAAGACAATGGCTGCTCATCTCGCAATGAGCGCTTCCTCCCTCCAAACGAGCTATGAAAGAGTTTCTTCCCAAAACCATTTTTATGAGTCTAACTGTTCTGAAACCCATTTCAAGGCAACTGGATCACTCCAGCAAGGAGAGAGAGCAGTGGACCAGAGGGACAAGTGAGTGAAGTGATGGCACCAGCATGAGCCACGCAGGTGCTCTGGTCCCCTTGTGGGTCTGATGTCCACAGCTATGTGGGGAAAGCAGATGACTATCCATATAGTTTACTTTTGAAGAGTAGTTAGGAAATGCAATTTCCTCATTTTATTTATTGATTTTAGTCTTTCTGTTATTATTCATCTCAATGCTCCATGGCGGTAGTAAGGAAATTTATAAGACAGAGAAGGCCAATGGGCTTTGTTCTGGGTCTCTGATCATTCCATGGGCTTGCGGACCTGGCGGATGGTCACCAGAAGAGCAGGCTGGGGATAGGTGGACAGAAGGTGGGCTTAAATCCCAATGGTGTCTAAAATTTGCCTCAAAGTTGGCCCTACAAATATGTAATACCAGGGGACTGTCAGCAAAAGTTGCATTTTAAAATGATGATCACCTTCTGCTTACTTGAATATTTTCTTGGTGAATTTTGTGGCTTGATGGCCAGGATAATTCGCATTCTAGTGAAGAAGCTATATTTACATAATTGCAGAAATGTGATTATATTCTATGCATTCAATTGCACTCTTATCTTTTACCTTCTTCTGGGCTTTCTGTCAAGATATGAATTGGAATTTTCTTGCGGTATTAATAAAGGAAATGGATTTCTATCAAGCAGGAATCATTTAACATTTAAAGAATAAATAACCATCAGGATCTGTTAAAGTTATTCGAGGATAAAATGTTCAATAATAATGATCAGTTACATCAAACGTCCATTCGGTAAACTGTCTGTAGTCAGCATGTTGACTTAGAAGCAGGCAATTGATCTCATTGACCACTAACACAAAAGAAAGTCTGGGTACAACTATAAAATCCAACCCTGATGGATTCTGGATATTCTTTTCAATATCCATAAAACAATGAACTGAATTTTCTCAAGAGCATTTTAAAACCAGTGCTGTGATTTTTGCCATTAATATAGTAGCTTTTGTTCAAACTAAGCCTGTAATTATATAGTTGGATGATAAAAAATTTTCTTTCCCTTATTCCTTTTTCTAGATTAACACAAAGCAAAAGGCAAATATGATAAAACTGACCTAGAAGAGTGGTTGCTTTGTCGGCAATAATTACTTAAATCCGCGTTTAAGCAAATCCGTGTTAAGCATGTCAAGCCCAAATATTTGCTTATTTATTTGCACTTATCATAGCTCTTACTTCAGGGGTCGCAATGTGAAACTATTTAGGTGCAATAAATACTGAGAAGTTTGTGGTTTCTAATTCTCCCAAACAGATGTTGAATGTAAATCTCCTATTTTTGTTAAAAAATTAAAATGATTTATGTAAGAAACTGCAAATTTATCCTTTTTTTCTTGACGTCTTAAAGGATTTTGTTTTCTTTGAAAAACTTTTTCTAAGAAAATAGGCCATCAGGAGAGCCAGTTATGAGCTCCTGTCCCCTCCCCTTAGCCCTGGATCTCAGACCTGCTGCAGATGCCATCCCCACCAGGAGTGCTGAGCAGGGTGACTGGCCAGCCAGTGACTCAGATTTTTAAAAACTCACACTTCAGAAAAAAGAATGGGGAAAAAAGTAGCTTACTTCTCTTTCTAGTATTTTATTGTAGAACAGGAGTGAGATTCTCTGAATGTCTTCAGACTTGAGCCACTGCCTGGAAATAAAAAAGAGACATCATAAAACCAAACTTCCAATCAATGATTTGAAACTTTAAAAAAAATCATGTGCATTCTTCTTTCTTTATTGTAAACCATCCAAAATTGGAGATTTAAAAAAATGCATAATACCAAATAACTGGGTATGGAATCTAGGACTAAAATAAGGTGTGCAAATATAATATTGCTATTCACACATGACCCTCCTTGGGAAATTAGCTATTACAAACCAGTTGTCATACCAAATTGAAAGTCACGCTCCCAAAATTAAATAACTAGGGAAATAAGTCATCAAAAGGATTCAAGTTCAGCAGTAAATTTATTCCCTGATGTTTTACTGAAGTCACATGGTAGGTTCATCCCCTGAAAAATATGGTTCATAGAGAGGCACCATTTTTCTTAGCTTATAGCAAGTAATACATAGAGCATCAAAACCATTTAGAGTGTCCTCCAAGTTCTGGGAGAGAAGATCCTGCTTCTTTCACACTTACTGAAAATATATTTATTGTCATGACTTGCATTTCTATAAAGTAAAAAATTTTGCTTGAATGCATTTTAAAAATGGGTAAAAATACTAATACAATAAACAATCGGTTCAGACCACTAATGTAGTATGTTGATGCAAATGTAAACACTCTTGTGTAATACAAACATTCCCTCAGATGTTGAAAAATAAATAAAAATGATATGAAGGAATGCGTTCTTACACACTGATTGACTTTTAGAAATCGGTTTTAAGAAGGCAGCTGAAATAAACAAAGAGCTTAAGGACAGAACTTTTCTCTAGGGCACCTGGGTGGCTCAGTTGGTTAAGCATCTGCCTTTGGCTCAGGTCATGATCTTGGAGTTCCGGGATTGAGTCCCACATCGGGCTCCCTGCTCAGCAGGGAATCTGCTTCTCCTTCTGCCCTTCACCCTGCTTGTGCTCTCTCTCGCTCGCTCTCTGTCTCTCAAATAATTATATATATATATATAAAGAGCCTTTCTCTAGAACGTTGTATAACTTGCAAGTGGAACAGCAACACCTGATGTATGTGAGCCCCAACCAGTCGGGCACAATCCCACACTCGGTAACAAAGTACATGCACGTTTGATGACATAAAGATGAATGAAATAGAAAGATACACACTCTTACATTCATGAGTATAGGAGTACAAGGATAAATTGAAATCTGTGTATCAAGAAAAAAAATCTAGAGATAAATACCAACAAAATATATTACCAGGTGCTTTGGGTCATTACACCGAGGAATCTACATTTCTATTTTCCTACTTCTCTTAAATAAATACTTCTTTTTTTTTAAAATAAATACTTCTATAATAAAAAATAACCTGAGTTATATATGTATATGCATGAGATATGTTTATATAAAATGTGTATATATGTATATATCTACAAGTGTTTATAACCATATATAATTTCTTTTAAGATTTTATTTATTTATTTGACAGAAAGAGAGAAAGAAGCAGAGGGAGAAGGAGAAAGTCTCCCCTATGTGCAGGGAACCTGATGTGGGACTCGATCCCAGGGCCCGAGGATCATGACCTGAGTCGAAGGCAGATGCTTAACCGACTGAGCCACCCAGGCGCCCCTAGCTACATCTATTTCTATACCTATATATCAATAGACAGGGAGAGAGAGTATATATATATATATATATATTTTTTTTTTTAGGACAGGAGACATAAAATTATGTTTTATATAGATTTCTAAAAATATGTTAAATCTGTTCAAACAATTATCAATTCACATGAATTTCTTAATGAGGTACTTTTCCAGCCCATTGGTCAGATGTCTATGGATTTTTGACTCCCTGAGGTTTATTTGGGAGATAGGGATTTGAGGATCCAGGAAAGAAGGCCACGTAAACTGTTACACTTGACCTTGTAATGGGTAAGTACAGCTACCTACTGGTATTGGATCAGGGTCTCGAAATTGACACTGATGTTTCCCATCAGGGCTAATGACAAGTTAACCCAGGAGAACAGCACAGTGGAGGGCGGACTCCCCGGCCTACCTGGACGGCCCTGTGCCCAGAACCTCGTACCACGTGTGCGTCACGATGAGCCGGACTATCCCATAAACCTCCACTACAGACAGAGTGCTTTCAACAGAGGCATGAAGTCAGTGATGTATTCTAGTATGATTGCCATTTAAAATGAGAGCTATAAAAATACTTTTTGGTTCAAGGTTATAAGCTTTAGGTATCAGGGACATAAATTTTTCTTGGTATTTCTTATTTCTGTACCAGCTGCAGAAATGTGGTATTGTCCTGTTTGATGAAACTGGAGAAATCAAAGGTTGGTGAACAGCCAAAAGAGCAGAAGATAAAATCTGAGATAAATTTTAACCATATTCATTTTCAAAACTGTGTACTTGTTATGAATATCACACTATGAATAATGTATGCAGGTAACTTATTCAAAACAGTTTTTTTCCCCTTTATTGAGAAAGAAAAATCTAACTTCAAAATGTCCCTGGGTAATCTAAGATTGGAAATAAACTAAGAGTGAAACTTATGAAGTAGAAGTAAAAGCATCCCCACATCAGTTAGCAGAGCCCCATGCCCGGTGTGGGCCTCAGTCACCTGCCTGTGTCCTGCAGGGAGACGGAAGTGCTCGAGACCAGCTCTCACTTCCCTGTGTCCCCAGCACTTAACACTGGGTTTCCTCAGCCAGGAGCACTGGGTTCTTCCGACCTTTTCCTCAGAAGGAAGGAGAGTATATCCTCTCCACAGGCTTCACCATCCGTAGGTTCTCGGAGATGGATCAGTGCCCTTCACTGATTTGCAGGAAACTCAGGCATTTATAAACCGGATTTGGATATTTGGAAAAGGAAAGACTAGTGGGGGCTGATCTGGTCAAATATTTTTGGGAACTGGAACTAAAGAGGGGCAAAGAAGGGAAGAGGAAGGAAGGGGCAGGAAGGAATGTGTGTGTTACTTATGGTGTCCTGACATCGTTCCTGACCCAGGTGGCAATGGGATGAAGAAAATCAACCCCACCGCTGTGCTATACAAAGAGTGATCCTCTACTGATTTATCCCAAGTTTTTTGTTTTGTTTTTTTATGCGAGGCCCAGGTCAAACAAAGGAAATTCTAAACAAGATCCGACTTGTGTGAGGGGAATGTACACGCACATCCTTACTCAGAATTATTCTGGAATGGAAGAATGTAGGTTCTTACAGCAAGGAGGACACTAAAATAGAGAGAAGGCCACTTTCCTACTGTTACGGCCTGAAGGTCTACATCCCCCCAATTCGTATGTAGAAGACCTAATCCCCAGCGTGGCTGTATCTGGAGATGGGGCCTCTACAGAGATAATCAGAGTTAAATGGGGTCATAAGGGTGGGGCCCGGATGGGAAGGAATGAATGTCCTTATAACAAGAGGCACCAGAGGCCCAGCCTCAAGCAAAGGCCCTGTGAACACAGCGGGAAGGCTTCTGCGAGTCAAGGACAGGGCTCTCACCAGCACCCGACCGTGCCGGCACCCTGATCTTGGGCCTCCAGCCTCCGGAACTATGAGAAGTAAATGTCTGTAGTTTCAGCCCCGGTCTGGGGTCTTCTGCTACGGCGGCCCCAGTGAACTAATACACCTGTCTGGGCAGTATCGAACCTGAAGGCTTCAGTGGCCTTGACTGTGCCCTCAGGCCCTGGGGCATTTGGGAAAGATGGTATTCCTGCACAAGTGGTCTCTCCGTGGGGAAGACCCACCCTTCCTCAGCCCTGGTCTGAGATCCTCCAGTCGATCTGTCCTGCACTCGGGCACTCGCTCCGTCCATCATACATATTTAATCTTGGGCGCACGATCTTCTCACCTCGCCTACCCGGACTAAGTCAGAATCTCAGGCACCTTGCCCTGAGCATGTGTGCGGCGGTTTCTCTTCTCTCCTCGGGGCTTTGAGAGGTGCCGCTGTGCCTCGTGTCTTGGATGCCAAGCACGTGCTGCCCCAGCTCAGCCCTTCACACAATGCCCGTGAAGGGAGTAGATGAACACAGACACGGACATTTGCATCTGAATCACTGTTTCCTGTCCAGGAAACAACAGAATGGTGCATCAAGACTGGAGTCCTCATTGACTCCTCCAGAGGAAATTCAAAGATCAGAAGGACATCAGATCCAGGAACAAGAGGAGGTAATGAGTCAGGCCAAACAGAATGGGAGTGAAGCTAATGAAGAAATATATGCAAAGTAGCTTCCATTTCAACAATTTCACTTCTGACTTCTGAGTACAGCATGACATTTCTCCCTGTTTCATTTCTGAAATGTGTTGGGAAAATTACAACCTAAGTGGTTACACCAGCATTAAACATTACCTTAGAATAAAGCTACACGAAAGCATGAAGGTGTTCACTCAACACGCATTTGAATATGAAATGATATAGTACAGACAATCCGAAAGCCACCTCTACAAAAATAAAGCCAAGCCCATGATTATGCTTTCTAACGAATCCTTCAGTAGGAACACTCGAAAAGGTGGACACAAAGGTCTTTTACGAAAGTAGAGGTCCTACAGGAAGGCATGCTGAGGCTGACTTTATACACGGGCTTTCTATTATTACCGTAACTATTGCAATCGGCTAACTTTGTCAGGAACAAGGTGTTCCCTTTCTTCTGATGTGTGTTTTATTCTGGTGGGTCCCAGAGTAGTAGGTGTGATTTCCTCTGGCTGAATGAACATATCCTTCCACCCATCCCACATGCAATCATACTCTTCCCTAAGTTTTGGCTGCCAACCGATTCCAGGTAAGCAAGTTTCTTGGTTTGTGATGTGTTGAGGTTTCGAGTGGGGTAGAGATGAAGTTGATTTTTATACTGCTTTTAGGGCCTGGCAAAGCAGAGCATTTGTCTGGGCGCCACTGGTGTGTCCTGAGTGCTCCATGACAGGTGGAAGGCTTTCTCTATTTGGGGCACGCAAAGGGGCTCTAGACAGGGGCTAATGCAACATGCCAGCAGCGTATGTGAATTGTAATTCTAGCCCAGCCAAGATACTTGATTGTGTATCCACGCAATCACACACACCATATACACTTACATATACGCTCGTGTGATTCTTTCATAAGTCATGTAAATATTCTAAAATGACTGCTTGTAAGGAACAATCTAGAAAAGGCACATAGTTTTCAAAGCTGTGTAACATAATTTTGGAAGCAGGGAATTCAGGTGAAAACATTCATACTTTTCGCGAGTCAACTTCTGTGATAAAAGTCAAATAGTCTGGTTTCCGTAAGGATGGAAACTTTTTCATTAAGGCTTTTCATTTGGACCTACTGATGTGTTTGCTACAAGTTAAATTAACAAACACTCACTGAGTGTCTAATGGGCACCAGGCACCATACAGTCATCTATCTGCTGCCCTCTAGGAGTTCAGCCATGACACATGGACCTAAGGAGAATTCCAAGGCCAACGAATGTTGTCATTATGTCCAGGCCGTGAGATCTACCACCTTCTTTAATTTTCCCCTTGCATCTCCTGGACCATTTAGAACTATAACAGCAATTCACAGACTGAAGAAACATTCACAGATTTCACAAACTCATAGACTGAATGATATTTTGTCCCCTAAAGAATCTTTATTCCTCCCACTGCTGCCCTGAATTCAGATTCTAGTGCTCAAAACCTCTCTTCAACAACCTAGAACACAGGTGCATCCACATTCCTGGACTGTGCAGGGGAAGAAATACATTTTGAACAGAGTGAGTCACATAATACAACTCAGATTTTCCCACATGGCATTCCTATTGACCTTTAAAAAATATTTCTTACTGAACACATTTTGCTATGATTTTTCTGTGTTTATATCTCATGTTGTTTTTCAGTAATTTACCCGGAGAGTATTTCTTAGACAGGAATGAAAAATTTTCTAATTACCAAAAGCTATTATTAAGGACAATTGAGGTGAATTGAACCAATGTCTTCTAAAAGCATGGCTTTGTCATGGCAAGTATTACAGAGTTTATGGTGAAATTTGTGGAAAATATGACACGATTTTCAAATAATACGGTTTGAAATAAAAAAAATAATAATTTAAGATCATGAGGTACTCACTTTTGTGCATTAATTCCATCAATTGCTTGAATCATCCTTTCATTTAATTCTTCTTCAAATCTTTTCTTTTGGGACTTGGTTCTGTATGAAAAGGGAAACATTATGAGAGAGAATGTGACTAAGCCAAATATGAAGTCCATTTTTCTATGATGCCGAAACTCCTATTTCATTCAGCCCATTGGATCAAAATTGGGAAAGAAAGAAACGAAGAGTCTAGGAGCAGACTTTTCTTTATTAACATCCAGCCACTCTGTGGATTGGGCGAAGTGACTAGAGTTGGTGACTGGCGTAGTAAAATGTTACCTTACAATTTAGTCACTGAGAGTGAAATGACACCAGACATTAAAAAGCAACACTGGAGATATATCCTTGGTGTTTGTGATAAAAGAACTTTCTGTCCTAAGAGATGCATTAGCCCTTGACTTGTTGCCTTCATAAACTTTATTTTACGATGGAACACACTGGCTTTGGAAACTCCCCTGCAAAAATTTGGTCTGGTTGAAAAAAACAGTTGTTCCTTGTTCATGTTTCCCTTGGTCAGTTTTCAAGAATTTGCAGAACGACAGTCTTCTCTGAGGCCTATCAAAGCTTCATTGTATGCATTTAAAGCTTCCTCAGTATTTGAAAGCGCTCTTCACAGGAAACCCCACATATATTTGCAGACACTCACTTGGTCTTAGAAGAAAATAATCTTCAGCCATATTAAAAGACGCCTTGTCAACAAATTAGGCCAAAAGAATGAGCTCCCCAAGGTTAATTTGACCATTCGCATGAGAATCATATAAAGGAGAAAATCAAAATAATCCCTATTTTTAAAAATTACACATCTGTTGCAGAGAGTAAAAGCACACAGGAGCCTCACGAAACTGAGTAGAGCACCTGCAAGTCACCTGGTCTAACGTGGAGCGAGCCCACGGCTTCTCTGGGCTCGGGGTGGTGGGGGATGGCAATTACTAATCGGACAGGCCTTCTACTCTGGGATGACAGTAACTGTTCTCATTTCAGAACCGCCCCTAGATAACAGACAAGAATAGCAATGTCACACCTATCTGTAATTAAATCTCCTGAGAGTATCATGAACGAGACAGACGGGCCTTCCTATCATCCCAACACCATTGGTGGGTTGTTGCCCTGAGCTCCTGCCTTCTTGAAACGAGCCCTGGGCATTCCCGGTTCAAAAGCACAATGATCTGAAGTGATCCACCTACAGATATGAGCAAACTGAATGAAGAAGTGTAAGCATGCCAAATTCTAAGCATGCTTACATTTGAAGAAAGAACATTCATTTTTCCCTTCTTTTAAAAAAAAAAAAGTTAATTTAGCAATCATCTAGGATGGTTCATTCTCATTTAGAGGCGAGGAGGTACCTTCATGTTTTCTGTATTGGCCCTCTGCCTACACTTGAGTTTGTAGACTTCAATTGGTGGCTTTCTTTTTCACAAAGTCTTGCCAAATCTAAGAGCAGTGTAGGTCCCTGGAGGCTCACAGGAAGACGTAATCCTTCCATGGTACGCCCGGGGCTAACCAGAGCATTGCCTCCAGGAATCTGTTTCAGGATTAGTTTACATAATGTCTACACAGCACGTAACGATGTAAAGGTGGGCACAGAGTAGCCCATACATGGGTATTACTACACATCCACTGTGCTTACTGATTATCTGGATAATAATTCTTAACACAGAGTTCCCTTGTCTCTGTCATTTTGTGATCTCTGCTATGGTGAATGACAGGACACCCAGGGAGCTGATAATCTACCGCCAGGAGTTCTTAATTTGCCAGCTTGGGTTGTATTCCTCAGACGTCAGGTGTTTCTGGCTGTCCCGTCTGTTCCTGCCGCTGGGTTACCCTGATTTCCAATTTCCTTCCATTCTTCCTCCTGGGCCCCTTCCCCGACCTGTCCCGCTCCCACACCTGGTCTACTGTATCTGAGGATGCGGGGAGGAGGTCGTGAGTTATCCCTGGTAATGTTCCATACCAGGGCATGCTGGCTCAACGGCCAGGCTGAAGGCTCAGGGAGGCTTTATAACGCAGGCCACTGGCGGAAACCAGGACATGTGAAGACAGCCCCAGTGAGGCTGATTTGGAAGTGGTGCTCTCTCCACGAGGCCCTGGGGCCACCAGCGATCCAACCACTGCAGAGGAAAGTGGAATCGATGTGGGAGAGGCTCCCAGCAAGGCCGGCAGGACAGGAGAGCAGTTAGGTGTGCAGAGTTTGGGGTCACAAGGCCAGAGCACAAATCCGGGCCTCTCCTCTGCCAGCCGTGTGGCTTGGGCCTTCTCCTCACCCCTCGCGCCTCTGTGTCCTCCCTTCTAAAATGGTAACGGCATAGGGTCTATGTTGGAGTGATGCTACGGGGTGACATGAGATCTTCCGCATGCCTGGTACAGATCCAAAAGATGGCTTATTGTCATTGTCTTCCACACAGCACTCTTCCCGGAAGCCGCTGCCCACATCATATGGGCCCTCCACAAGGCATCCCCACGCTAATTTCAGTAAATAGTAAGGTCTAGTAAATAGACCCTTGAGGCAGAATCTCAGGGAGGACGAGATAGGTAACAGAAGAAATATGGAATATAAAATGAAAAGATGCCTATGAAATTTCCGTGGACAGTTGCTTACAGACCTGCTAACGTCTTATTGGCTTGAAGAATTTCACCTTCTCAAGTCATCTTATGGGGTCCATGATGTTCCTAAATTAATGTAAGTTCTCTTTAATGTGCCTCTTAATGCTTCGAAAGCCCAAGAACCCAATATCCTTATAACATAGCACTCTAAGTATTATATCTCAATATTAAAATTTCAAATGTGATACAAAATACGAATTAGAGCTCATTAGAACAAGTGAAGTCCCATAGAAGATTCTGGAATAAGGTGCGCTATTTGCAAGGATATGGCAGGTAACAATCTAATCGTGTTTAATTATACTTGGATACGATGCATTTTCTACAGAATAAACTCACTTCTCTGTGGGAAAAGAAAGGCTGACTTAAGTTTTGGGCTTTTCACTAATTGTCCTAATGACTTCAATAAGAAATACTTAACTCCCAAACCAATACTAACATAAAACTCTGAGCCCAAAAGCTAGAGGATCATGAAAAAGGGTTAGTGCCTACATTCTGTGGCTGATGGTGACAGGGGGCCTGTGGACACCGTGTGAAGCTTTTCTCTTTTTTTTTGAGCAGGTTGGCAGGCCTTCTTTTCACTATAGAAAGGCCGGACTTACCTTGCTTTTTTTATCTCTAGGATTCAACAGACACAAAAAATGTAATTTTAAGCAGCATACTACTTCTAAGAAAATCCAATTTTTTACTACATATTAATGTTAAGAAGAGTCATTTTTAGGAAAAACAATTTAAAGTTCTAATGTGCTTACCCAGTGCTGTTTTTCCTTTTCCCTCTTTTAAACTTAATAACATGACACTAATAATTATATTTTTAGAAGCTGAAAACAATCTAATTGGGCTTTTCACAAGCAGCTGCTCTTTTTAGAAGAAATGGCCTTCCAAGTTACTCTAATTGATGATAATCACTTTCAGTAATAAATACAGAAAAAAAAAGACAAGTCTTTAAAAATCAGAAAGTACAACAAATACCATACCTTAAGGTACGATTTTGAAAATTATGCTGACCCATTGGCACATCCTATTCAAAAAAAAAAAAACAAAAAAAAAGGTTGTTAGTTTCTAAACACATACATCAGAGACTGATGTTGCAGTGATAATCATGTATAACATTTTTTCTTTTATCATGGAAAGCATCATTTAGGTAACAATTACCCCGTGGAGAAGAGGAGCTTAATTATAAATGTGAAGAAGATGAAAACCACAGTTGATACTTAGAATGTTGGTGTCATCTATAAACTCCAGATGTTGGGAATATCAGGATTGTTGTCTGGAACTTTAAAACTGACATCCTGATACTTGCAGATACGATTTTAAATAAGGGCCTTGCAAGTAACTGTTAGTTACTGTAGACATCTTACAATCCTGTCTGGAATCAGACAAATATTAAAAAGTGCTTTAAAACACAAACATCACCACAAAATCTACAGTCAAGCATTATCCCTGAACTAGGCTGGTAAGAAACGGTGCCCTTGGTAAGGTATGTAAAATCACGACTCATTGATCAAAAAGAACAAACCAACACATGAGTGCTGGTAGCTTCTGAAAAAGGACAGAGACAGAGAAGCTGATCAGGGTTTATTAGTGGGGGACATGCTGTGAAATGTTCAACATACTTAAAAAAACCCCAGAAGATCCACTTTTATCCATTTGTGGTGGAAATTAAAATAAAAGTTGAAACAAAGCTGCTTCAAGTGGCTCCGAAGATACTTTCACCTCCAGTGTTAGATTAGGAATGTATTTAGCCCAGTGATTTTTTTTAAATTTTATTTTCTTATGATATGTTAGTCACCATACATTACATCATTAGTTTCTGATGTAGTGTTCCATGATTCATTGTTTGCGTATAACACCCAGTGCTCCATGCAGAACGTGCCCTCTTTAATACCCATCACCAGGCTAACCCATCCCCCCACCCCCCTCCCCTCCAGAAGCCTCAGTTTGTTTCTCAGAGTCCATAGTCTCTCATGGTTCGTCTCTCCCTCCGATTCCGCCCCCTTCATTTTTCCCTTCCTTCTCCTAATGTCCTCCATGCTATTCCTTATGTTCCACAAATAAGTGAAACCATATGATAACTGTCTTTCTCTGTGAAAGGGAAGGTATTTTTTTAAAAAATAACTAGACTTAGGGGCTCCTGTGTGGCTCAGTCGGTTAAGCGTCTGCCTTCAGCTCAGGTCATGATCCCAGGGTCCTGGGATTGAGCCCCACATCGGGCTCCCTGCTCAGCGAGGAGCCTGCTTCTCCCTCTCCCTCTGCCTGCCGCTCTGCCTACTTGTGCTGTCTCTCTCTCCTCTGTCAAATAAATAAATAAAATCTTTAAAAAAATAAAATAGAAAATAAATAAAAAATAAAAAAAATAACTAGACTCCGAGTCTTGTTACATAAAGTCTATGTGCTGCTGAAGCGAGCACGTATTACATAAAGCAAAATAATGCATTATTCACCAGCTCTATCCATGCTGAATCAGGAGTCAGTGCAGTTCTGCACGGGAGATTCAGTAAAAGAAATAACTTTTGGCAATGACACTGCTTGACGCTGGAATGTATTAATAAGAATGATGCTGGGGTCTTTCTCAAAGTGAGTACGGGACACAGCCGAGTAACAGTTGTATGGGCTTCTCGTACTAAACAAAGCCTTGGGATTTTCTTAAGATATCCTACACTGGGGGTGCCTGGGTGGCTCAGCTGGTGAAGCATCTGGTTACTTGTTTGCTGCTTATGGTCTCTCTCTTCCCAACAGATGGCAAACTGCTCTCGGACACGTCCTGGCAGGCTCCCTGGTCGACCAATGGATATGGTCTTCTGACAGATCACATTTACTTTTTAGTTCAGAAAAAACACCAGGGAAGTTGAGAGGAGAGATCTAACGAAGTCAAAACAAGACTGCGGATGGCATCACGGTGGGCTGCTGGGAGGCAGGGGCACAGGGAGATTGGAAAAGTTCGCTTTCAGCTGACAACCTGATGGGTCTCCTCTCATCAGCTGATGAGGACTAGGTAACATTCCATTGTCTTTTTTGCCTCAACTGCATCCCTAGTACAATTAACACCATTATACATGAAATTTTACTCAGAGATCGTTTTAAAAATCTAACAATGCTATTGGGATTATTCTAAGTGCTTTGCCGTAGTTACTCTTCGTGCACCCTGTGGGTCTTTCTATTTTCTATCTGCGTTTCAGCCATCTTATTGTTGGAAGGAGCTCTGGCACCTGATGAGCTGTTGGAAGGTGGAGTGAGGTAAGTCAGGAGCTACACAACAGAATGTTCGCTGCCGCTGACAAGGCTTGAACACGCCCGCAGGGAAAAGACAGACCGGATGTGGCAATTCAACCTGCAAGGACATCACGCCTTCATTTGCTCTTTGATTATGATGACCAGGCTTTCTACTTCATGAGAGCAAACAAACAAAATGCCAGGACAAAAAAAAAAAAAAGTTCAACTGTATTTAGTTGCTAATGACTGAATGAAATAACAAGTAAATCAAATGGTCCCGGGTTATAAAGTTATCACACAAAATCACTCTGGTTCGAACCCCTGGCGACCCAAGCCTGGCCCTCATTCACAGTGGACAGCTGTTTGCAAGGGGTCTCCCGGAGGAGAAGGGGACAGCTCGCTTCACTAGGACCAGCGGTATTTTGGCCCGAGATGCCGGCCCTTTGCGTTCGGGAAGCTTCGGAGGCGCCCGGCGCCGCGGGGCACAGGGGGAGCTTACCGTGGTGCTGATCTTGCCGTTCTCCGTGGTCATGCTGTCTCGGTGATGCAGGTGTGCAAAGGGCTTGGCCGCTCCCCAGGACTCCAGGTACCGGGTCATGCGCACGGACGCCCTCATCTTGGCTCCATCGAGGTTGTGGCGAGGCCTGAAGAGGTGAGGGCTCCTTCGTTCTCCCTTGGGGTGGGAAACAAAGCATTACCCCTGGCACACCAAAGGGGCCAAGCTTCTCCTGCCTGCTCCCTCGCCCTGACTCTGGGATTCCTCCCTTCGCCTCCTCGCTCTTCACGGCTTCTGCCCTCCCTCCTTCAGTGTGACTGGCTTCCAGTGTTACGAGCTCTTTGAACTGAGTGGTTTTTTTCCCAGAGAGCAAAAGACACCTGTAATTTAAACTTAGGAAAAACTAATAGCCATTTTAATGAGCATTTTTTACAAAGTAAATTCTTAAACAAGACAGGCTGCTCTGTTTCAAATCTTTCTTGACGACTGTGGTTTAAAGGGGCAGTTGCTAGAGATCAGGGCCGTCTTCTGATGCGAAATGGTCTTAGGAATCCGCGTTCGGGTGTTTTTGCCGGAACACAATGTTCTCTGTATACATTTTTTTTTTTTTGGCCTCCTCCTTCCGCCTATAGCCCCGAGTTCTTCCTGACTGACACCGCCTGTCTCCAGATCAGCTGTCAGGTGAGCTGGTAGCGTGTCTCCAAAGGTGAACTTGGAGTTTCGGGGAGGCTACCGCCGGTGAGCATCCATGGCCTTGACCTCGTTGATTCTGCGAGACTGGTTTTGACAGTTCAGAGGTGTTTCTTGCTGATAGACCGCACAGTTTACTGGCCGTGTGAGCTGGGGGGAAGTTACAGAAACCCTGGGAGCTTCAGATTCTTAATCTGTAAATAGCAGTGGCACTCATTTGGCAGGAATTTGAGAAGGGCTATGAGAGATGACAGCTAGAAGCCCTTGCTTGAGCCTGACATCTGGTATGAACAGAGTAAGAGACAGCTCCTAACTCTCTCGGTGGCCTGGCGTGTCTTCTAGGTAACGGAGGATTTTACTGCCTCAAAGTTAACCATGTCTGCACAGTGACACTTAGTGGTTAATCGTTTAGAGATCTCTTCCTTTCCTTCTTCTATGTTCATCCTACTTCATCTCAAATTAGATTTTTATCATCTGAAGCCCTGAGCAAAACTTTTTGTCTTTATGTAATTTCCCAGTTGCCAGGGTGGGTACACGGAGGGACTTCCAGAAGCCTCGTGGACTAACACATACATTGACTAACACTTATAGCCCATCATACAGACAGTAACCTTATCATAGGAGCAAGCAATTCACTGCAACTGTTCCTTTAATAAATATTTTAATTTATGATTATAAAACATGTGCCATAATCAAACTGCCATATGCATTTAAGGTCATTTTAGGGGCAAAGATCAGGAAAGCATTCAATGGATTCTTGACTAAAAATACTTAGCTGTATCTGTAATTTGCCCCTTTCTATCTTCACCACAGAAGTCAAAGGGTAATTAGAGACTCTTACAGTACTGACCTTGGGGTTGATTACAAAGTAGGTTTTCACCAGGTGCTGTTTTAAATATGGGTCTCTTATGTCACCGTCTCCTTCCTCCACTTTATAAGCGCCGTTCAAGTGTTCCAGGGTGACGGAAGAAATGTGAACACGTCTGAAATTCCATTTTAAAACCACAATCAAGATAGGTAAGGATAAACATGAAGGCTTTTCTTATTTACTTGTGATTTTAGAAATAATTTCTTCTCCCCCAAAGGAAGGAAAGGCTCTATGTTCTTGGTAAAATGGACTATAATACAGGTTTATATTTTCTTAAACAGGGTTTTGGAAAGATGCTCGCAGAGGTCACAAGACACTAACATTTAGGGCCTCTCTGCACTCACAGAAACCCGCATGGTGGGTGTGGTGAATTATGGCAAATAAAACTCAACCATAAGGAAGTTCTGTTGTGTGAGTGAATTTTTTGAAACACGTGCCAAAGGCATTTTAGGGAGTGTGCTGATGTGTATAAAAGTACGGATTTTCTTTCTCAGTGCTTGCTTCCACGCTTTTCCAAATTATAGCATGTGCATCAAAATTCTCATCTGAAATACGTTCTTCTAACTGGAGGGAGATGGTACCGTTTGCTCATTTCAATAGTACTGGCTTCAGAGGTCACCAGTAATAGAGAAATGCCACATCTGCCCTGCATGATAAAATGCCTTTCACCTAGGTCACTATTCACACATTTGCAAATAAATACAAGTAATTCAGGATCCAGTATCCACAGTCTTTGACCATGGGTCTTGGGGTGGTAGAATTGAGACTTGAGAGTTCGTGTTAATCTAATTAATGTAAGGGGCCGCTGGGCAGGAATCACCAGGTGCTGAGAGGCGTCAGAAACCACCAGGTATCCTGCAGTCGGTTGTTAATCGCCAGGCATTTCTAACCGTGTCCACAGCTTGCAAAGAGAAATCCAGATGCGCCTTACCCAGGGACCCCTCCAGCTTCCATGTGATTGGCCAAGGTCACGTCATGGGACCACACGTCATACTGCCACTTCTGCAGACCGATCACCCCACAGAGGACGTTCCCAGAATGCACTCCCACGCGCATGTTGATATCCACTCCAGTGGCGTCCCTCACTTTCCTGAAGAGAAGGAGAGAAGCATCACCATCTGGAAACACCCTCTTCTTCCTTTGACTCTTGGCCAATTTTCAGGGCACTGTGTTACTCAGAATTTTTCAGACTTTTGGAAATAGGGTCACGATTCCCTCCTGTGGCAGAAGATGGCTGCTCTGGGCCAAGAGAAAGGCCTTTTCTTTCTGGTTGCTCCCAGACTAGACCAAGAGCTCCAAGGCCCTGGCTACGACAGCCACATCACGCCAGACTGTTGGAGCTGATGCAGCGTTTCGGCTGTAGCTTTGGGTTTTCACCTATCACGTGCTGACACCTGCTCTGAATCCTCACACCAGAATTCATGAGACATGGCCTTGCACCGTCAGAAACAGTCTGAGATGCCATCTAGGATTCTAGCACTTAGCACGATGCATGTCCCCAGTGAATATTTTCGCCTGATAAGAGACAATACGCCGTACTTGTGAGCCTAATGACTTCAGCCTAAATAGGGATTTCTCAAAAAAAACTAACCATGAGTTTAAAGCGTTTCATTGTGCACAGTCTTTAACAAAAACAACAATAAAACTCTTTAAAAAGTTTTAATCATGCATAAGGAAGGTATCATTAAAAAGAAACTAATTAAAAACAATAGTTTTAAAAATACTTTAGGACCCAATCAGTAACCCATTTACAGAGACAAATGAAGAACTTCTTTGAATGGAAAATGGAAAAGCTTATTTATTTCTCCCAACTAAATGTATTTATCAATGAAATATTACTGCAGAAGAAGTATGCAGGGAGGTCAGGAGAGAACTGCCCCAGAGCAAATGTGGAGGGAAGTGAAGACATTGATCACAACCCAGCAGGGCAGAGGTTACCAGGTGTGGGCCGCAGGAAATAAGCATCTCAAAATGCCACTGGCATGGATGTCATGCTTCAATGATACAGTGACATCACTTGAGCATGCTGGAAGTGATAAGAAATGACAAGAAGAAATGGATCCACAATGTAAAAAGAAATGCCCTCCTAGAAAAGGAATCTACAGAGCTGTTCCCTTCCCCCCCCGCCCCTCTCCTCCCATCCCTTCCTCCTTCCCTATCATCCTGTTTTGCTTTTTCACAAAAAAATCACAACCTATTTGGTACCATGCAAGTCCTCCAGACCCTTCACTCCTGCCCACACGATGGGCAGAGCCTCAACATGACCCTGGAGGGCTGCGCCTTATCGCTCCGTCCTCTATCGGCTTATGGCTGCCTGGGCACCGTATGGTCCTCAGCTCTGGGCCTCTGCTCAAGATGGCTCTTCTCTGTGCTGCCCTCTGCCCTGAGCCTCCCTCTCCTGACAGGGCACTGGCATCACGTGGCCAGTTGGCATTGGTTTTCCATCAGTGGCTGAGGCATGACCTCATCTGGGAAGGCACCTCATTCTGGTCCCTCCTTCTAGGTTGATGTGGGCACCCCTCCTTGGTGCTCCAGCCTCCCTGAGTGTACTCAGCTTTCCCTGCTTGTGTCCACACCTGCCCTCAGAGAGTCAGCCCCATGAAGACACATGCCTATATATCCATCAGGGGTTTGGTACAACATGGACACTTGGAGAAGTTTCCTAATTGACACCGGTCATTTCCGAAGGATTTTACTGTGCTTCTGTCTTTGGGAGATAATGATCCTGAAAAATTTGATATCAAACCTGTAATTGTTCTCAAGATTTTCTGTTACTGAACCACATCCGACCACATGACATTTCTGTTGACCAAGTATGGTCAGGAGAAAATCAAGAGGGAAAGAAGGGTGGATGACATACTCCAGAGTTGGCCATTTTGACAGAACTGACTGGTGAATGATTTGACTTTTTTAAAAAGATTTTTAAGTTCAATTTAATTAACATATACTGTATTATTAGTTTCAGAGGTAGAGTTCAGTGATTCATCAGTTGCATACAACATCCAATGTCCATTACATCACATGCCCTCCTTAATGCCCATCACCCGGTTACCCCACCCCCCACCTCCCCTCCAGCAACCCTCAGTTTGTTTTCTAGAGTTAAGATTCTCTTATGGTTTGCCTCCCTCTCTGTTTCTATCTTATTTTATTTTTCTTTCCCTTCCCCTATGTTCATGTTTTGTTTCTTAAATTCCAATTATGAGTGAAATCATATGGTATTTGTCTTTCTCTGACTTATTGTGCTTCACATAATACCCTCTTTAAAACCATCTCCATGTCCCTTGTGTCTTTTTTAGAAAAATGGGTTGATCAAGGGTTCAGATGAATTGACTGACCACGTTTTAATGCGTTTGGATGCAACCTGTGTGATCTATAGAAAAATATCGAAATAGTTGCTTAAAGCTTGTGACAATAGAAGACAATCTCCCCAGTTTAAGAGGAACCCTAATCACTTACAAAGTCAGGGCTCTGCATATTACCTCCTCGATTAAGAACAGTTTACATTTTCATGACAGGGAAAAAAAAATCTCTCTAAGCATTGGGAATATTCCAAACCACCACTGACGTACTCTGTGTCAGTCTTTTAGCTAACAGAGAATGAGGTGCTGAACACGTGTGGGGGTCCAAACCCGGAGGAAAAGTACAGCCAAGTGTTCCCAGATCCTAGGAAAAACCTGAGGTAATCTGGAGAAATTCCAAGTGTACTCTTTCTCTCCACTACCTTAAAAAAGTAGAATTCTCATATTCATCCTCATTTTATGGTTTCAACACATGTGAGTGGAAATACTTGCCCTGTATGTTAGAAGAACAAAGAATCCCTGACATTTGCTGAGATGCCCTCTCTGTTCCTCCCCATTCTGGAAGTACAAGAAAACAACCTAATACTGATCACTTTGTCAAATGCAGAGGAGCCGAACACGTGATTTAGAAGAGAGAGAGAAGGTGGACACCCTTGGTCACTGAGTGCAGAGCACAGAGACATACCACCATTGTCTGATTTGATAAGTTTAGTTACAAGCAAGAGTCCTTGAAAGTTTCCTCAAATCCTCTAACGTTGCTGAGATTCCGGACACAGGAGATATTACCTCTGCATCCATCACAGATGGATAAATAAAACGTGGCATCCACATACAATGGGATTAATTACTCCACCATTAAAAGGAATCAAGTGCTGACACATTCCACAATGTGGATGAGCCTTGAAAACATTACACTACGTGAAATAAGCCAAACACTAACCAAAAAATATTGTGTGATTCCACACATACGACGCATCTAGAAGAGGCAAATTCGCAGAGATCGAAAGTGGAAAAGGGGTTGCCAGGGGCTGGGAAGAGAAGGTAATGGAGAGTTATTGCTTAATGGGTATGGAGTTTCTGTCTGGGATGATGACAAGGTGCTGGAAGTGGACAGTGGTGCAGGTTGTGCACAGTTTAAATGTACTTAATGCCACTGAATTGTATATGTAAAAATGTTAGGGGGCAATAGTTATGTATTATTTTACCATGATAAAAAAATATAACAGAAAAAAATATTACTGATGAGCTGGTGATGTGCCAGTGGGCAGAATGTAAGTATTCTTTCTCCTAAAGGCTCTTCAACGTGCTGGAATAACATAAACAGAACTGGGAAGCAGTTGACCCAAAAGCAGAAATCAAACTTCAGTAATCCGATATATTATTGATGTGCATAATAAGTACATTAAAAAAGCCCTTTCTCCCACCAGAACCCCTTTCATCCCATGCTGGAAACCCACACCAAGAGTGCCTCCGGGGGCAGGTAATACATTTGAGAAAACCAATTAGTTTTACTGATTAAATTCACTTACACCATCTGGACCCAGAGTGGGAAATAGTTAATTACTTCTGAAACAAAGTAAAAATATTTTTCATGTCCGAGAAGACAAATGAGTTACTTTGGGGAAGAAGCAGGGGGACAAGGTGATTTGCACACAATGTATTTCATGTGGGAAGCGGAGACCACACTGACTAACCTTCCCATCTCTGCTCTTTCTTCAATTCCACTTAATTCACTTGCCTCCCAAGCTGATCTGTCCACAGTGGTCTGTGGTCACCACTGCCGACCTAGAGGCCCTGGACCACTGAGATCTCCCACACTTACTGGAGGCAGTGTGGGCTTCGCTGTTTATCCCTGGACAGCCCTGGGAAAGCCACCCACAAATCTTTTTAGTTCACTTCACTGTGTGACCCACATACACGGTGGCTAAGCCCGTGACAGCTGGGCTCGCTGCCTTCCCACTGAGAGCCCCATTTACTCTACCACTGAGACAAGGAAACAGGGCACCAACCACATAATTCCTGTCCTGTTCAGACCGAAAATGTGTGCAGGATAGGGTAAAATCACTTGACTAAAATAGGCAATCAAAAACCCCAATACACTAAAATCTTTCAGTCATATAATCAACCAACAAGAGCTTTTACCATTTATAAGAATATTCTGGCTTCTACCACGGGCATTACTGAAGAACTACATTATGGCACTGGTAACAAAAATTAATTTTGTACTTTACACTTTTATCTAGTACTCGTCAACTGTAACATTATTCGACATAAGTATAGCTTCTCCAGAATTATGATAAAAGAAACTATAAATACAATACAGAAAACATACTCTACGTATACAAACTGAAACTAAATTTATAGAGCTGAGAATTTTTGACGAGATGCAGTAATTTTGGAATTTCATATGAATTGCAATCTGGTGGTGAAAACTACCTTCTCCCTGACAACTTGAGTGTAGCCATATTGTTTGTCAGAAATTGTTTGTATGGAAGTGTTGAATCGCTAAATTGTACATCTGAAACTAATATACTGTATGTTAACTAATTGGAATTTAAGTAAAAACTTAAAAAAAAAAAAAAAAGAAACTGTTAGATGGTAAAAGCACAGACCTTTTTCCTTAAGACTAGAGAAGATATTTAAATGAAAAAAAAAATCACTTTGGAAATAACCCAAACTTCTCCTTGCCCGTAGATTTCTACCTCGGTGTTGCTGTAATCCAAGGCTAGTCATAACAATACAAAACACTTCCAGAAGTCTTACTTTGGACTGAGTTACTCACATGCCAATAGCTGGGTCTCTGCACACTTCTATTTAAAGGCTCAATAATGTTTTTAATCCCAGTAGACAGAAACACAGAAACAGTTCTGAGTGAGTATTAGAACTTGAGATTCTTAAGCAGTTAAAAAGGATCCTACTAAGCCTTACACTTACTTTATGGCTTCACACATGTCCAGCCCCATTTTCACACAATTCTTGGCATGGTTCGGGAGAGATATAGGGAGTCCGGACACACAGTAGTAGCAGTCTCCCAAAATTTTTATTCTCATGCATTCATTCTCCTGGAAGAAGAAATCACAGCATTCAGTTACACTCAGCACTCATACAGTGGTTTAGATTTTCTGAATATCATCAAATGCTAGTTCTACTGATAGCATCGCAGTGACCTAGGGTTTGTGGGGACAGAAATGAGCCCTGGTTGGGCTTCCCTTCATGACCCAACAAGAATGAACCACCCTCACCCATACGCCTATTTGCCAAAGCAGGAAGAATCAGGAAAAGCGGAAGGAAAGGAAAGCAGAGAGAATGTTCTGGAATGATTTACTCTTAACAGTAGCAGAGTAGTATAATGACAGGATCATTCTCTCCAGCCCAAATATCCCAAGCACTGATGGCGAAATGAGATCTGCCATGCAGAGGAGAATCTTCCAGGACAGTGAATGACGATCAGAACTTGACTGGAATTAGAATTGTATGTCATCCCCTACTATGCTCCTAGTTTTCTTCATTTATTTTAAAGCTGAGGCAGATTCTTACCTGAGAACATAGCTTCTGAAAAACATCTCCATAATACAATAAGCCACCATTCAACATTGCCAAGTGATTTAAAACTTAATTCTGACCTTAGGTTAAACTGTTTTAATATGAAGTGGGACTCATTATTTTTCTTGGCTGGGTTGTTTTTATATTATGATATCGAGATTAGCTTCATTCATATGCATTAATCCTACACGCACTTCTAACTTTTCTAGTTACTTTATAGACTCGTCACTAAGGAAAAAAAAAGAAAAGGAAAAAAGACAAAAGACAAAGAATCAAAAAAACACGAAGATGTGCCAAACACAGATCTTATCGTTCTTAACACTAATGCAGGCTTATACATAAACTGAACAAATCTGAAATAATAAAATGAACATAAGATTTTCTTTTTTTTTTTTTTAAAGATTTTATTTATTTATTTGACAGAGAGAGACACAGCGAGAGGGGGAACACAAGAAGGGAGAGTGGGAGAGGGAGAAGCCGGCTTCCCGCTGAGCAAGGAGCCTGATGCGGGGCTCGATCCCAGGACCCTGGGATCATGACCTGAGCCGAAGGCAGACGCTTAACGACTGAGCCACCCAGGCGCCCCGAACATAAGATTTTCTTGTTCTTAAGTGCGTGTTAGGTTTGTTGAAGACCTTGCATATTTCATTCCCTGTGTGATAGAGAGTGCACAAGCTGGGGCACTTTTTCACACTTATTTATGGTGCCACAGACGATTTGCTTAGTAATTCCTAATTAAAAATCTCGTAAGTAAAAAGGCAAACAATTACATACTAATAGGGCTTCCATCCCATACTTCCTAAATAGATATTCTGAATCTAGAACACACTAAGATTAACAAAAGTGAATTCTTGGCAAACTTATCAAAGATCAGGTGACCATATACATATATGCATGGGTTTATTTCTGGGCCCTTGGTTCTGTTCCATTGGTCTGTGTGTCTGTTTTTAATGCCAGTCTCATACTGTTTTGATTCTGTAGCTTCGTAATTCATTTTGAAATCAGGGAGTGTGATGCCCCCAGCTTTGTTCTTGCTTAAAACTGCTTTGGCTATTTGGGGTGTCCTGTGGTTCTGTATGAATTTTAGATTGTCTTTTCTGTTTCTGGAAAAGATGCCATGGAGATTTTGATAGGAATTGCATTGACTGTGTAGATGCTTTGGGTATTACGGACATTTTAGCAATATTAGTTCTTCCAACTCATGAACATGGGATGTCTTTCTATTTATTTGTGTCTTTTTAGATTTCTTTCATCCATGCTTTACAGTTTTCTGAGTAGAAGTCATCCATCTACTTGGTTAAGTTTATTCCTAAGTATTTTATTCTTTTTCATGATAATGTAAATAGGATTGTTTTCTTGATTTCCTTCTCAGATACTTCACTACTAGTATAAAGAAATGCAACTGGTTTTTGTACATTGATTTTGTATCCTGCAACTTTACTGAATTCATCTATTAGTTCTTTTTTTTTTTAAGACTTATTTATTTGAGAGAGAGAGAGAGAGTGTGTGTGTGCACATGAGTGGAGAGAGGAGCAGTGGGAGGGAGAAGGAGAGAAGCAGACTCCCAGCTGAGTGCCAAGCCAGACACAGGGCTCGATCTCACAGCCCTGACATTGTGACCTGAGCTGAAATCGGAATCGACACCCAACTAACTGAGTCATCAAGGCACCCCAGCCCTGTCTATTACTTCTAATAGATTTTGTGTACATTTAAGGGTTTTCTTCACACAAGGTCATGTAATCTGCAAACAGAGATAATTTTACTTCTTTTCTGATTTGGATGGCTTTTATTTCTTTTGCTTGCCTAACTGTTCTGGCTAGGACTTCCAGGATTATGTTGAACAGAAGTGGTGGGGGCAGGCATCCTTGCTGTGTTCCCAATCTTAGGGACAAAGCTGTCAGTTTTCCTCCATCAAATATAATGTTAGCTATGGGCTTTTCACATATGGCTTTATTTTGTCGAGGTAAGTTTCTTCTGTAAGTTATCAGTTAAGAGTTTTTATCATGGAAGGGTGTTTAATTTCACCAAATGCTTTCTCTGCATCTACTGATCATGTAATTTCTACCCTTCATTCTGCTAATGTGGTCTATCATGTTGAGTGACTTGTGTGTTGAACCATCCTTGCATCCTAGAAATAAATCCCAGACGGTCATTATGTACGGTCCTTTAAATGTGCTGTCGAACTTGGTTTGCTAAGTGAAATTAGCCTGACTTTATTCAGGACATCCAGAGGATAGATACTGCATGATCTCACTTAGATGGGGAATCTAGAATAGTAAAATTCATAGAAGCAGAGTACACTGGTGGTTGCTGGGCCTGAGGGGAGGGGAAAATGGGGGGTATGGGCCAGAGGGCACACAGTTTTAGTTATGTAAGATGAGTAAGTCCTAGAGTTCTACTGTGTAACATTGTCTATAGTTAATCCTGTACTGTATACTTCAGAATGTGCTAAGAAGACAGAGCTGATGTCAAGTGTTTTAGTCACATCATCATCATCATCATTAATAATAAATAAAGAGGGCAAGAGGGACACTTGTATGTGGTGGATATGTTTATTGCACAGATTGTGGTGATGGCTTCCCAGGTGTATGCTTATCCTCAAGCTCATTACATTTTATATATTAAATATGTACAGTTTTTCATATGTCAATTATACCTCAATAAACTGGTTTAAAAGATTAAAAAATAAGTGAATGCTTTTGGGTTCCTTAGCTTGGTTATGTGCTTTATGTAGAATTTACTCAATTGGCTGAGTTATCTCTTTGCTTATGATGCTGTCCACCTCCCTGTTATTTAAACCTGAGGCATAAACTAGTTCCCAAAACATGCTCCCTCTGTGACCAGCAATGGATGGACCAAGCCATCCTAGGCTATAATCTGATACTGCCTGGACATTCTGTTGTTCAAACCATCAGAGAGGAACAGAAGGTCACACTAAGTATTTCTGTTATGAGCAATGGATTTTGTCTTCCCCAAATTCATATACTGAAGTCCTAACACCTGGTGTACCTAACACCAATATGAACTTGACCTCATTGCAGGTATAATTAGTTAAGATGAGGTCATGCAGGAGTAGGGTGGGTCACCAATCCCATATGACTGGTGTCTTCATAAAAAGGGGACATTCAGACACTGAGACTTGCACAGAGGGAGAAGGCCACGTTGATATTGGAGCTATGCTGTCACCCGCCAAGATTGGGATGTTTCCTCCTAATGTGACAAAAATGACCTTTTATTAATTCAAACTTTTAAGACATTATTTAAGTTTAAATCATCTTTTTCTAAAAATGAGCACCCAAAAAACTCAACCTCTTCCTTTGGTTTGGTAAAAAAAAGAAAGCAGTGCTATACTCTAAGTGCTTTTTTAAAAATCCCCAATGAGATCCATCCTGGTCAGGCAGGCAGCCTAAGGCACCTCCTGGGGAGCCTGACCCAGGAGTGACCCTGTGAACATCATTCATTCCTAAGAGGCTTGCCTGGAATGTTCTGTATGGTTTAAAAGTGAGATGAATCTTGCAGGGAACTAAATTTGGAACCAACTCTCTCTTCCATATATAAATAATTCATTTTAATAAGCATAATGAAGTATTTTTTGTTGGAAATAATTCAAAGAAAGAATGAGGCTGACCGGTAATGCTTTATGAGGTGGAAGTAAAGGGCTGGCAAGGGAGGAAATAATTTTTATCACTATTCCCACCAGCAACCCTCATGGTTCCAGTAAATATGCAAGTTCTAGTATGGTTTTGGATCGCCTATCACCATTTCCTCTCCATGAGCATAGGAACGGCAAATACGGAACTTAACGTTTCTGTTTAAGAGGCAAAAGGGTCAATGGATACCAATGAGACAAGAGTTAGTAAAGGGCTTGGGTGGGAAACATGCATCCTACTTTAGGGGTTCTCCCAGGATGCTGAATACATGAATAGTTACAACTGGATGACAGGCAATCATGTTTCCAACTCCTGACACGGAAATGCCTGAAAAGAGGAACTTAGAACAGCACCGTGCAGAGGGATGTGCATCTTAAACTCACCATCTTGAGTGTATTTACTGTATGTGCGCTGAGCTCTCTATAAGCAGGAATGTTAAAAATAGATGCAAACCTGTGCTAATTATACACTGCAACATTTCTCAACCCCGAGAAATGAGGCTCATCACAGCCCCATGGCAAATAAACCCTACAAATCCATAAACACCAGTCCTAAATGGTGCTCTATGAAAAAACAAAGACTTGATAAGGGACGGGAGAAAAAGGAAGCCACGATTTTATAAATCCTCAAAGAAGAAGGGACTCACTACTACTCACCTTTGCGATTTGGTCGAACTTTCCAAAGAGCTCGTTCAGCATGTGGACCAGTTCTCCTGGAGAGCAGTCACTGGCCAGCCGGGTGAAGCCAACAATGTCGGCGTAGAGGATACTGTGCGGACAAGGGAGCAGCGTTTGCAAGCTCGTATTTGTTAAGAAGTAATGATACCTTTTTCCCTTAAAAGACTATATTGTTTTCACATTTATATTAGTATTTTACAAGAAAAATGTCATCCCCCGGGTAGGAAATACATAAACATTTTGCCAAACTTTCCCATTAAATATGTTTTTTGTTTGATGCCGAATTTTTATAATTAAAATGGGAGAAGAAAAAATCACGTGATGCACTCTGTCCATTCTAGTCCATTCTAACTGATCACCTTTATTCCCTCACGGCCAGCCCGTCCCTCCCTCCCTGGCTGATGTGGTATTTGTCCTGAGAGTTCACTATGCTGGCATAACTCAGATATCAATGGACTATGCTTCTGTCTGCACTGTTACATGCATTTACATTATAAGAATTCCTAAGTACTGGAAGCCAAATAATAAAAGCAAATTCTATTTTTACTGATTCGAAGAAAGAATAACAACCTTCTTAAAAGAAAGAGTACTTAACAAAAGGTTCTCAATGACTTATTCCTTGCCAGGATGAAGCAGACATGGTGCATCTCCCTCAAGCTTGGAGTGTAGTTGGGGGGATGCATTAAACAAATAAGGAAGGACACTAGCAATGTCCAATCACAGTGATAATAAGTGCGTATGTGTGGGTGTGTGGGGGGAATTAGCTGGTGACAAGTCTGGAAAAGCTTCCCTCCATGGGATGTACATGCTAGTGGGATGGATGTCAGATTTCTCCCAGTTCCATCTGTGTTTCGTTAACCTTCAAGGGTCAGCATAGGGAAACACAGCACCAGGATGTGCTTTATCACTTTCCCATACAACAACATGCTTCTGATTTGTATAAAGGCCTCACAAAGATGCCTGAAATTCCTGCCAGCAGTTGGAGATTCAGATAATATGGTTTAAGATATACCCTGAAACAAAACTGACTGCCGCTTCATACCCCTTAGGATGGCCATTATCAACAAGTGTCGTCAAGGGTGCGAAGAAACTGGAACACTTGTGCATTGCTGGTGGGAATGGAAAATGGTGCAGCCACTCTAGGAAACAGTATGGTGGTTCTTCAACAAATGAAACAGGATGAGCAGATGGCCCACCAAGTCCCCTGCTGGGAATACATCCCAAAGAACTGGAGGCAGGGACTCGAACCGGTATTTGTACACCCATGTCCATGGCACCATTATTCACGATAATCAAAAGGTAGAAACAACCCAAATGTCCACTAAGGGACGGATAAAGAAATAGGGTATATAACTACAAAGAAATATTACTCAGTCTTTAAAAGAAATGGAATTCACCTGAAATAAAAAATACATTATATGTTAATAAAAATAATTAAAAAAATAAAAGAAATAGAATTCTGACAAATGATACAATATGGATGAACCTTGAAGACATGATGCTGAGTGAAACGAGCCAGACATAAGAGGACAAATACTGTATGGTTCCACTTACATGGGATACCTAGAGTAGTCAAACCCTAGAGACAGGAACTAGAAGGGTGGGTGCCAGAGGTGGGAGTGGGGGAAGGAAGCTGCTGCTGAATGGGTACCGAGCTCCCAGTCTGGGATGAAGAGAAAGTTCTGGGGACGGATGGTGGTGATGGTTGCAGAACAATGGGAAGGTGCTTGACGCCACTGTGCTGGACAATTAAAAATGGTTAAAACTGTGTTATGTTATATATATTTTGCCACAATAAAAAAAGTAACGTGGCACTGGCCTGCCTGATCTTAGGCAGAAAACAGTTGGCTCTCTGCTGATGGCCGCACCCTGTTCACTGTGCCAAGCACAAGGCCTGTGGCTTCACCTTGGAGGAAAGACTTGGTCCTCTGCTGATGACAAAAGCTGGGGGAAAACTCTCTGGTCCAAGAAAATCAGGGCTGCAGGGGCTTCCACACTCTCCATTCTGCTCAGACGGTGCCATCAGACCTTCCCTATTTCCCCCATAGCACCCTGCAGCAGCAAGGATCACAGAAGCTGGGCCTGGCCCAAGAGGAAAAAGCTCAGAGACAGGGTCTGATCCAAGGCAGCACTGGGAGGGAGAACGTGTGAATGGACGGTTGAGCCCACCTCTTGTTGACAAACTCCACCATGCTTCCGGTGGTCCAACCTCGTAGTGGGTGAAGGCGCCCCCAGATAGGCTGGCCGTAAATGTCTTACGATGGTCCAAAAGTTACTTGGCAGCCAGGAGATTCAAAATGTAAACAGACAATTGTGATGCAGTGTGCAAACGGTTATAGGAGAGGAAGCAGGGTACTCTGTGGGATCATCCAGGTACCTGACCTAGATCATTCAGGCCATAGCAACCTGGAGTAGGCATGTCAGTTAGAATCATAGCCCTTTCATCCAGAGCCTTGTGGATGGTATCGTCAGGTGAAATAGAGAGAACTGGACAGATATGGGAGAAATGTAGGAAGGATGAACCAGGTATGCTGGATGAACATTAGATATGGTGGGCAGTGTGTCTAGGAGAGGGAGGCAGCAAGGATGAAGACCCAGTTTCTGGTTGATAAGGGGGCTCAAACCTAGCTCTGAACAAATCAAAATGAGCTTGTAGGGGAAGATGGCCAGTTCAACTCTGGTTGTGTTGAGTTTGATGGTGGTGTATGTGGAGCATCCAAGAGGAAGATATACATTAGGTGAGTGAGTATGGAAAGCTATGGTTGAGTTTTCCTCCTTTTTTTTTCTTTTTTGAAGATTTTTTTATTTATTTGACAGAGAAAGAGAGGGTGAGTGGACATAGCGGGAGAGGGAGAGAGAATCTCAAGTGGACTCCACACCCAGCATGGAGCCTAATGAGAGGCTCGATCACATGACCCATGAGATCACGACCTGAGCTGAAATCAAGAGTCAGATGCTCAACTGACTGAGCCCCCCAGGTGCCCCAGCTGACTTCTGCACCTTAGCTTCACACAGATGGTAATTAAAGTCCTGAATGAGAAGTGGAGAGAACAGAGAGGAGCTAGGAGAGAGCTCTGAAAACACTCCTTTACAGAGAGGCTAGATTTAGGGAAGAGAAAATGGCAAGGACATGGTAAGAGGAGAAAAGGAGTATGATGTCATGGAGTCTACAGTGAGGGAGAATTCTTTAAGCAGGAGGGCAACGTCAACTGGCCAACCATACTGAGCTGTCAGAGACAAGGATGCAGAGGCTAAGTCATACTCAGATCTGGGAGCAAGGCAGTTGGCGAACTGAGCAAGCATGAGTTCTGTGACATGGTGGGGGTGGATGGCAGAAGGTGAGGATTTGAGGAGGGAGAGAAAACAGGGAAGACTAGTCAGATAGTGAGGAACCTTTCTAGAATCTTGGCTATGAAAGGGAGAAAGGGCAGGTTTCAGAATTGGATGGTGGCATTGAATTCCGGGACCTGTGGTTATTTTCAAAGATGGGATGGGTTTGTGAATGCTTCAGCCCTAGTGGCAGGATTCAGAGGAAGATGCTGAAGGTTCGGAAAGCAGCTGATAGCTGCTACCTTTCCATCTAGAAATTCCTCTCCTCCTAATGATTATTCACATTATTACCATCCTCAGTAAAGAGCTAGGATATGTTAGTAACAGAGAATAAACATTTTTTTTGAATGAATGGCCAAAGCTGAACTAAAAGTTAACAGATCTTTACTGTCTACAAACCTAATAATTCTCATCCAAAAAACTCCCTCAAAACCCCTCAGGTATTGACTGGACTCTCCGCAATATCCATTTACCATGTCTGCTTCTTTGCTTCTGCTTATCCTGTCCAGGATGAAAATGTCATGTTTTCCTATTTCTTATAAAAATAATTGGTATGCCATGCAATTTATGTATGCTTTTACATTTTTAAGGTTAGGTATTTAAGTTACTTTAGAGTCCTAACTATACTTTGCGAATTTAAATTTAATTTGACACCGCAAATATATTCTAGATGATCTCGGAAGGCGCTTGAAGTTGCTTCTCCTATCTTTTGCCTTGACAGTGTGGTAGTCAGCTTCCAAGATGGTGCCAGAGAGACCCATACCTCCTGGAACTTACTCTCTTGTATCATCCACACTCCACTGGGTGGGGCTGATGTGTGTCACCAAGAGGATGCTGCAGGAATTACAGCAATGAATTTGCAAGCCTAGATCATAAAAGAACTGCAGCTGGCCCCTGGCTCTGTCTTGGATCCCTTGATCTGGGGAAGCGAGCTTCCATGTTGTGAGGTCACTCAAGTCACCTGTGAGCAGGCTCAGTGATGCTGACCTGAGGCCTCCAGCCAACAGTAGGGACTCCTGCAAACCACGTGAGGAGCCACCTCGGAGGCAGGTCCCGCAGCAGTACCCCGGACACCAGGCCTGAATCCGCATCAAAGACGGTAAGCCAGAACCACCGGGTGAAGCTGCTCTCAAACTGTGACAGAAACTGTGAGATGATGTTTACTGGTGTCTGAAGCCACTAGGTTTTGGGGTCCTTTGTTACTTAGAAATCGGTAGCTAATACAGACAGCACGGGGAGCCTTCATCACCTGCCTGAGGTTGGTGGTACCTTCGGCCATTTTCATCAGGCTCTTTGTTCCTGGGTTATTTCACAGAAACTCAAAGACATTTGGGGACCCTGTTCAGATATGGTTGCATTTATCTTTACATGTGTTAAACACCGCATTTGTGACTTAAAACTCTTCCCTCAGATAGGAGGGATATTGCTGATTTTCAGACAGCTAAGGCTGGAATGGGAAATTTCTAGTCTAATACACCTTGTAGGATACCGTGAGAATGTTTCTTCTTTAATTCTTTAGGTGAAACGCTTAAAAACCTGAAGGCAGGCCAATGTTTTAAATAATTTTACTCCTTAGCAGGTGCGAATGTTCTTGAAATACATTTATTTTTTTAATCCCTCAAAATAGTAGGGACTTAATTTTTTTTTTTTTTTACCCCTGATTCTTCATTTATCCACTGCTTCCTTAGTTCTCACTGATACAGTTTTTTCTATTATTGCTTTCCCAATTTGCATTTGTCATTATACATTTAGCTCTGTGTGTGCTTGGGCCATGTTGATCACTAGCTCTACACACCTTTCTTAAAATCTGGGGTCCAAATGAGGTGTATCTTAGCACTTTAGTTAAATTGCAGTTAAACTGTAGTGGTAAAATGGAGTCAAATTTGATTCTTATTAATCAACTTCAAAAATCCTCGACTTGCAGCAACCAGACTGGAAGCTAGGATCATGCACTGGAAAGGATCCGAGCTTGAGAGCAAAAGGCCAAGTAGTCAATGCTCAGCAAATTGTAGTTATATTTATGGTTGTTGTTCCTGAACTATTGAACCGGGTGGGTAATAATACCAAGGTGGAATGAATGACGTCAGATGCATGAGTTACTTATCGAGAGAACCTGGCAAGAATAAAAAGCACTACTGCAATATAGTTGAATGGATGTAAGAAAAAAACCCCAAAGAAGTGGTATGAAGCTTGGGTTGTCCTGGAGAACAGTGAGGGACCAGACACCTGGGTCTGGAGGGGCCTTGTTCTGCTGCAGCTGGGAGATGGGCAGCATGGGAGGAAATGCCCCCCATGCTGAAGTGAGGGCCTACACAGCTCCACTCTGGAGGAGAGCTAGGGGAGAAAGAGGCCCTACATAGTTCTCCTTCTGGATCTCAATCTCATGCTCATTACATGTTAGTTTTCCACGTCCTGTGATTCCAGGAATGGCTCCCTGGGAAGCAGATGAGGACTATGGCAGACTTGGAAAGCAGGAACTTGCACTATTAATTAATTAAGGTGCACATCAGTCCCTTGTGATATTGGTGACTGGCTGACCACACCCCAGAAGCCCATCATTCCTGATGGACAGGAAGTGCTCCCTTCACTGAGGCCCTGGCCCTGCCAAGTCCCTCCTGAGGAATCAGGTCTTGTATCAAGAGCCCACTGGCCCTACCTTCAGTCTTACCACAGAGCCGAGGGTCCTGGGCTCTGGGGATGCCAGGAAACCTGACCATGGCTTTCCCAGAGAATGGACCCCACTAACCACCTCTCTCTCCTTTGTGACGGAAGGCCAGCCATACAAAGCAGCGCCATGACGGACAACAGACTCCAGTAAAGTGAAGGAGATTCTACTTCCTTATCTCCCTGTGAAGGCCATGAGAGACAGCGGGAGGTGGGGTGGAGTGGGGACTCCATTCACAGTTTCAGAGGAGATAGGATTTTGGGAGGTGTGAGCTCCCAGTTACAAAGGTCCCTAGGCTGGCGAGCCGCTCCCCGGACTTGCTGAGGAACAAGAACAGAGCAGCATACCTCACGTTGGTGTGTCGCTTGACATACAGGTTGTGAAAGTTGTTTGTGTTTTCCATCTGGCCGGCTTTGGGGCCCTGCAGCCTCTGGATGATCTCGGCTTTCATTTCCATGGCTATGTGAGCCGGCAGCAGGGAGAGCAGAAGCCGCTCCTGGAACAGGGTGTGGGAGGAAGACCAAAACATTTCAAATCATTACGGTAACATCCAAGTCATCTCTGAAAGCATCACGGATCTGCAGAGGGTCCAAGTGGAGGACTCTTCCAACAAGTTAAAATATGGAGTGTAGAAGGACATGTTGAAAAAGAATTCAAAATTTCTAAGGTCAGCATGTGTTATATTATTTATTATTTATGGAGTTCTAAGTAAGTGTTCTTCAGAGTGGAGAATAAAGGTAAGCAAAGATATTTCCTCCAAGGATACTACTTATCTACTCTGATTTTAAAGCAGTAAAGCCGAAATGATATAAAAATGCCAGAAACCTATGGTCAGTCGAAGATAGAAAACACTCATTTTCGCCTGCCTGTTCATTTGGGAGATAAAGTACAAGCTTTATTGCATTTCAGAAAGTCAACAAATATTCCGCACATCCTAAGTAAGATAGTCAAATATTTTCAAGTATTTCATTTCCTGTGATGACCCCCCAAATCCCCTTTAGTGATTCTAAACTGTTACAAAGACAGAGTCAGGAATAGCATCTGTAAAATGTCTGGTATAAGAGACTACAGGTGGGACACATGGAAATGATAAATTATGAGCTTTTCTTGTATTTTTGGTCTTTAAATACAGCAAACAGTAGCATGTAACATTACACTTATTTTAATATATGCTTACTTTAGTTAGAGTGACATTTGCAATTTTTTTTTTTGAGAAAAAGTATCAAAGAAGGGCAATCTTTGAAACTTTGTACTCATCTTTAGTTATTTTAAACATTAATTTATTGTAGCAGTGCCTGGGTGGCTCGGTCGGTTAAGCATCTGATTCTTGGTTTCAGGTTGTGTTCTCAGCGTTGTGAGATCGAGCTCCACGGTGGGCTCTGTGCTCAGCACAGGGTCTGCTTGAGAGTCTCTCTCCCTCTCCCTCTGCCCCTCCTGCTCATGCTCTCTCTCTCTCTCTCTAATAAATAAATAAATCTTTAAAAAACTAACTTATTATAGAAAATATCATATTCTTTAGGTATTGTGCATTGAGCATCGTTGATTAAAAACATTTGTTGAACTAAATATTTTCTCTGTGTTGCACATATTTGTCTCTTTTTTCTTTCCTTCTTATTCATTCATTCATTCATTCATTTATGCGGACAAAGTGATAAGAGAATACAGGGGAGGGGAAGCTGGTCTTTGCTCCCAGGTTTAACAGGGCTGGTATCGCTTTGGGCTAACCCTCAGGGCACATCATTTTGGTGGCTGCGGGGAACATCCACCGAGGGAGAGGGAAGGCCTGGAGTGCATCCTGATGAAGATGCAAAGACCCTCCCCAGCCTGCTCCGGCAGAAAGAAACAGGTGCAAAGCTAATAGGAGACCGAGTGGGTACCTATGGGGGGGATCTCAGTGCATGGTAGAGTGTTTCACCAGGAATTGGCATAACTGAGTGCTGGTCATTTGTTCCATCATTCATTAATCTATTCACGCATTCAGAAAACATCCATCATTGCCCATTAAATGCCAGGCCCCATAATAAGCACTAATGGTAGATGCAAAGAAGAGTGAGTCAACATTCCTGATATCATGTTGTTCATAATCCATCAGGGAGCCCACACACAGTACACCTGCCATCAGATGAAGCTGGAGGAACAGGCTGGTGTTTGAAGGAAGCCACATGCCTGAGATGTGGGAAAAGAGGAGGGAAACTAATAGTCCAGGAGCACCTGCTTTTCATGTGAAACAAATGAGTCAAAACAACACCCCTATTTGATTAGTACTATCACCAACCTCTTTGCAAAAAGAGGCAGTTGGGTAGATGGCAAGGTGCTAACAGTCGTCATAACGTAAGTGCTGATACTGATATGACAAAGGGAATTTTGTTGGTACTTAAGAGATTAAGAAGACACTTCTTATTTAATAATTATGTTCTTACTTTTGTTAAATTCCCCTTGAAGTTTCCATTTAATTAAAATGAAGAAATGGAAAAACCAAAAGTATTTAATAATTTAAATGTCCATATATACATCTGAGAAAATATAAATTAATATTAATTTGTATAAAATAATGAGGATAGTGTCCTGGGTGATCTAAAATATAACAGAAATTAAATCTACAATGGCATTAACACAAAAAATGAAGTGAGAGTAAATGGAGTTAAAATGTTCTGAGGTCCTAGGATTATATGGGAAGTGGCAAAGGTAGTAATTTATAGTAGAATGCAGTAAGTCAAGAATGGATATAATTTCTACATTAGCAACAAAGAATGAAAGGATATATGACTAGCAATAAAAATAAGATAGGAATTCTTATTAATCCAAAATAGTCATAATGAAGAGTCAAAGAAAACTTAAAACAGGTGAAACAAGCTGAGAATAAGTTATAAAATGGCTACTATTGGCCTATTATATCAGAAATTACATTAAGTGTAAATGAACTAAATACTCCAATTACTTGACTAATACTGTCAGATTAGATTTTTAAAAAGATAAAATGTAACTCTACTCACAATAAGCACATCTTAAATATAAGAATACAGAAAATAAGATACCAAAAAAGGTAAATTATGAAAACCTTAACGAAAAGAAAGCTGGTGTAGCTAAATTAATATAAAATAGACTTTGTAGATATTTCAGTCTTCAGGGAAAGGATGGACAAGTCCACATATTTTCTAGAATTTTTTTTTTTAGAAATTTTTTTTTTGAGAGGAGTAAATAATAGTTTTTGCTATGGACATTGGACATACATCTTCAAATGTGGTTCCTCTCACTCACAGAAACTGGTGATATAAAAGGAAGGGGGGCCTTGTGCATTGCTTTATTGCTCAACTCCTGGAGGAATTCCTGGAAAAGAATATTTGCTCTATAGTTATTTGTTGAATGAATGAGTGACCTACTATGCATTTTATCTGGGACACATCAAAGACAAATCTAATTTCAAAGTTTCTGTTCACTGTCAGTGGTGACCAGGGTGGGGACCTGGGGACCTGGGTAGACAGTGCTCATGTTTTAAAGTCATATTAATGACCTTCTTGATCACAAATAGCAGGCCTAGGCACAATCCACACCCGTGGTGTTCACACAAAGGAAAACTTGACTATTCTGCAAAATAAAGGTAGTGATTACTTTGGGTTTTCCTCTCTGGAAGACTATCACACTGTGGTTATGGGCCCAGGGAATGGAGGGAAAGAGTGAAAGACTCATGCAGAGGGAGGAGAGACCCCAGTTTCCTATCAACAGGCTGCACCTACGGAGAAAGAGCACATTCCAAGTTCCCCCATGTTGGGAAATGGCTGGCGAACATTGGTAACCACTTGAAATTACATTCTGATTTTATTCTGATCCTAAGCTCAAATTCCCTTCTGTTATTCCCCAACTTTCACTAATGATCTCTCACAATATAGCAGCATCATGTTAGTTTAAAGTGAGGAGGTGAGTTCAAATTTTGGACTTAAGCAAAATGCTGAAAGAGTAGAAAATATGCCTGACTGCGTGAGACGTCTCAGCAGGCAGCCAGGGGCCAGGATAAGCAACACCAGGAGGATGGAAAATACTGAATTCAATAATGGAATAAAAAAGCAAGTAATATTTGGGTTTAGTAAAGAAACAGGTAGCCCCAGAAAAATGGACCCATCTGGAATTCAGAATACCAAGAAACTACTAATGACGTGAAAATAGACGTTCAAATTTAAAACTTGAAAAGAAGTCTGTGTCCTTGTTATGCACAAATTGAGAGGTTGGTTTATTTGTTTGATGGCCTGGTGGTGATACAAGTCTGTTCTCTCTCCGATCTAAGAACCCATGTGGAAAGATAATGGGATTTATGGTTTTTTTTTTTTTTTAAAGATTTTATTTATTTATTTGACAGAGAGAGACACAGCGAGAGAGGGAACGCAAGCAGGGGGAGTGGAAGAGGGAGAAGCAGGCTTCCCACGGAGCAGGGAGCCCGATGCGGGGCTCAATCCCAGGACCCTGGGACCATGACCTGAGCCAAAGGCAGACGCTTAATGACTGAGTCACCCAGGTGCCTCCCCCCCACCTTTTTTTTAAAGATTTTATTTAAGGGATTTATGTTTTAAATAAATGACAAACCCTTTTGAAATCTTGATATCAAGACTCATCATCTATTCATCTTTTGCTACCCATCCCCCAAATACATAAATTTGCTTCTTATCTTGAATTCTTCCGTGTGCTGGCCTTTGTATCCAATAGGATGGTTAGACATCTGAAAAGTCTAGAAGTCATAAAACACATGATATATCCAAGGAAGTATTTAAGATAGACAGACTTTGTCCCTTAAAGTTTGGGACTGAGTTCCACTACGGCAACACTTACTTAAACCCATTTCCACAGGGTCTGAGCACACTATACATACTAAGGAACACTGTGTGCGATGGTCACTTTCTGTTTATTGATTGATGTATTGGATAGTTGGGTATAAGACCAAAATGTTATAAAGGAGTCATTATGTTAACAATCTATTTCAACAAATAGGGGAAATCTAGTGAGGAATGTGTGAAATTGCCATCAACAATAATCAGGAGGCCTATCTGCTCATACTCTCAGATGTGAATAGAACAGCCCTGGACGGGAGCCAAGGGAGGTATAGTGCTCTGAGATGCCACCAAACCTCTGTCATCATCAAAGCAAGTAGACACGAGCTATGAATTTGTGAACTCCTGAAACAGTAACAAGGAATGTTAGCATATACCATGTAACAGATTATAAATCTGGACCTAGGCTATCTTTTTAGAAATCCTAGTGGAATCTGTGTGTGTCTACAGACAGGTCTGGTTATTGGCTTAATTTGATTAAAACCAAGTTTGTATTCTTTCTGATGGTGATGGATGAGTCAAGGGCCGTGAAAAAATAAAATTCACCGGGCCATAATCCTCAGTTTATCGCGTTCTGCTCTATTATCTTACGATGACTACCTGTGTGTGTGCCTGGATTCTGTGCAGTCTTCTGTAGGGTTTAAAACAATCAGTAGCCTTTCCCACTGTTTACACTCACTTCTAGTCATGCTTCTTGTGGCCGGTGCTGTCCTGTCCATGTTCCCTCTGCCGTCCTTGGAGGCTCCCTGCAGCTTATTCCTTACAGTTTCATGGGTCTCAACCAATGAGGGAGTAACTGATGGATAAGTACCCCAGCTCCGGCACCCACATCCCTCAGCAGGAAGATCTGAGCACGCACCACATTTCCCACTGAGGGTCTCCAGCAAGACTGAGCCGCGGATGCCACCGGTGCTCCTTCCAATAGCTTACCTCCCTCCCCATCCACTCCCTCACTCTGCTACTTGTAACTACCCTCCAACTAAGTGACTCCACCCAGAGCCTTGTCTCAGGGTCTGCTTGGGGTAAATCTAACTGAGATCTTTCCCTTCTCTCCTCCTCATATATTCTGTAATAAAAGTAGGCTAAATCCCAAAGTTAGCCTTTCTTCAAGGACAGAGTCCATGAACAAAAAAAAAAAGAATCCAATATAGTAATTCTCTTTCAGGCCCATAGCTTCATTTAATGACCAAATGTAAATTATGATCTTTATTTTAGACTCAAATGTAGTTGGATGACTGGCTTTTTATAGGTAGTTTCAAAAATACAAGATGTGTGTATGTGTGTGTGTGTGCGCGCGCGTGTGTATATATATATATATATACATATGCTGTATAAGCCAAAATTTTCTTTCTTTTTTCTTTTTTTAGTGTTCAAGAATCCATGTGAATTTAGACTGGAATTGAGATTTTAGTAACAGCCAACCAGACAAATTAAAGAACATGAGGCTTCCTTACTACCATGCTGTTCTGGCACCAGTAGTGGAAGGCAGAACTTCGGATTAGAGCTCATGAATGGGGTCCTTGCTTTGGGGTCTGCACATGTCCTCTTGGTGATGACAGCATTGGGCAAGAGGGTGAGCCTCAACTAAAAGCCTGTACTGAAATCTGTAAATCAGTACACTTTTAAATTTATCTTTTTTTCCTTTACAAAATGCTATACTCTGCAGGAAAAAAAAGCCCCATATTATAGCACACGTGATAAATTTCAACTCAATTCATAATCTGACAAGGTTAATATTTCCATTAATATTTCAGGTTTTTGCTAATGTAGCTCTGTGCCCTGCCAAATCATCGGAAAGTGACCCACAAATGTAAGTGCTTAATATACGGGTTGTAACCTAGCTACACTCTCCCTCCAATACACTGGAAAAATTCCTTAAGGGGATTTCTGGAAAATCAAGTTGTCATTAGATTGACTGATGCATACCATTACTACTTCTTTCTCTTCCTAGAAAAGACTGTGTAATGACAGAAAATCTGACTAATTCTAGCTTATTCAAAGGTTATCTGATAAACAACTTGGCCTTGATTTGAGGGGTCTATCTCAACACATCCTTTTATTAAACCTCCAATTATTATTCATTAGCATTTTTTTCCCTAGAATTTGTTCTTTTAAATTGTGCCTCATAGAAGAGCTACAGAGTTAGTAAATTTCAATGCACTGTTGATCAAAGTGTAGGACATTTTGAGCTCCAAAGTGTTTCTAATATAATGAAACAAAGCACATATTATAACTTTCTACTTTTATGCTAGCCTGGAGATTATTTTGGTTGATAGGAAAATCCAATTTAAGCAAAGAAGACTTGTACTTAAATTTTGAGCTAGGATATGATAATGCATGTGATGCCTTGTGCCTTCAATAAGCCATGCATGTAATAAAAATTAAAATCTGCTGAATTTTTCAAAGGAGAGGAAGACAGTGACATGTTCCTTTTGCAAGATGGAAAATTTTTTTCTCTTTCAAAATTCTTATTTCTATTTTGTTATTTTAAATGGCAATTCAATTACATCAGGATGCCAAACCAATGCAACGAACAGAAGGGATATTGTTACAAATGTTTCTCCTCCCAACAGAAAGTAGCTATCAGAATGGAAGACACCAGATCCCTAAGCAGCCACAGGGTTACATGTGGTGCTAAGGAGACAGATGATGTCATTCAATACTGCCCTGCCATATGAAAGGACAATGTGTCCGTTCAGGAACAAATGCTGAGAACACCGTACTCGGAAAACACCTGCCGGGGACATAAAGATATGTCAACACCTTCCCCAGATCATATCTTCTCTTGCAGCCAGCTTCATGTCTGTTGGTCTCAGAAAATAAGCATCCTCCATTGGCACCAACCTCCATCAACAGCACATCCCCAAAATTAAGTTCTAGTAACAACTGCTACTGTTGCTGTTTCCTATTGTTAAATTTAGCTTGTTTTGTTTAGGTTCCTCCTTAAAAATCCTGTTTCACATCAATTAACCAGAACACACTGAATACTCTTAATATTTTAAAGGTCTTGTTTCATCTTTTTGTGATTTTTACAAAAAATGCAGTCATGAAATGGACGTATGAAAGAGAGTAGCAGCACTTTGTAGCAGAAACCACACCAACATGGAATAGGACGTGGGTTCCTAACCTTTTTCAGCCACTATCTAGAACACCTCAACCAAATCACTCCAGCCTTTGAGTCCCAGTTTGGTTGTCTAAAAAATTTGTCTATTGAGCTAGGGGAGCTGAAGGTCTCCATGTCCATGTGAATTCCTAGAATTTGATGGAACCACAGGAGGCCCTTTCCAGAATTTACTTCTCAGTGGTTTGGAGTTGGGCAATCGGTGACATATAGAGGAAAGAGCCCCAGTGCTCAAATCTCAATATGGTGGCAAATACTGTCAGAAGGACAATGAAGAAGGAGGGACCACTTGGAATCTTGACAATGGAGACAAGAGGAGACTGAGCCTGTGCTAGTTCTTGAAGAGTGACTTCAATGAGGGGGAGGAGGATGAAGAAGGGCCAGAAGTTCTGGTGTGCCATATTAATGGCCCATGTTGGCGTACAGAGGGAAAGCCTGCCTGTTTATACTCCACAGTCTAGGAAAACTGGAATGCTTTGTGCAAATTAAAACCAATATGCACTCGACGAATCGCCATTTCCTTTTACAAAACACTAAGTCCTTTCGTTACATGCTTATATTGTTGCCTCATTTTACAACCCTGGTCACAGTCAATCTCATTTGAATGTAAACATTTTTTACCAAAATAAGGGGCAAGCTAGGTATAGGTCTCATTCAGAGGGGTACAGTGAGGTGGTTGGTGTTCACCAGGGAGTCAAGACCAACTAGAACTTGTGTCTCCCGACTTCACTGACCAGTCTTTCCACTCGCTCTGATTTTCGAGCTCAATGAGATGATGGAGGCGCTTTTAGAGCACACATCGTTAATAGATGGTACAAGAATGAAATTATCACTCTGATGTGATGACTCTCTAGTTCAGAGAAGTTGGAGAACAAAAGGGCCCATCAAGTCAAAGTATAAACTGTGTTTATAGTCATGGGGGACGGTAAATGGATACTTCTAGACTTGAACTGTTTACAATCCACTGTCAATTCAATTCTCAAAAATAGAGCTTCTGGTGAGAAAAAAAAAAAAAATCACTGATAAGGTAGAAATATTCAGTCCTCAGGTAGACAATATGGAGGTTCTAAGATAAGAGGCACAGCTCTGTTCCCTCGACCAGCCTGCAGGGCAGGCCACTGCACACAGCGCCCAGACCAAGATGGCAGGAGGGGTCCATGAGGATCATAGGCACCTCTCAGGGTGGGATTGAGCACAACACAACTCAACACCAGTGCTGCTGAATCACCCAAAGGAGGTCTCATCATGCAAACAGACCTCCACTCTCACACAACATAAAGTAAAATAGTAAAGTGCTCCAGAGTGGTGTTAATTCTGGTCTGATCGGCCTTTCAGAGATCATCTGCCCACAGGCAAGGAACACCATCCAGCCTGAAACAGGTGAAGTTGGTTGAAGAAAAGAATGTGGAGAAAATGTGTAAAGACTGACCACACTTCTGGATTTTTTTTCTTTTTGGGGTGCGGGGGCAAAAAAAACCCCCATGATGTACAGGTGGCCGGAAGATTTCTCCTGAGAAGAAGGAAAGGTGGAGATGCCAATAATACTGTGGATGGAAGAAGATAACAAGAAATAAAAAGAAGTTTTGTTGGAATTGACTTGAGGAAAGACTGCAAGGAGTAAAATGGAATAATTTAATGTTCAGATGCAATCCCTCAATGAACCCACACGCTAGAGACGACTAGATACCCAAGGCAGTTCTATGCACGAAACACTCGCAGTACGCTGAATTATTTTTTTTGAAACAGGTGTTGACCCTTTGTTTCCTTGCCCTCTTCACTCTAGGCTTGGCCATGGGCCTCAGTCTGACCAGTGAAATGTGAGCAGCATGATGTGTGCTCCTTCTACACACAACTTTAAGAGCCAGTATGGGGCTCACCATGTTCTTGTTTCCCTCTGCTTTGGGGACCAGCAGTGTCCCCGGTAATGGCTGCTGTAAGCCCGGGTCCCATGCCTGGCACAAAATGGCAGCCCACTGATACTGGACAAACACCAGTGAGCAGGCATTATTGCTGCCAGCCACTCTGACTTGGGGTCGATTTCTGCCACAGCCCAGTCTAGCTCTTGAGATAGATATAACACCGCAGGGCCATGTCCGCTGCCCCACGCGTTCAGTCCTTGTGTGCACAGGATTTTCAAAGCATGGAACATTTCAGTACTAATCTGTGTTTCTTTTTTCCATGATAAAAAACAGGAATGACACGTCTAAAAGATGTTTTTCTAACTAAAGGCTGAAGTCATCAGAATCTACCTATTCTTCGTGGCGGCAGATGTCATCCTGCACACAGAGCGTTGTGGTCTCTATTCTCCTATCGGGGGTGCCCTGGCTGAATACAAAAGCTATGGGGTTTCCTCAACCAACCGCATGTCCCCATACTCAGGGACGCTGGCAGTGCAGGGTTTCACAGGGACGTTCACAGCATCGGCCGGGACAAGGACAAGTACCCCAGTCTGTCTGCTAGGCGCCGAGCGAGGTCCTTGCCTGACGGAGGTGAGCCTGCAGGTTCACTCTGCTTAATCCCTTGGCAGAGGGGATCCTAGTGTGGAGCGGCCTGCTCTGCCTGAGCCCGGATGCTCGGATTTATGAACCCAGATGAGCCTGTAAGGGGGTGTGAGAGACGAGGCTGGCTGCCGGGGGCGCACAGAGCTTTGGAGGGAAGACTCAGTGCCTTCAAGGCTGCGACCAAGATTTGCCTCAAAAAAGGTCTCTCAAGTCACATTTGGGGCACTCAGAATTGTTGATCGAAGAACAACATGTGGAACACCATGGACATGAACTTCCTCCTTGTCTTCCGAGGAAATTACTGAGCTGCTCAACTTGAATGCGGATGCTGTGCTCTTAATTCCCGATTCTTTTCCGCACTCAACAAATATTTATTGGCTACCTTCCACATACCGGTTCCCGTTCTGAGTGCTTTGTAAGCATCATCTCACTTAATGCTCCCCAAAACCTAATCAGTGAGCAAGTCTTCTTTTGCCCATTTCTACAAAGAGGAAACTGAAGGCCAAACAGATGGTGGAGTCAGGACTTGAACCCACAGAGCTGTAGTCCATGGTTAGAGCTCTTCTTAACTGGTCTCCTAAACTGTACCCCAAGAGAAAGGACAACCCATAAATGGGCAGATGAATAAATAACAGCTTCGGCTAGTGACAGGGAGGGGGCTGCTCCCCATGGCAGTTTCTCGAGTTGTGGCTAATTCCCCTTTATCTTTGGGGGGGTGAATGGACCTTTTTCCAAAGGCTGAATGTGGAGACTTGAACCCCAGAGCAAAATCGCTTTTGGGGTGAGCCCCATCAGTCTCCTACACCATCAACAGCCCTCAGCCTCTTCCCACCCACCCAGTCCGAACCTCCCCCCACCAGAAGCACCCCCCAGACAATGCTGGGGCATAGAACAAATCGCAGCTGATATCAAAGGTTGTCTTTGAAAAGGGAGGGAGCTGAATATTCTGGAAGCAACTGCTTGACATTTCTCTTATGGACCCATGATTGGATCCTGAACCAGGCACTTCCTTTTTTTCTGCTGTGCATACAGAGACGAGTAGATGGCATGGAGAGGGGACCCAAGGACTCCCTAGCGCTGAAGTCGACATTCCCATTGCTGCTTATTTGTCTTGAAAAATACAGTGCCCTGATGCCAGGCTCCAGAGAAAAGCCTCCAAAGACACAACCCGGCAGGTAACACCCTTTAAATAATGTGCCTGCCCTCAAACATGGGTTGTCATCTTGGGCAAGGACGCGGTTGATACCAAGAGATGTGCCCACAATTTCTGCACACATCCTCTTCTCCAGAAAAGAAGAACAATGAGGGAAGACAGATAACAGAACTGTACTAATTCTCATTCCGCGCATCAAGCAATGTCCGAAGCTTCCTCAGATTTAGTTAAAGACGCAAGCAGCAAACAGTCCAGCAAAATCCCCACAGCAAAAAGCTGAAGGGCCGTCACATCCTAGAATTTTATTAAAAGGAACTCAAATGAAATGCCTGGGGTTGAAACTCAAGAATAAAGGTTAGCCTTCTGGCTGCAGTTTCTGGACGGTGGCTTGGTACATACCCGGTCTATGTAATCACATTGCTGACACAGTCATATTTAAGCTCTGTCTTTGTCTTTAGAGAATGCATTCTTAGTAACACTGCAGATTTTCGTTCAGGTATTCTCCCACCTAAGTCTCATGCATAGTTCTGTCTTTGGAGACAATCACATTGAATATCAGCTAAAAAACAGTGATTCTTTTTCAAGACCTCATATTTATTGCTACCTGACAAAAAGGAAGTCATGGCTTGGAGGTTCCATAATTTAAGAAAAAACATGTTGCAATACACCTTACTGCAAGTTACGTGTGATGATAACTCAAGTTTAAATCATACAGGTAATGCAGTAGGAAACCTTGACTTAGTGTGTTTTCTGACTCATTTATTCTGAGCATATATGTTAAGGACACATACAAATTTTAAGTTCATAGGAAGCTAACTGGCAGCCTGTGGGCTGAGCCTGGGCAGGCAGACAAGCTCTGATCAGCTTGTAGAGGGCACACATGGGGTGTGTGTGTGTGTGTGTGTGTGTGTGTGTGTGTGTGTGTGTGTTTAGGTGAAGGAATTTGAACAGGTACATCTGGCAGTTTCATTGTATACATTTACCTTGTTGGCATTTGGGGCTGGACAGTTCTTTGCTGCCCTGTACATGATGGGATGTTTAACAGCATCTACCCCACAGACTGAGACTAGACTTTCGTAGCTCGTAACTGGTGAAATGCCAGTAGAGGCCCCATCCCTGTCTCAGACAACCCACACTGCCTCCGGCCACTGCCCAATGCTCTCTCCTGAGGAGTGGGGAGGAGGCTGGAAAGTTCCCCTGGTTGAAAACCTTGGCTCTGAATCGTAAGACTTCCCCTTTGGAACTCTAACCTGACTACTTTTGCCCTATTGTCCCTGGCCTTCCCTTCCTTCCCACCCTGGACTCTGGATCCATCACTTCAATCTTTTTCTTGTCCCATCCTTCCAGAATGGGAGAGCACACCTCTCTAGGGTGTCCCTTGGAAGAACACCATGACTTTTGTTCACGTGCCATTGGCCAGAGGTCATCGTAAGTCTGTCCGTCTCTCTCAGGGATGCTGGGACATGTCTTTAATCAGGGTGGCATGTCTCCTTACTATAGGAGAGAAAGGATACTGGGAGACAAAATAGTGGTCTCTGTCACAGGCAGGGACTGCAAATGCAGCATTTCCACAACAGAAACCATCACCTTCCCTCCTCTTGTAACCTTACTCCAGTTAAAAGGTAACCATGCAGAAACCTGCTCTCACCCTTGGTTACTCTTTCCCTCTTACCATCCTGTGTCCATGAAGCTGCGATTCCTGTCCTTCCCACTATGTACAAAACTTGCCCCTCTTCCTTGCCCCCCATCCTGTTCCCAGCCACTGCTGCTGAGGAGTGTCCAACTTGGACAGGTGTCGTGCATCATTCTGGCACCCAGCGTTCACTCTTGAACTCTGCTGGAGCCATCTGTTTACTTTCCTGCCCAAGGCTGCAGGTGTTGGTGTGCCCGAAGTGGGCTTTCTTTGGTATCATATCCCCATATGGGACACCAAGCTGACAGATAGGAGACACTCAATAAACATTTGTCAGATACAGGAAGGAAGGTGTGAATGTGCAACTAACAAACACCTCATTACGCTTTAAATCAGATTTCCTCTGAGTAGCTCAGTCAATCGTCTGGTGTTTCAATAATGGAAATCTGAAGAATATCCTGGCCTCCACTCTGTCACTCACTAAGTGGACAATGGGAAAACTATAACTTCTTTGGCTCTCAGAGTCCTCCTTGTAGGCTGACAGGTGTTTGAATAGATTTCTACTGTCATTTCCACTTTTAGATTTCTTCCACTCTGGAGGGTATCAGAAAGAAGTGGAAAGACATCCTTGAGTGTGGCAGCCAAAAAGAGATACATTTTTTTTTTTTTTTTTTTAAAGATTTTATTTATTTATTTGACAGAGAGAGAGATAGCGAGAGCAGGAACACAAGCAGGGGGAGTGGGAGAGGGAGAAGCAGGCTTCCTGCCAAGCAGGGAGCCCGATGTGGGACTCGATCCCAGGACCCTGGGATCATGACCTGAGCCGAAGGCAGACGCTTAACGACTGAGCCACCCAGGCGCCCCAAAAAGAGATACATTTTGAATTTTTTTTGTTTTGGTAATTTTTAAAAACCTGTGCTTTTCTGCACTAAAAGAAATGACGGGAGAATGGATATAATAAATACGTGTATGTGTATTACGTATGTGTGTAACACATGGGTATATATGTTTACACCTACAGACGTCTATACACCTCTAGATATAGATTCAGAGACATCTTTTGATTGGGTCACGGTGCCCGGGAGTTGGCGTGCACGCACAGATTTCCAGGGCGGCTGTGGAGAACCAAGGGTGGTTCTATTCTTTCATATATTTTTTCTGAAGGTGTGCCGAAATCTGATCTTTCTAAAGCAAAGGAAGTGGCACTGCTGTTTTTTATTCTGCAGGTAGAAGGCAAGTGCACATGTAAACGACTTGGGGCCAGGCTCCTGCTGCTGACTCCTGTGCTCGGTGTGATGCAAGGTGCACAGCTCAGAACAGGGCGCGGAGCCACAGAGGAGAGGATGAATAACTTATGAATTTCAGCCTTGCCAACGTGAAAAAGAGGGCGGGTTTCTTGCCAGGAATCAAAAACTGAGATCAGCGTGGGAACGAAAGTCACGGCTAATGAGAAGAGAGGCGATATTACATTAAAACATATTTATTGATTAATTTGAATCACAACATCAGCCTATAGAGGCTTGGGAATTCTCAGCTTGGTCATGCCAATAAGCATATTTGTCAGGCGGTAAACAGATTTTTAAGAGCACTGAAGGGACAGGTGATGAAGCTGATATCTGATAAAACACCACATCCTGTGCAGTGATTTCTAAGGAAAATCGCACGCTGCCCTCCCCCGAGCCTGTGCAGACCTGAGCTCAAGCCTGGATTGGATCAGGAATATACTTCAGTTATCTACTGCTGCCAAATGAATCACCCCAAAGCTAGTGGTTTAGAGCAGTGATGCATTTTTTTCATCACGATCCTGTGGATTGGCGGGGTGGTTCCTCTGTGGTTTCGCTGCGGTCCAGCCACGGGACTGCACTCACCAGGAGGGCTGGCTGGCTGGAAGGCCCACCATGCTCCCAGCCACACGGCCGCAGCTTCTGGTAGGAGGCTGGGCCTTGGTTCTCCTCCACACAGTCTCTCATCCTCCGTGAGGCTGGATTGGCTCCCTAATGGTGATCTCAGGGCAGTAGCCCCAGAAATGAGAGGGGACCTTCAGGGCTTTATAAGGCCTCTGCTCCAAACATCCCAGAGCATGACTTCCCATGTTCTTTTAGAAAAAGTGAGAAAGAAGCTTGTCCAGATTCAAGGGATGGCGGGGAATGGCGGTGGTTTTCATCGGACACAGACTGGGTGGCAGGGCCGTCCAGCATTCACGGATCCAAAGGTTAAATAATTTTTGTAGGCTCTGCATGCTCAGGCCATCTCCACGAGCAACCCCAGAGCCCAGGCTCAAGTACCGATCAGGGAGATCCTGGATTCCAACTTGACTCTCTGTGAATTCACCGCGTGTCCAGCTCTACACACCACTTCTCTCTCTTCTCTCTCTTGTCCAAACATTGGCTCCGGGCTGGACTTCCACTCCTTAGGCGGAGACCGGGGAGGACGGGCTCTCAATGAGGATATGAGGTGAATGCTACTTCGTCGCCATCACTATGTCCCCATTTTGGCTTCCACCCCAGATCAACACTTAGCAAATAATTCTTAGAAATGCCTTCAAACCAGTAAGACACACAATGGAAATTCAGCAGCTGTCCACAAATGCAGTGAGTCACTTTCAGCTTATTTTAAGATCGTTTCAGACATCAGTCTGTATAAATTAGCTCAGACAATGTGGGGGGCGGAGGTTTCAAAGTTAATGTTGACTCCTTGTCACGAAAATAAAAATAAACAAAAATTGCGTAGGATTGAGATTTCTTTTAATAAACAATTTTGAAAGGAAAGGAGAAAATTAATGGAGTGGCATTCAGATATGTGTCATGATTCAGTCTGAAGTGGTCCACTGAAATATCTGGGAATGTTCTGTTCTCTGTTCAGTGATTTTACTAAAATGCTTTTCTGGTAGCTGATAGAAACATACAATACCACACTACCCAAAGCAAGATGTTCTTTGCGTATAATATATGCAATTATGATTGAGCAGGATATCTTTAAAAGAAGCAGCCAGATTTTCAATTCAGTTGACGGACCTTAAGATTCTTACTCAACTTGGATTCACAATCGAGAAACTCACATAAAATAAGATGTCGGATCCTCAGTCATGCTTTTCCTAATATTGCAAAACTATAAAAAAAATCGGGTTTTAAAGGACCATGCATTTAAAAAGTGAAATAGAATTATGTACTAACTTTCCATATCACAATTGCCAGAAGATCATAATGATAGTTACTTGTGTTTACAAATGTTCCACCGCAGCTGAACGGTTTTGTCCATAAGACCGTGCACCCGCTGGTTGTACGTTGCTGACGGCATCCACACAACAGCAAAAACAGTATTCATGATATGAGATGGCCCCGGGAACTCAGCTATCCCTCCTGCAGGTCTAAAACTTGTCCAGGATGTTCAAGGTCCCAGCAAGTCCCCCTACAGGACTTGCCACCATTTCTTTCATAAGATTCCAGAGAGATGGGTCTGCTCATTTCTCCCTGCATAATCTCTTCCGTTATACTCCCTGTGCCGCTTTGTTCTTCTAGAAGATCTACCCTTGCCCTTCATCTTAAAGGGGGCAGAGAAGCCTCTTCTGAATGGGGTTGCTATGGGATCAGAGGAAGAGATGTTTACAAAGGGCTTAGAACAGTGCCTGGCAGGCAGGAGGCCCGTGCATATTAGCCTCGGTGATAGCAAAGTCCCCTTTGGCTGGTACAAACCCGCGTGCATTGTGCTTTTCTCTGAATTAGGACTGGTTTCATAGCTGGTGATGCCCACTGTCATTAATTATTCTCTAGCTCCTTCACTTACCCTGGTTTGCCCCACTATAGTCTCATTGACTTTGGGGGGGGGGCGGAATGGGCAGAGATAATGAATTTTATTTACATATCCTTTGAAATTCTAGATGTCTATTACACTCATCAAATGATCAGTAATTATGATTGCATTTGTTGATGACTCTAAGTAGATGAATAAGATAGGGGCTCAAATTTAGGTGTCACATTAAAACCAGTATGGGGCAGAACTTCCCTCCCACGATACCTAATAAAATAGACCAACATTTATAAAACCAACAAAGAAATTTCACCAATTACAGCAATGACACAAAAAAGGGCATGACTCAGTATCATAAACTCCAAAACCAATGGCCAGGAAGAGACAGAGAAGATTCCAGAGCTGAGCGTGAGGTGGGGTAGGCTTGGGTCTTACTCTGCCCACCCCTCCACGCAGTCTCATGGAGGAGACAGAGCCCAGAGAATTCTTGCTCGTGCCCACAAACCTGAGGAACAGCAAACTTATTAGTTCGCATGGAGATCACGGCACGGAGGAAATGGTATGATGTGCCATCTACTTTAAAGGGTGTTCCTTCTAGATCCCAGATAAATTAGGGAAAATGCCCACCACCTCCAAAACTGATACCTCGGGGAAGAGGGAGGAGTAGTGGGGTCAATCCCATACCATAGTCGGGGGCAGCTGGAAACAGATGCGTGGAGGGGTGGACACTATTCTTAGGGTCCCTGCAAGTGGGGGACAGAACCCTGGGAACGGTCTTTCCTCCCATCTCATCCCGCAAGGACAGATGAGGTGTAAAGAACAGAGAGTACTCAAGTCCTAGAGGATGTTAAATTATCGAGGTGGGCAGGGAGCCCAGAACAGGTGCTCAGGGAACAATGGAGCATCCTTCAGGATACGACCACTGCCCCGGTGTCTGCCCTCCGTGGATTCACCTGTGAGTCTCTCTGGCTACTGCGGACTATCCGGTCGCAGCTTCTCCCGACCCCCCACCTCCTGCTCATCACCTATGGCCTTTGCTGGGGGGCGTCACTCCACAGCAGTGGCACGAAGCCGGGACAGTTCTGTGCCCTGACTCAGGGGTATGTGGTGGTACCCGGAGACACGGTCGGCTGTCACACTGGAGGATGCCACTGGCCTGCGGTGGGTGGACGGCAGGGACGCCGCCACACGTCTGTCAGCGCACAGGGCAGTCCCACAGCCAGGAAGGAGCCAGCCCCGGGGGCCGGCACTGAGCCTGAGAACGCCCGGAGTGCCCGGCATCCTACTTTGTAGCCTGTCAGTTACCTTGTATATGTTTAAAGTTCCGTTTTGCATAAAAAGGCGACAGAATAAGTCGGCTGATAAAATCACATCATACTTCTGGTCCTCTGGGAAGCACTGGAGCTTGCAAGCCTGGGAGAATCGCCCCGAGTTACACACACAGAGGCAGAAGCAGGCATTTTGTGCAGAATGAGAAAAGAGACTTGCCACCCTGAGTCGTGTGGGCGCGCTCGGATCCTCGGGGGTTGCAGGAGGGATGGAGAAGCAGAGCCGCAGAGGGGGCCCCCAAGCATGGCCGTATGACACGGACTTAGTGTGCAAGGACTGCTGGAACAAAGCACCACAGCCTGGGGGCTGAAGCCACAGAAACACATTTGCTCACATTTCCAGAGGCCACAAGTCCAAGGTCAAGGTGCCCCAGGACTGGGATCTCCCGAGGCCTCTCCTTGGCTTGCAGAAGCTGTGCCTTCACCTGGTGTCCCCTCTGTGCATGAGAGATTGAATCTCTTCTGCTCAGGACACCAGTCAGCCCGGATGAGCGCCACTGCACCTCAATTTCACCTGATCTAAGTACTGGAGTACTGGAGGTTATGACTTCACCATATGAACGTGGGGGGCACAGTTCGGCTCCTGGGTGAAGATGTCCTTCATTAGCAGGACAGAGAAGAAGGAGGGGGTGATACGCAGGCCCCCACGTGGCTGCCCTGGCCCATGAGCAGACAGACCTGCCCTGGCTCGGTCTCGCTCAGACTTCTCCACACTGCCTCTTCATCTTGCTACCTGGTTAAATGTTCTCACGGCTCCTTAAATATTCCTGTCTCTTCTCTAACTGTCCTGCCCCCACTCCCCACTGCTGCCCCCTCTGGGTCCCTGTCACCCAGGTGCGCCTAAGCTATGCAGCAGGAGCGTCCCCCGGGCAGCATCCGAGGCTCTCGGCTTGGCCAGGAGCCATCCCCTCCGTGGAGGCCTGGGATCCCAGCATCCTGGGCTTCACGGTGAGGCCCAGGAGTTGCACCCTTGGTTGGAACCAGCACGTGACCCAGAGCCTCCGTCCACAGAGTGTGGGGCAGGGGCGGGCGACTTCTTTCTGCAAAGGGCCAGGCGATCCATAGCTCAGGGGTGTGCTCCATCCAAACCACTCAAGGCCACCATCATGGTGGGAAAGCAGCTGTAGACAATGTGCAAACAAACAAGGATGCCTGGGTGCCAAGACTTCCCTAGTGGGAACCGAAACTGTAATTTCATATACTTTTCAAGTGTCAGGAAATATTACGTTTCTTTTGATTAAAAAAAAAAAAAATCACGTTAACAATGTAAAAAGCATCCCTGGCTCAGGAGACTGAACCCAAGCAGATGGTGGGTTAATGAGATTTGGCCCTTGGGCTGCAGTTTGAGGATCCTGGCTTAGAGAAACCGCTCTTGGAAATCACACTTAAAGGCATGCCAGACATGTCAGAATTGTCACTGACAACCGAAGTAAGAACAACAAAGGGAATATCATTCCACCAAAGGGCACTGTTTTATGATTTCGGTGATCTGTCTCTCATCTGTTATTCAATGTGCTGGACTTTCCAATAAAAGCCTTCAAGTAGATCTCCTCGGAAAATGCCCATTTCCAAGTTCTCTTTGGGTTTTCCGCTGAAAAGGAGGGCACAGTGGCTCAGCACCCAGGCTCGGGTGTCCAGGCGTCTGGAAGCAAATCCCAGCTCCCCCACCTGCTCGAGTCTCGATGGTACTGGTTTACGGGGGGATGTGGCCACATCCTGGATTTAAGCGGCTGGCTGCCACGGAGGTGACCATGTCGCCGCATGATTCAGGACAATGATGGGGCAGTACCGTCACCGCACACCAACCAGACGACAGGAATTCATGTCTGAGCTGGCCACTGCTTTGCATGGGGCTCCTAACCTTTCTGGGCCTCGCTTCCCCACCCCTGCACCCAAAGTGGAGGGGCAGGCCTAATCCCAGTCTCCTTCTCGCTATAGAAGCTAGGGAAGCAATCATTCCAGAACACTTATTTTTAGATTAAAAAAAAAGTCAACTTGAGTTTAGCTGCAAACAAAAGTATCTCATTTCCCCACTCAATAGCTAATTCTCTAGCAGTCAGAATTCAGAACACATGTTGCTTGATTTACGGTGGCAACCAGTAATTTGTGTGAGAAAGACTTAATTTAGAAGAACGCACATGTCATTTTTTTTCATAACCAAGTAAGAGTTACAATTAGTTTGATTCATATGCTGTCACGATGCCTCCACCACACGCACAGTGAACAATACAAAGTTTTTAAGGCAGCTCTTTGATAGAGAGGGCTATTTCTCAGTTGTGTAATTAATACTAAACATAAACCCTCCTCCATTTTCCTCTTGAACGTCTCATGCCCACTCAAGGATCATCTCCTATGAGGGGATCATCCAGTAGGAAAACCACTGAAGAGACTCACTTTTTACTGAGTTTTGCTCTGTAATGCTCTACTTTTGGGAAATTGCCAGAATACATAAAAGCGAAAAGTCCAAAATAACAGCAAAATTAAAAAAAAAAAAAAGCCTCAAAATTTCCTCCCATTTTTACCCACTTCTTAACACATAGCAAATTTAAAAATAATATCATTTAGGGGTGCCTTGGTGGCTCAGTCGTTAAGCATCTGCCTTCAGCTCAGGTCATGATCCTGGGGTCCTGGGATCGAGCCCCGCATAGGGCTCCCTGCTCGGCATTGAGTCTGCTTCTCCCTCTCCCACTCCCCCTTCTTGTGTTCCCTCTCTCGCTATATCTCTCTCTGTCAAATAAATAAATATAATCTTTAAAAAAATTTTTTTAAATAATATTTTATCAAAAGCCAAATGACTCAAAATGTTTTCCAATGTTTGATTTAAAAATTTAAGGGACACAAGAATGGATTTAAAAGGAGAATGGGTAGGTGTTCATGACTAAAGAATCAAGTGTTCATGATTCCTTGGGTTCTAGTCACAAAGTTCTTCCCATGCTTATCCCCTCAGTCATACTTGGAAGTTAAGTAATTAAAATCACATAAGGACTGATCAGGAAGAAATAAAAGAAACTACCCACAGATCAAATCTTAAGAGAAGTTATTATAAGGGACATGGCATCGTGGATAAGGGATAAATGGAGTTTATTTTAGAATGCGTGTGGGTATATGTTTCATATGCCATTGAGAAATATACTCTTGGTACATAAAGCAGGTCTGTGCTTTCTATTATAAAGTTAAATCACAGGATAATAGTATCCTGTGATTTCAAAAAAGCCATTCAGTCCAATGATATTTTGCCACAAAAATGAATACATCAATTATTCTTTTGAAAAACATGATCCAGGGGCGCCTGGGTGGCTCAGTCGGTTAAGTGTCTGCCTTCAGCTCAGGTCATGACCCCAGGGTCCTGGGATCGAGACCTACATCGGGCTCCTTGCTCAGCGGGGAGCCTGCTTCTCCCTCTCCCTGCTGCTCCCCCTGCTTGTGCTTGCTTTCTCCCTCTCTCTGTGTCAAATGAATAAATAAAATCTTAAAAAAAAAAACAAAACAAGATCCAATGTCTTGTCCATAATACACGCTCAATAAATATTGGAAGGATGAACATTATTTAGAGATTCCAGCTTAGTCCCATCTACCTGGGTGGCAGCAGCCTCTTCAATTGGATAAACATGGAGCCGTCAGATGAGCTGGAAGGGGAGAGTCGGGGACAGCCATCTTTCACAAGTGACAGGCTTACCTCCCTCAGGTGGCACAGCACTGGGTTGGAAGCCCACAGCTTCTCCCGTGTGACATGCCCTTTCCCAGTGACATTCCTACTCTACACAGCCTACCTTTGGGTTAATTGTGCAGTGTTTTTCATATACTAGGCACTGAAATAAAATAAATACATTAGAAACCAGAACATGTCGCTAGTGAGAACTCCTATGTCCTGAGCGGTTCCTACGTGCCAGGCACTGTGCATGAGCCGCCATGATGCTAGGGCGTCGTAATGGAAAATGACCCAAGCTCTCATCGCCTGCCGGTGGTAGTCCTTTTGTGCTGCTCAGGTTTGACTCATCTTCATCATTCATTCCTTTGGCTCTTTCGGTCTTTGTTCCTTCTAATTCTTTTTCATTGTCTCCTGTTAAGAAGTACCGCTAGTTCAGGTGATTCTCACAAAAACCATGAGACACTCTTATCCTGAGCTAGATTCAGATATGGTTCAACATGTGTTCTGGGAAACCAGCGGAGCTGTGATGGATTCTCATTCCAAAGTCAGTGAAGACTGAACAGGCCACTGACAGACAACAAGCTTCTCATCACCGTTCACATCACCACCAAAATCAGAGCACCTGGCTTCTTCCAGGGCCAGGCGGGTCTCAGGCGACAGTGAAACAGAAGAAAGGCCCTGACAGATGGATTCCCCACTGCAACCTCAATGTCATATATTTTTTTTTTATTTCTCTGATTAAAAAACACCTCTGTTTGCTGGATCATTATTCCCAAATGGGTGCTTATTGTTCTTAATTTCTCCTGATTTCCAGTGATTCCCCCCCACCATATTAGTCAAGGTCCTCCAGAGAAAACAGAATCAGCAGCATGTAGGTTACCTATGTCTGTACTTTTCACAACTTTACAGAGCTCTGTGCCTACATTTATCTATATCTACTGATCATCAATCAATCAATCCATCCTTGTCATCATCTACCTTCAGCTTCATTTTATGGAATTGGATTACGCGATTGTGGGGGCTGGCGAGTTCAAATTCCACAGGGCAGGCCAGCAGGCTGGAGACCCAGGGAAGAACAGGTGTTGCATCTTTTTTTTTTTTTTTAAAGATTTTATTTATTTGACAGAGAGAGACACAGCGAGAGAGGGAACACAAGCAGGGGGAGTGGGAGAGGGAGAAGCAGGCTTCCCGCCGAGCAGGGAGCCCGATGCGGGGCTCGATCCCAGGACCCTGGGATCATGACCTGAGCCGAAGGCAGATGCTTAACGACTGAGCCACCCAGGCACCCCCAGGTGTTGCATCTTGATTCCAAAGGCAATCTGCTGGCAGAATTCCCTCCTCCTCGGGGGACCTCACTCTGTTTTAAGGCCTTCAACTGATTGTAAGAAGCCCACCCTCGTTATGGGAGGATCTGCTTTACTCAAAGTCTACTGATTCAAATGTGAATCTCTTAAAAACACCTTCATAGCAAACTCTAGATGGATGTTTGACCAAACAGCTAGGTACGACGGGCTGGCTAGTCAAAAAGACACATAAAATGAACCATTGCACCACAGTTTTAGACAGCTGAAGTAATGGAACGGGCATATGATAGAAGAAGTACTGAATTTCATCTTCATAAAATTTTTCACTAGAGCTGTTTGTGGAGAAATCTAGGGCATTATATATTGAATTTTGTTTTCTTTTTCTCCAGAGAAATAGCATCCTCAGGCAACCACAAGCAAAGAGGGAGACATCAATCTACAGAATTCAAACCAATCACAGGGCATCATCCTGCACGTCTGGTATCATATGCAGTGGAAGTGGCCCCCATCTACCTGGTCAACACTTAAACGTCTCCTTTCCAATGGAGGGAGGGAGCGTAAACAAGCAACGGTTTCATAAAATCTCCCTTACGCCTATGGAATACTTTAGCTTTAATTAGTATGGTTAAAGATAACAAACAGTTAATTCTAGTGAGTGGAAGGTAATTGTACAAAATTATTCTACATCTAAGACCGTTACTTTATTGCTCTACCCACATCAGTAGAGTAGGTGTTCCTTCTAATCAACGAAATGGCTTCTCCCTCTTGAACAAGAATTTGGCATGCTGGTTTATTATTTCAGAAGAGAATATTATCCTGTCATAAGTACTAAGAGAGGTTGATGAATCACATAGTAAATACTGAGCTATAATTACTCAAAAAAGAAGTGTCTTTTGGAGTTTGGAAGCAGATGAATAGTCACCAAGAACACAGGTTCTCCCATTCCAAGATCTCACTCAGACTAATATTTCTGGATGGTCTGACAGTGGATCGCAGGGTCCTTGCCAAAGCATCTTGTACTTGTTGGAACCTGAGAGTAGAACACGGCATGGAGAAGGCTGATGCTCCTCTTTCTCAGCCACGTAAATCATCCTTGCCATAACACCGTATTTGTTGGAGTTTACGCTTTTCCTCATTAGGGAAATGCCAAGCCAAGGAGTCAGAAGCAAACGTCTCTCCTTCGGATGGCTTGTGACACAGGTGATTAGCTCTTGGACGTCGAACAGGTCTTTCACCCATGCTGGCAGGAGGCTTCTCTCCCTCCCTCCACTCATCCCTTCATATATATGTGATGATTCCACCAAATGCCAGAACCACATCTACGAAACCAACCCTGCCCGCAGGAGCTCTTAGTCTGCGTACAAGTGCTCAGGCATGAAACAGATCCTAGTGGTGGACTTTAGGGTTTTCTTCGAGTTATGTTCCAAGGTGCAGATGAGACACAGGAAGGAAGATCAGTCCAGGGGATGGAATCAGTGAACAGGACCCAGAGCAGGACAGAACGGAGCAGGAAGCTGGAGGGCCGGGTGAGCCCCAGCACTTGGGCTCTGCGGGGCAGCGAAAGAGCAGGGCATGTGGATCCATCCAGACAACTGGGGCCAAAATCCCGATCCCTATGCGCTGGGCTGTGATCCCGGGGACTTCACATATCAGAATCTTACTTCTGTCCTCGACAATATGAGTTCCGCCTACTCTGCGTGTTTTCATTGAAGTTGCTGGTAAAACCACGGAATGTTTCTGGTGCGATGCGGGCACTAAATTATTGCAGTTACCACCCTCCCAGGCAGCCCTAGAGAATGTCATCTTTAATGTGTAGGCAGCACGTGGGCCCGAGGGGAGGTGGTTCCTCTCCCTCCTGCAACCTGGAAAAAGGGATATAAGATTTTCCTCTAGCAATTATACCAAAAAACAAACACAAATAGACCGAGCACAGACCTCTTCAAGAGCAATATGCTGCAGAACGGCTTGGCTTGTAAGAACCCAGTGGAGAACAACAGCAAGTGGGAAAGGGAGCGAGAGAGGAAGCTGCTGATGGTCTCTCTGGGCCATCCAGGGAGAGGCCAGGCAGGCTCAGGACCACCAGTGTCCAGACTGTGGCCGTGTGGAACCCCACAGAGGAGATGCGTGCAGCAAGGCAGCCCTGGGAACCCATCTTTACAGCAATCCCTCTAGCTCCACTCATTCTGATTCTGGCCCCTGGTGCATAATTCATATACAATTAGACAGACCTCCAATACAAGGAGTGTGAACGGACCTGCAAATGTGAGCATCGTGCTTTAGGCAACAGTGGGGTTTCTCAGTGTAAATCCACAGACGATCTGCCTTCTGCTTTTGATGCTTGGTGCATGGGAGTCTGCTCCCAAGAGCGGGTTGCTGACAAATCAGGTGGCCGACCATCCAGATTGAAAGGTAAGCCCTGGCTGAGGAGAAACGCTCAGCCACCATGTGGCAGGCTAGCTTGGTGGACATCCAGGTAGACACCCAGGACATCCAGGGGACACCTGTGATCACTCAATGCAGCAGAAGTGGGGTGGGGTGGGGGGGGAGGGCAGATGGTAGGGTGGTACTCCTGAGCACAGTGTCTCATCATGATTGCTGATAAAGAGAGCCTTTTCTTATCATCCCTCTCTGAAAGCAAAAGTCTTACTGGAGAACAGAAATAGTTCCTTACAATTGAAGTAGAATTTTAAAAATGAGTTTTCAATTCAGCAGTGAGAAAAAAACACACCTCGCCTGTTTTCAGATTGAACAATTTGCGGCTCGGGCCCGTGGGTTATTTTGCCCTATCTTTTGCCATTAAATGTTTTTATTAGAAGTTTTATGAAGAGATTCTTTTGAAAGGTTCCTGTAACCTCAGTTTTGATGGTTTCCATAAACAGAAATTGCTAGTGTTACCTTGAAAAGGCATTTCTACTTTATAGTGCATTGGCACACTGAACCTGGAAGCTTCCAGCTAGCTTGTGCTCAAAGAAATGGACAGGCTATTTTAGGCATTAGAGATCCACACAGGGGCATCTCCAAAGTCATCCTTTGAAAACCACCTTCCAGCCCAACCTGCCGAGTTCCTTCAGATGCCTCTCACACCCCTGCAATTCCCATTGTAAAGTATTCCCATGTAGCACAGAGCAAAATCTCCTTTCAAGAGAGTTCTAGGATATGCAAAACTCCGTGGAAGGTGCGTCTGGCCTCAGGCCTTTGTCTTTGATCTCAGAGTCCCACTTGGCAGAATCTTGACCCAATGCATTTGGGACTGCCCCGAATATGTTCCTTCTACCAGTCTCACGTAGGGCTCTGTCCTATGGAAGGCGCTCACTGGTCTTCCAGAAGAACCGATGTTCAAGGATCAGGATTGTTAATGTGGCCACATGTAAATGAGCCCCATTCCAGGCCCTTCGTGAGGGCTCTGAAGGAACATGCTTCATTTTGTCTTGCACATGGCATCCCATCAGCCCACCAATGCAGCAGCCATAGTGTCTTTGGGGTCTTTCCGTTCAAAGTCAGAATCCTGAGGTCTCCTTGTGGGCACTGGAGTCTTAGGCTTTAGGCTAGAGGTTCCAAAAGTGAGGTGTTGCAAATACAAGAGTGTACCCAAAGACACGAGCCAACTGTCACTTTGGAGTGACCAGTGACAGTGCCAGGGGTCTCTGGGAAATGTGCATCTATGCTTTCCCCCAGGGGAAGGCCTGGGGGATGGGTTGGTGGTGCTGCATAGGGTCTTCTTCCTCCTCCTTCTCTTCTCCTTCTTTTTTGCTAAGTCTCTATCAATCTAGAAAGTATGTGCCTAACTCTGTCCACTGTAGTCATTTAATAGATACTTATTAGTAGCTTTAGGGATTCTAGCGATATAAATACCAAGAGATTATCATATTGACATATTCCTAGAGTCTAACTCTTCTGGATTATTCAACTAGGCCTCCAACATCTACTTAACCCAGTTTAATATATTAATATACTAAACACTGTATGGTTGTCTTTGGCTAATTCAAACTGAGTGTGAGAATGTGCTGAGTCATTGCCCTGAACTTCTCTGCAGACCTAAGGAAGCGTGGGCCACATGGAGAGGCAGACCACAGACCACTCTTCCAATAGTTGAAGGTTTGGGCAAACTCTGACCAGTCTCCTGATTTTCCTTCTCTCCCGAAGTTTCTGACCATGTTTCCGAGTATGGCAAGAGTACTCAGCACTTTCTGTGCTCCTGTTGTTTTCTAAGAAGCCCTTAAATAAAAAAAAATCTTGCCTTCCTGGAGAATCCTTACTCAGACCTCACGACCAGGGAGTGCCATCTGTCGGGGAGATCCGTGAAGAGCCTCACCTGGATGCCATCCAGGTAAGCGGGGGCTCGGGGCAGACAAATTCCAACCCGGGCGGTCTGGGGATAGAGGGACTAGCACTCTGGGTGAAGGTCTTCTAGACCTAACATAAAATGTGTTCCAAATCATGTGAAACGCTAGTAAAACAACCATGGTCCCAGCACTATAAATTAAAAATAGAAGAGAAAAACACTAGAGCTGCAGTGGCAGGCTGCCAGCCGGAGGCACGAGGGTGTCTGTCTGCTGGGAGGGGCTGGGGGGGACCGGGCTGCTTCCAGGCTGGTGGCAGCTATGCCGTGGGGGGCGGGGGGCAGCAGCTGCTGTGTGCATTCGCAACAGCTCGATGAAGAAGTCTTAGCTGCCTTTCTGCCTGTGTCCTTGGAATGGGAGAGATCTATTTGACAACGGCCTCTTGCTTCCAGAATATGGCTCGCTGCTAAATTTTGCACATTCGCTTTATTAGAAAATGATCATATCCGAATCTGAGGAGTTCTCTTTTCCCTTGGACCCCATCAACGTTTCCCTAAAGTCTGCCATCTTCTGTTTTGGGTGCATGAATGAGCATGTTGGACCGACATCTCTTACATCACAACTTGACTCATGGTTGCCCACAAAGGGGATGAGGCCAGGCGTGGTAGACTGAAAATGGCCACCCAGAAACACCCATATCCTAACTCCAGGCCTGTGGATAGCAAAAGGGACTTTGCGGATGTGATTAAGATAAGGAATTGGGGATGAGAAGATGATCCCCTATTATCCAGTTGGGCCCAATACCATCACGAGGACTGCTATAAAAGGGAGAAAGGAAGGCCAAAGACAGAGAAAGGCAGTGGGACCGTGGGCTCAGAGAGAGAGGTGGGAAGATGGTGTGCTGCTGGCTTGAAGATGGAGGGGCCCCGAGCCAAGGTGTGTGGGCAGCCTATGGAAGCCAGATTTGAAAACAATTTCCAGGCTCAAGATGGAGCTGCTCCTGCCCAAGGTGCCACAATAGCCAACAGAAATTTAGGTAACTCTCGTGTCCCCGTAAATGTGCCGCTTGCCCAGAGATGCTGTATATCCACTCAGCCAGTCCCCGAACGCGGAGCCACCCCTGAGCTCTCCACGTACGTCCTTGTTCCTTCTTACCCCAAACAAGCTGATGTGTGGCCCCAGCCAATCAGATATCATCTGCTTTCCTCCTCCTTGTTCTTTATTCATTATCCTATAAAAGCTGCCTGCCTTCTGCCCCATTCTGCAGTTCTCCAAATAGAGACCGTCTGCTTCGCGAAGTGTTAAATAAAATATGTTTTATCACCTAAATTGTCATCTTCTGTCATTTTTTAACACCGGAAAAGGCAAAAAAAAAAAAAAAAAAAAATTTCTTCCCTCCCCCCCGAAGCCTCCAGAAGGAAGAAACCCTGTCAACCCATTTTAGCCTTCTGACCTTCAGAACTGAAAGAGAATAAACTTGAGTGGTGTTGAGCCTGAAGTCTGTAGTGATTCGTTGCATCAGGAATAGGAAACTCATACACTACGTTAGAAATGAGGCTACAGGACCGGTGGATCTGGATCTTCTTGGAAAGGAAACCCATGGGTGCAGATATGAATTTTGCTCTGTCAGTGGGGTGTGGGTTGTGGGGCAGGCCTGGTGAACACATGTGGGATCCAGCTTATGATATGGCCGTGAGGACCTGAGCAGGTCCCCTCCACCTCCAGCACTGCCCTTCAGCCCTTGTGACAGACCACAGACTTCAGGCCCAGAATAAGTCTCCCAGTCTCTCCTTAGCTGGACATCTTCTAGTCATGTTGCCTCTACTAACATTTATTTAATATGGCTAATTAATACCTTTTCCCAAAATAGATAAAAGACAGACATACCTCGCCCCTCATTATGAGGGTAACCTGGCGATTTCTGGGTTGGGGATAAGGTTTTTTGTAGAACAGGGATTCATAGGGTATGTGAAGAACACATGAGAAGTTCTACTTATTTATCTTTTAAAACTAAAAGTAAGAAAGGCACCCAGCTATTTAATATCTTGATTGACAACAGCTTCTCGAGGTGACTGCCCAACACATGGCTATCACCCACGACAGAGGGCGCACCAGCGGGAAGAGAGGGCTTCTTGAGCAGAGCAATTTAGCTCATAGCACATCTCGACAGGTGGTGATGCACCTGCTCTAGAATGTTTTCTGTGTAGTTGATTCTACAGAGTGAAATCTGTATAAAACTTCATAATAGGATGGACTTTCACACCACACAGTAGTGTTCTAATTAAAAGTCATTAAACTTAAAGAGAAGTTATCTACTTATTTATTTTTGGCCAAAATTATAGGAGTCCAAATTTGTTGATCTTTCCTTCATGTCAAAAAACCTGTAACATTATATTAGCTAAGGGATGTTCTTGTGCACACATACACACACACACATAATTAATCTGTCCTTTCAAAGTAAAAATGTTATTTCATCCATGAAGGAGAAATGATTTTTTTTTTTTTATAGGAACACATGTTATGGAGAAACCATTTGAAAAGTAGTTAAAAATTTCTCTTTATGTGATTTTCTTGCCAAAAACAATATATAAACTCTCATATTTGTACATTTGTATTCCTTAGAAAGGAATTTTTAAATTCAGTTAAAATCTCCCAAATGAAGATTCAGTACATCTTGAACCCATTTGCTAAAAAATAAAAATGCAATACCTTCTGGTTGATTTGCAAGGAGAACTGATTGACATCAGGAAAAGATGGAGAGTTTACAGCTGAATTTCATCAAAAATCTCTGTGTAAGTGTGGACAGGATTGAAAAATGAGTGTAATGATTTAAAGACCCCGTCACCGATTCTTTCATTTGGATCATTTAGCCATTAAATCAAGTGTCAGAACAGACTGAACTTCAATACAGAACTTAAAAGTGTTCTATTGCAAAGTGTTAACCAAAAATTTCCTAAACAGTGAAGCATCTTCCATCACAAATGCTCTTATCAACAATATTAAATAACAGTCTAATGTATTCATGAACCATTAAAAAAGTAAATTAACTTAAAATATTTTCATTGTTTTCTCTCCTTAATTCTAATTTGTATTTATAAAGTACATAAAATATGAACATATATATTTTATGAATAAGCAAATATACATACCAAGGCACGAGATTAAATTTTTTACCCCTAAGTACACACACAGTTAAAACCAGTTTATTGCCCTCTGCCTTAGAGCTACGCCTCTCTGCCCAAAGCACCCTTTGCTGGCTCCCAAGTAGCAGAGAGAAAGAAAGAAATCCACTGCTGGAGCACCTAGGTGGCTCGGTTGGTTGGGCGACTGCCTTCAGCTCAGGTCATGATCCCGGACTCCCGGGATCAAGTCCCACATTGGGCTCCCTGCTCAGCGGGGGTCTGCTTCTCCCTCTGACCCTCTCCCCTCTCATGCTCGCTCTCACTCTCTCAAATAAATGAAATCTTTAAAAAAAAAAAAGAACATTTTTTCATGTGTCTGTTAGCCATTTGTATGTCTTCTTCTGAGAAGCGTTTGTTCATGTCTTCTGCCAATTTTTTACTTGATTATTTGTTTTTTTGGGTGTTGAGTTTGAGAAGTTCTTTGTAGATCTTGGATACCAGCCCTTTATCTGTAGTGTCCTTTGCAAATATCTTCTCCCTTTCTGTGGGTTGCCTCTTTGTTTTGTTGACTGTCTCCTTTGCTGTGCAGAAGCTTTTTATCTTGATGACGTCCCAAAAGTTCATTTTTCCTTTTGTTTCCCTAGCTTTTGGTGACTTCTTGAAAGAAGTTGCTGTGGCTGATGTCAAAGAGGTTACTGCCTATGTTAGACATACAAATGGCTAACGACACATGAAAAAATGTTCATCACCATTAGCCATCAGGGAAATTCAAATCAAAACCACACTGAGATACCACCTTACACCAGTTAGAATGGCAAAAACTGACAAGGCAAGAAACAACAAATGTTGGAGAGGTTGTGGAGAAAGGGGAACCCTCTTACACTGTTGGTGGGAATGCAGGTTGGTACAGCCACTTTGGAAAACAGTGTGGAGGTTCCTCAAAAAATTAAAAATAGAGCTACCCTATGACCCAGCAACTGCACTCCTGGGTATTTACCCTGAAGACACAGATGTAGTGAAAAGAAGGGCCATATGCACCCCAGTGTTCATAGCAGCAATGTCCACAATAGCCAAACTGTGGAAAGAGCCAAGATGCCCTTCAACAGATGAATGCATAAAGAAGATGTGGTCCATATATACAATGGAATATTACTCAGCCATCAGAAAAGATGAATACCCAACTTTTACATCAACATGGATGGGACTGGAGGAGATTATGCTAAGTGAAATAAATCAGGTAGAGAAAGTCAATTATCATACAATTTCACTTATTTGTGGAACATAAGGAATAGCATGGAGGACATTAGGAGAAGGAAGGGAAAAATGAAGGGGGGGAAATTGGAGGGAGAGATGAACCATGACAGACTATGGACTCTGAGAAACAATCTGAGGGTTTTAGAGGGGAGAGGTGTGGAGGGATGGGTGAGCCCAGTGATGGGGATTAAGGAGGGCACATACTGCATGGAGCACTGGGTGTTACACGAAAACAATGAATTGTGGATCACTACATCAAAAACTAATGATGTATTGTATGGTGACTAACATAACAAAATAAAATAAAATAAATAAAAATAAAGAAATCCACTGCCTTAAGGACTCGGGGAAAGTCACACATGCGGTGAATATTTATAGAGGATCCATGGTGCTTGGTGTTGGGGAGAAGGAATTCTGCCTCTCAAAGCATGTGGAAGGATACCTCCCATCCCCTGCCCCCTCTGCTGCCCCCTTCTCATTTCTGTGCTATGATGGTTAACTTTATGTGTCAACTTGGCAAGACTAAGGTGGGCAGTTGTTTGGCCAACACTATCTAGATGTTGCTATAAAGCGTTCTTTTTAAAGATGTTATTAACATTCACAATCAGGTGAAGTCAAGCAAATTACCCTCCATAATATGGGTGGGCCTCGTGCAATCAGCTTAAGTCCTCAAGAACAAAGACCGAGGTTTTCCAAAGAAGAAGGAATTTTGCCTCCAAACTGCAACACACAAGTTCTGCCTGAGCTTCCAGCCATCCGATTCAAGACTGAAACATCTATTCTTACCTGAACCTCCAGCCTGCTGACCTGCACTCCGGATTTTGGACTTGCCAGCAGCCCCCACCATTGCACAAGACAACTCCTTTTTCTTTTTTTTTTTTTTTAAAGATTTTTATTTATTTGACAGAGAGAGACATAGCCAGAGAGGGAACACAAGCAGGGGGAGTGGGAGAGGGAGAAGCAGGCTTCCCGCGGAGCAGGGAGCCCAATGCAGGGCTTGATCCCAGGACCCTGGGATCATGACCTGAGCTGAAGGCAGACGCTTAACGACTGAGCCACCCAGGCGCCCTGCACAAGACAACTCCTTAAAATAAAGTTCTCTCTCTGCACACACACATCTCCAATTGGTTCTGTTTCTCTGGAGAACCCTGACTAACCCACCTGCTCAAGCAGCAAAGATAAAGACCACGGCCTTGTCCCATCCATGCCTTTCTCACGCCCCTTCGGAGAAGGATGGGAACATCTTCAGTACCCCCCCTCCCCTCCCATTTCCTTTCTGACAGCACGCCTGTTTTCTTATCTGCTCCTGGTTGCCTTAAATTTTCCAGGGGAGCAACTCCAGCAGGCGTTCCTGCAGCTGTTTACCTCCACCAGGGACCAGGGCTAACTGACTTCACACCATCTGGGGCCAGAGCCAAGCCAAGTTTTCCAAGAAAACGTCATCAACAGTAGAAGTGGAATTCTGATCCCCACCTGTCTGACTTCTGTCTCCATTCATTCTGATCTCAGGCAGAGCGACAAGGGGGCAGTTAACTGGGCCTTCCATATCCCCCACGGGCCACGGGGCATGGCAGGCCGGCAGAAGGTTGACCCCGAGTGTTAAATGCCTGGGGCTGCATGGGCAGCGCTGTCCAGACACAGTGCAGGCTGCTCCATCCCCAGGGACACGGACTGCGGCTGTCCTCGGGGGGACTCCCTGGGGGTGACGCCTCAGTGAAGACGAACAGCGTCGGTCAGCTTGACGGCCAGTGGGGGAGGGGGAGACAGAAGGAGAAAGAGGAGGGATGCACAGAGGCAAGGGGGGCTCTGTGTGTCTGGGGGGCTTCAGATCGGTGGGCTCTGTAGGTTGAGGTTTACCTGCTGGAGAGGGTCTTACCCCACCCCTATTCTCCCTGGAACCCGCCCCTGCGTTGCCATGGCCACTTCACTGTCGGAGGAAGAGCCTAGATTGGGGGGCACAGAAGCAAAGAACTATCGCGAAAACCAGAGTCACGGAAGTGAAGTGTTCATTCTCACACGTGTCCTCCCGTGCTTGCTTACCACGCTTCCCTAGGCCTGCCCGATCCTCACGTCATAGCCAGCGAACTCACACAGCAGCTTGGGAAGCTGGTCATGGGTCAATGAAGGTGCTCTACCAGCACCTGGACAGTTGTGCGTCGCGGGGCCACTTCCCCAGAACCCACAGAAAAGTTCTGCGTTTGTGCAAACTGATTAATGAAACTGTTTCCTGTAAGTCACATTACTCTGCTGAAGCCGGCTCATAACAGAGGCATTATTTAGCCTTAGTAACTCAGCCCCTGGTCCCACAAGTGTCCTGTTACAAGCCCGGAGAGCTGCGGACTAACTGGCAAGGATCACTCCTACAAACCACACAGCTACGGGTTTGCACACAAACTGCTGGACCTTTCAGCGAGTTTTAAGAGAAACAACGATTTTGGTATCAGTTTCCCAGACGGCCTTTCCTTCCATTCCAAAGAGATGACAGCCTACACAGGACGGCAACCGGGCCTTACGAAGCTCTCGAACAGAACCCACACGCACACACGCACTCTCTCTCACACAAAGAAGACACTTTGGTTTATGCCAAATCTCATCTTAAATTACACTGCGTTGGAGAGAGCTAAATAATTACACATTATTTGACTGTATCCGAATTGCATAGCGCATACAGCTGCAGAATCGGGAAAACCGTATCTACGCTGACCGCAGAGCCTTGCGGAGTCAGCCTGTGGCGTGGCTTGGTTCTTTCACCTCAGAATCTGAGTGATGAGCTAGTTCTCAAAAGATGCTTCACACGAAATACATCTTCATAGTTTAAACCAAAGCATCAAGAAAACTCAGCAGGATGGTACATTTTCTGTGTCAGGTTGGCGGGGCCCTGGTGCCCAGTGACGTGGTCAAACATGACGCTGGATGTTTCTCTCAGGGGGTTTTGGATGAGATCTACGTTTCAGTCCGTGGACTCCGGGTAGAGCAGATTACTTTCCTGTCGGGTCTGTCTGTGGCGGACAGACACTGGGTCTGACCCGCACTGGCTCTTCCGTGGCCCACGGTGCGCTGAGCCGCCTCCAGATTCGGGACTTGCCAGCCTCCAGAACCGTGAGAGCCAACTCCTCGACACAACTCTCCTTCTACATGTACGCATGTGCCTCATTTGTTCTGTTTCTCTGGAGGGCCCTGACGAACAGACTCCGGATTAATAACCACCCAGCATTCCGTTTTCCTTGGCTTTGGGTTCTCAACAGAAGAACTGCAGGGAATACAACTTTCTTCGCTGTCGAGAAGGGAAGAGAGACTTGTCTGAGAAAGCACAAAGTGAACACACCGACGAACAGCACAGCCCAGGAGTGGAAAAATCCCGAGAAGAGGGGTTACAGGAATCTGTCTGTCCCCAAGAAGATTCTGGGGCAGAGAGAGGGAGGGCCAATACAGAAGCGGGACCTGGGGTTCACGAAAGGTAGTGATATTCGGTGCCTCGCTTCGAAGGCACCAGGTGTTTCCCGGCTTGCATCTGCTGGCTCGGACCAGGAATCCGCATGCTGAGAGAAGTCCGAGGAAGGCAGCGCATCATGCCCCTGCAGGCTGGGGCCTTGAACGCCACGGACACATATTTCCAGATGGTCTCTTCTATCAGCACGACACTGCAGCCACAGCTGCCCCTCCGCAGGTCCTTATGACTCTGGAGGAGAATTGTGTGCGGGGAATGATGGCATCTGATTTTCAGCGGAGAGAGAAAAGCCAAGGTCTGGACTGTGCACATGCGTAGGCACACTGTGACCCTCGCCTAGATATTCTGATCTGATGACTCACTTCAGAGACACAAGGTGGGCATTTGTTTTGATGCTTGACTCAAGAACCTAGGTCATTAATCCTCTGTGGGAGTTAAACCCCTAGGAGGAGAGAATAAAGAGAGCAGCTCGATGGAGCACTTTGCTTATGGGGTGGAAATCAAGAAGGCGCACGTGTGCGCACACGGGTGTGCATGGGGGAGGAGGGCAGAGCACAGACGCAGAGGGACGGCGCAGAAGGCACGGACAGGGTCTGCTTGGGGATGGGGAACCACCGTCGACCATCCTGCCATGCTGCATCCTGCTCAATCCTTCCTGATGCTTAGTATTCAAGGCGGAGCTCATAGCACACAGCTCTTCCCATTTTTGCAGAAGACTTCGCTTGGTCTATGCATCTCTACCAAGTGTCCGTGGTGAGGGAGGCAGACACTCAATCAGCCTCACTGATTGCCAACTGTCCACCACCCCCCGTAGCCTCCTACTGTGGGCAAAGGCTTCCTTTGTTGGGCAGTGCAGGCTGTTATCAATTCAGGATGTGACAGATCCATCTATAGATGGCAGACTATGCAACCAGGTGCTTTTCTGGCATCATTTGCCATCTTGCTTTCCATGTGAGTGACCAAATACTGCCATCTGGAGGCTCTGGGGGCTGAGCCGGGAAAGGATGTTTGCCTAGCTAACCAGACAATGAGAAGCCCAGGCTCACTTCTCTGTGACAGACTAAAAACACTGATAACCATAGATCCTTCTATGGTCCTTTTGTTCAATACTGGTATTTAGTGAATGAACTCTTCCCCAGTCAATTCTCTCAGCATGCCTCTGACTGAATCAATGGACTTCTCTTGTTTTAAACATGCCTGAAAATTTTAGAAGCACAGCATTGGTAGATAATCATTGAAAAACATTTATGAAAGTGTTTCATAAACAGCAGGACACGTTTGTGGAGAGCTTTTTATGGGCCAGGGGCCTCCCACAGTAACATCACGAATATCCTTCTTTTATGAGACGCAGCTTATGGGCTGTGGGGAAACAAGTGGACCCTGACTGTCCAGCTCTGGAGGCTGTTTCCCAAATGGAGATTGGACACAGGTGGGTGGGGCTTTCCGTTGTGTTTTCACAGTTCCTAATCCACGGCAAACATGATCATAACAAGTATGTCATTACTTCTGAGAACAAAACTTGTACTTTCTTATAGTTTTGATATTTGGTCTTAAAAACATTCAGAAATGGAAATAAAAGCAACAAAGGAACATAACCCAATAGGATGCCATAAACATAGGACCCCTCTGTGACATCATCAATTTGCCGTCACCGATGGACCATGTGGCTCTAGCCCTGGGATGCAGGAAACACCTGCTTTAGGCTACTGCTCTCGCCGAGGGACATTCTGTGGGAGGTATCAATCACCCCCAAACCCAGACATGTGTCTCTAGATATCTCAGTGTCTAAAACTGAACAGGGATCGAGATGTACGTACTTCTAATGCTTGATGGAAACATCTACGCTTTGGCCATTAATATCTCCCGAGCAGGTGTTTCAGAAATCTACAACTGCCAAGCAAGCAGTTTTCCCTAAAAGACACTTCCATGTCTCATGGTCTGGCTTCACTTTTTAGCATCTGAAGACCTGATAGGTTACTTATCCACACTGTTGATGTCCGTATCTGGACAATAACACTTCTCTTGCCCTTCACATTTCCAGGGACAGCAGTGGGTACTCACTACCCACATCTTGCCATCTCTCTGGGTGAGTGGTAGGTGAGCAAGGCAGGGCATTCAGTGACACCAAAATGAGTAAATCGACAGCACTCTAATGAAAGGTGGGAAGGATAGCCACCTACCAGCATCTCTATCTGTGTACACTGCAGGCGCCGCCTTAAGTGTGGAACGACCAGGTCAGCTCCCCGCTCCACGTGTGCCCCAGAGCCCACCTCTCCTCTCGACTCTAGGATGTGCATCCCGGCAGCTGCCTGCCTCTTACAACATCCATTTTCCTTCTCTGCTGGATCATCCAACAGTGCACACCTGTGCCGCTCTTTCTCCCATGTTCCACATAACCCTCTCTTGACCAGGTCTCCATCTTGGCTCCCCTATGCAGCCAGCTCCCCCAGAGAGTGGACTCCGCAGTCGTTCTCCATTCCTCCCCTCCAGTCTCTGCAAGCAAGGAGGCTCTCTCGCTCACCATCCTGTCAGAGCAGCTCCTGTTCAGGACAGCTGATGGCCCCCTCTCTCCTGACACTCTTCACAGGCACATCTCAGAGATACTGCGGTTCAGTTCCAGAACACTGCAATAAAGGGAGTGTGGCGAGAAAGCGAGTCCAGCGAATTTGTTGGTTTCCCAGTGCACAGACAAGTTTTGTTTTCACTGAACTGTAGTCTCCTAAGTGTGCAGTAGCTTTATGTCTAAAAAGCAACGTACACATCTTAATTAAAAAATACTTTATTGCTAAAAAAGGCTAACCATCACCTGAGCTTGCAGCAAGTGGCACCCACGGATGACCAATCACCACAACACATAAAAGAATAAGGACAAAGTTTGAAATATTGAGACAATTACCATAATGTGACACAGAGACACAAAGTGAGGAAAAGCAGTTGGAAAAATGGCGTGAATAGACTTGCTCATCACAGGGCTGCCACCAACCTTCAATTCGTAAAAAACGTAAGAAAGCAAAGCACAATGAAAGAAGTTGCGTCTGCATTCAGCTGGCTTTCTGAGCACCCCACTGGCCGGGCTCCCCGCGCCGCAGGGACCGTCCCTTCTCCAGGCCCTCTGCTGCCATGTCCATTTCTCTTGGCCTCTGAATGTCAGGGTCTCTGGATGGCTGCGTCCAGTCTGAGCCTCAAATGCTCTCCATCCGCCGGCTGTACTCTATCATGCCTCCAGCCCAGCCCACGGCCCCGGACGCCAGACTTACAGCCCCAAATATCTTCTCCACAACTCCTTGGATTAGTAACAAACCTCTGACACTTCAATCCAACACTGAGCCCCTAATCTGCCCCCACGAACTGGCTCCTCTCCCAGGAGCGAGATGGAGTCTTCCTGAGTGGTAAGAATTTACAATGTTTGGGATGGCATGCTTCCTGTGTTAGGGAAAAATCCACATGCTAGTTTATACCCATTAAACATGTGAAAAACATGCACCTCAACTGCAGGACATGAAGGTCACTTTTTCTTGAATCAATCGGCAGCTATTTCTCATGGCATCTCTAGTGTTCTAAATAATAAGGTACCTATAGAATATTTTATAGATTAATAAGCCACCCAATAGTTATTGAGCTAAATGTGCTAGGAAAAGAATAAACCCTCTACACCTCTTATTTAATCCTCACTAAATGCTGCAACGCGGGATGACATGATTATCATCCCCACATTTTTTATATCTTGGAAGTCTGGCCAAAGAAAGTTAATTTGCTTGACATCTCACAAGAGAACCAAACCCAAACCCAGTTTGGTCGGCTCCTGAGTCCACTGCATTCCAGGCCTGGGTTATGGGAGTCATCATGGAGTAAAAAAAAAAAAAAAAAAAAAGAACAGAGAAGGGCATATTTTGAGATCCAAATTTCTTAGTAATTATACTTAGTGTAAAAAAATAAACCCATTAACAGAGCTGCTAGTACTTTGCACGTGAATGGGAGCCCTCCTGTCTCTACCCACAGCACCAGGGGCTCAAGGGAATGACGGCTTCAGCTGGAACACACGGTACCGTGGAAAGGACCCGGTCACAGAAGCTACTCTTCCCTTCCATTCTAAAATCTCCTTCTCTCTTTTTTTCCTTTCCTTTCATTGTTGTTGTTGTTGTTGTTTTTTTACATTTTTATTTCCCTCTGGGTAACATTTTATTGCTTTTCCTACAAAGTTCACTTGCAAAACTTATGTAACAGTGAAAGTCAGTATGTCATGATCGGGGCAAGTCACAGAGGGAGAGAGGAGCTTTTCCTAGAAATGAAGGGAAAACAGTAATTCTAAGACACTCAAAAAGAGCCCAATGCAAGCACTGCCCTCCTGATGTAACACCTGCCTGTTTAACAAAATATAACCTGTGTTAAAAGGCTCCTTTCACGGCACCGTCACGAAGAGCCAGACACACGACCTCTCGGAGTTCCTCCCGTGTACAGTGGGGTCAATCTGATCAAAGGAATTACAAAGGACAGATGAACTCTGCAGAGCATTATGCAAATATTTCCCTTCATCATTAACATGGATTATAATTATATCGAAAACGTCATGTCAGTTTATGAGTAGCATACCCCAAACATATCCTACCTTCAAGGATAGGGAAAGGAATTATTTCTCTGTTGTTGTTATAATATTTATTATATCAGCACACCTTAAAAACATCAAGGGCAAAAACAATTTTTAAAAAGATTTATTTATTCATTTGAGAGAGGGAGAGACAGAGAGAGAGAGTGCAAGCAGGGGGAGGAGCAGAAGGAGAGAAAGAATCTCAAGCAGGCTTTATGCCCACACAGAGCCAGATGAGGGGCTTGATCTCAGGACCCTGAGATCATGACTTGAGCTGAAATCAAGAGTCAGATGCCTACCCGAAGCAGCCACCCAGGCTCCCCAAGGACAAAACTTTTTTTATGGTTAAGACCTGAAAGCTGGATCTTGATCCAGTAAAAGAAACAATAATTTTAATCAGTCTTCTCAATCTGCCCACTTCCTTTGTTTCTCCCTCTCTCTCCTGTAATGTAAAGGGCTCAATACTTTCATACACGTCACTACTTAATAGAAAAGGTGATGGAAGTGCCCGTAGCTATAATCAGAGAATGATTTAAAACTTTTACCTTTCATCGTCCCATCGAACCATTTTCATGTCTGCGATAAATGCTAGTGTATCTTCTGCTCAGGGCTGGAAACCTCAGCGAGTTGCACCAAGTTTTAGGCAGTTGAGGGGGCCGGATATTGTCATTCACAGACGTGCAGTTTATTTACTAGAAGAGGCTGTCATTAAACAAACTGCATTTTTTACATCCTTCCCTCTATATTCCTTCCCAACAAAAGGCTTCAAAGAAGAACCCTCCGATGCTGGGTTTTAAATCACGACCCCTGGGGCCCAGGCTGAATCCCTGCCTCCGGCCACCCACACAGTTACATGAAGAGAAATGCAGAAGTGGTTGCAAAGCTGCTTCACCCTCGGCCTTATCTTTGCCAAGTGGCCAAGGAAGGGTATTGTCATCATCAGCAAGTCATCCCGTCAGTTTCTCTTTATGCAAACAATACTCCCCGGGCAGCCGTCCTACAGACACAGAACACGGATTTCGGTTCCCAGGGAGGAGCTTTTGGAACCATAGAGCCTCCTGCAACTCTGTTTTAAAAGGATGTGGAAAAATGACTCTTTGTTTGACTTTACTTTCTTTTTAGATTGACCCCTAATCCATAAGGCTCTAAAGCACTGAATTCCTTTAGAGAAAGCGCTTTTTTCACACTTTCCAATCATCATTTCCTTTAGGGTTATAGCAGCAGCGGGGATTGCACAGGGCGGAGGACCTTGGAGAGGAAGTTTGGGAGACACTCGCGACTGAGGCAAAGCTTTGGGTTTCATGTTTCTGGAGGTGAACTTGCTCCACCCCAAATCTATTTTCCGTGCTTCCACGGCTAGCGCTGCAAAACATGCTTTCCAGCATTATGATCCCTGAGGTTGGAGTAATCAGTCTCACATCATTCCTTCTCACTTGGTGCAAACGGCCAAAGACCACAATGAATACTGAGGATAGCAACATCTGTCATTTACTGCGGGCTTGTTTTAAGGTTTAAAATGAGGGATTTTAAAAATCAGATGCGATAAGACACAGAGACATAGAAAGTCAAGAAGGAATAAGTTTTTACCCTCCACCTGAGCAATAAGAGCCATGAAATGCCTTGTGAGGCCACCTGGGAAGCATCTGGTCAATCAGAAGCAGAGGGAATGAGGGACAGAACATGGACAAGAGTCTCTCTTGTGGCTTCGATGGGAAAGGCAAGGCAGGGCAGGGCTGGGAGGCTTAGGACCAGCCAATTTGAATAATGACAGCAAGCCCTGGGGCTGTCTGTAGTCATCTGGTACCCTGCCCGGGGGTGACTAGGGCAGGTGGACAATGACAATGGCCTGGGGGATGAGCCACCAACAGGGGACAGGGTCGGGGTGTGGGCCTGGGACAGGTTGGCAAGTGCACTTTACTGTCTCTAGGAACTGGCTAGCCTACAGGGGGCAGTTTCTCTGGGAACAGCAAACCCCCAGATGTTATAACATCAGCAAACACAGAAAATAAAAGGGCATGATTAATACAATGCCTCAGCTGTGGTGGCCATTATTCTAGAGACTCTATATTAACTACTGCGGGGCCAGCATCCTCAGGGACAGAAAAGTGAAAGGTGGGTGAGAAGTATGTGAACATGTGTGTGCATATGTACATCCATGCAGATGGCGGGAGGGGAGGGTCCATCTTACTCTGCTTGCAAGCCACTCCAGTGGAAGAGCAGAGACCCAGCCACATAAACACCACTCTCCAAAAGCAGAAACTGCCTTTGTTTAAGTAGAGAGGAAAGAAGGCAATTGCATGGCCTCCTACTACCCCAGGGAGGTAGGCAACAGAACAGTGGCTTCTGAGGGAGGTGTTTTGATGATGGTGATGATGATGAGTATTTTTTTTTAAGATTTTATTTATTGATTCATGAGAGACAGACAGAGAGAGAGAGGAGAGAGGCAGAGCAGGGAGCCTGACACGGGATTCGATCCCAGGACCCTGGGATCATGAGCTGAGCAGAAGGCAGACGCTTAACTGACTGAGCCACCCAGGCGCCCAGTGATGATGAATATTAATATTTTTTGACTGCTGTCAGTAAACAAGAAGGCATACATGTAGATAAAGACTAGCTCCTGCATGAGGTCGGGCAAGGTTTGACTTCTCTGACACCAGGCAGTGTGTCACTGCCAATGAGATGAAATAAGCAGAGAGCAGGTTCCTAAGAGAATGAGTTCAGAAATTTGGGTGGTTACCACTTTTCAGCTATTATGAATAATGCATAGTGCTGCCATGGACATTTATGGACAATTTTTTTGTGTGGACATATGTTTTCGTTTCTTTTGGGTAGCTACCTAAAAATAGAATTGCTGGTTCATATGGTAACTCTATGTTTAATCTTTTGAGGAATTGCCAGATTGTTTTCCAGAGCAGTGTCCTCATTTTACGATCCCCTCACCAGTGTATGAGGATTTCAACTTATCCACATTTTCAACAACGTGTATATTCCGTCTTTATGATTATAATCATCCCAGTGACTGTAAAGTGATATCTCATTGTGGTTTTGATTTGCATTTCCCAGACTGCTAATGACGAGCATCTTTTTTATGTATATATTGGCCATCTGTATATCTTCTCTGGAGAAATGTGTATGGAGATCATTTGGCTCTTTTTAGCTTGACTTTTTTGGTTTTTTTTTATTACTGTGCTATAAGAGTTCTTTATATATTCTAGATACCAGTCCTTTCTCAGATACATGGTTTGAAAATACTTTCTCCCATTCCGTAAGCTGTCATTCCCACCTTCTTGATGCTGTCTTTTGAAGCACAAAAGATTTCAGTTTTGCTGAAGTCTGGTTTACCTATTTTTTCTACTGTTTTTCTTTCAATATCATACCTACGAAACCCAGCTTAATCACGAGAATTTATGGCCACATTCTCTTATAAGACTTCTATAGTTTTAGCACTTACATTTAAATTGCTGAAGCATTCTGAGTTAATTTTTTATATGGCATGAGGTACAGATCCAGCTATATTCTTTTGCATGTGGATTTTCCAATTGTCACAGAACAATTTACTGAAGACAGCATTCTTCACTCACTGAATTATCTTGGCACCTGCATCAAAAGCCAACTGATTATAAATGTGATGGTTTATTTGTGGGCTTTCAATTCTATTAAATTGATCTATATTTCTATCCTTAGACCAGCAACACACTTTCTTGATTATTATATTTTTGTAGCAAGTTTTGAAATCAGGAAGAATGAGTCCTCGAATTTGTTTTTCTTTCTCAGGACTGTTTTGGCTGCGCTGTGTCACTTGCATTTCTGTATGAAATTTGGGATAGCATTCTCAATTTTTACTTATTCTTCCCTCTTTGTGGGCTATTACTGTTGTGTACAACGACTGCACATAATTACTGCATTCACGGTGTGCTTCACATATTCCATCTATATATGCCACACCTTCAATAATGCCTTCAGTAATTATTAATGTATACAATTTGATGTCTTTTAAAGAAACTTTGAAAAGAACATGTATACATTTATAGAGTTTGTTATTTTTATCTTAACCTAAGTTTCTTAGTTGAAAGTTGTTTTTTATCTCAGTACTTTGAACGTGCAATCCCACTGCTGTTTGGCCTCCATTGTTTCGTATGAGAAGTCAGCTGTTAATCTTATTAGGATTCCTCTATAAGTGATGAGACATTTTTCTCTTTCTGCTTCCAACGTTTTCTCTTTGTGATTGGCTTTCAGCATTTTTACTGCAATGTGTCTGGGTGTGGATCTTTTAGTATTTATCCTACCTGGATTCTTTTATATTCTTGGATTCATTGAATTTGGAAAATGCTCTTTATTGTTTCTTTGAATTTCTTCCTGCTCTTTCTCTCCACCCTGCCTTCTGGACTCCCAACAGGCTTATGTTGGTGCACTTACTAGTACTCTACATTTCCCTGAAGCTGAGTTCATCCTTCTCTATCCTTTTTCTCTCTGTTCGGCAGTTTGCTTGTTATCCACTGGTATCTACGGTCAAGTTTACGGATTCTGTCTTCTGACAACTCAAACCTACTGTTCATCCACTTTAGTGGCTACTTAATTTCAGTTATTGTACTTTTAATTCCAGAATTTCCACTGGCTATTTTTGAAACTTCTATCGCTCTTATGATATTATTCTTTCTTTGATGAGACATGGCCATCACATCTTCCTTTACTTGTTTTAGCATTCTTTCCTTTAATTTTTTGAGCATTATTTATTGTAGCTATTTTGAATCTTTGTCTTCTAAGTGCCAGGGACATAGGGATAAGCCAAATTTTCAAATTCCTTCCTATATTGGTACTTATTTTCGATTGAGTGATAAGGACCAGGGATCATCAATCTATGGCCCCTGGGCCACATCCTATCTCCCACCCATTTTGGGATGACCCATAAATTGAGAATGGTTTTTACAAAATGTTAAGTGTATGTGACTGAGTGTGTGTTTGTGTGTGTGTGTATGTGTGTGTGTGTAACAATATGCCTTCTGATAAGAATGGTGGCTTGATTTTGCCGCTTGGTCCACAGAGCCTAAGATATTTACTGGTTAGTCCTTTACAGAAGAAGTTTGATGATTTCTGTTGTGACAAAAAGCAAAAGAGAAAAAAAAAAGGAAAAGGAAAGGGGAAAAGGAGAAGTGATGCGGTGCATTGGTAAGTGCTGTAAAACACCGGTGCAGAGCCAGGGAATGAAGAACCCCAGCCGTGTTCTGTCAGACAGCGCGGACACGGGGTTAGCACTGCAGTAAGGAAGGCTGGGAGCAAAGGAAGCATGAGTGTCAAAGACATTTTGCAAAATGTACTCCAACTGTTTGAGGAGAAGTATAAGGACCCCATGTTCTTAACGTGAGGGGTAAAGTGGTAGGATATAAAGCTGGAAACTCAGTCAGGGCCAGATCTTTGGGGGCCACGTAGACCAGGGTGACAGCTTTAGATTCTATTCCCTGGGGTTAAGATGAGGAGTAATACCATCTGTTACACATTTTTTTTTTTTTTTTTTAAGGCTTAATGTGGATGCTGTGTGGTGAACAGACCATGGGTGGGCAGGGCATGAGCGAGGAACACTTAGGTAATGCTGATGTCCAGGGAGAAGGATGGTGGTAGTGTAGGTGGTAAGGGAAGGTGGGGTGTCCTTGAAGGCAGAGCCAGTAACATTTGCTGGTGGTGCTGATGGATGTGAGGAAGAAAGAAAAGGCAGAGTCCAGCACAACTCCTGTGATTCTGGCTTGAGCAACTGGGTGAAATGTTATGTCATTTACTGAGAGAGAAACAGGACAAATGTGGGTTTGGGGAAAATCAGAGGTCCTGTTTTGGTCATGTTATGTTTCAGAGGCTGAGTACACATTCCAATGAAAACATGGATTTGGTAGTTGGACTTTGAGTCTGGATTTCAGGGAAGAGATCAGAGCTGTAGAGTCTTCAGTGTACGGAGGGTTTTAAAGCCATGAGAAAGGGTGAGAATCCTCGGGAGTGAGTGACAGAGAACAGACTGGAAACAAACCCTGGGTACACACAAGTGTTTAGAGGTGTGGACAGGCAAGGCTTCCTGCAAAGTCCTCCTCACATTGACACACTGCGTGTTACATTTCAGCTCCTACTCCTCCCCAGAAATAAAGTGAGTATAGCTCCATTCCTCTCTCTGTCTATAAATGTGTATAACAGTTTGTAGCTTAGTAAAAGCTACATTCAGATCCTTCAGATTCTCAGAATGTGCTACATCTTCCATGCCTGGGGAAGCACAGGGAGACCCCGGCTGCACCTGCTCTTCACTGACCAGGCATCCAGAAAGAAATACAGTGTCCACAGAACTCAAAATCCCATGCTTTAGCCTCTATGACGTCAGAAGGTAAACAAAGGAAATAATTTTTGTATCAAATGTTTCATTCCGCATCATGAAAATATTTGTAGCTCAGGAACGTTTTACTCAGTTGTTATCCAGATGAGGAGCAAAACAGGAAAATAATGTCACTTAGGCTTTTCATATTTCACAGTTATCATGATGTCTGATCAGAGGCCAAAGAAATTCCTTCAGTGAGCGGGTATCTCCAAATATTAAATGGATCCCACTTGCATGACACCAAGGTCATAAGGACAAAAGCATTTTCTTAACCAGAGAGGGAGTTTAGAACAGATCACTCAAATTTATGAGACTAGTTTTATGTGCAGTAAATTCAAGTAGTGTATCTTCTGAGCCATCATATTTTGCTTAAGCCATAACTATGAGTGAAAAGCCTTTATCCAATTCCACTGTTTTCCAGAACCTGACAGGAAATCTTTGTGCTTAGAATGGCAGCAATGGTTCGCTTCACAAATTTAAAATATTAATTTTTTTGCACATCAAAGTTCTATTAGGTGACACAAATGGTTTTAATTCATTTATCTATAGTTACATTTTTCTGAGTTTTATGACTTGAGACTAGTTTATTTTATATATTGCTATATATTTCAGGTCTCACAGTAAGTCCATTTTTCTGTCCCTCTGCATTTTACTTGACAAAGATTTTCTTAAGTTATTAGGAGACGCTGCCTTTTTCTATTGCTAGGAGACATGCCTTTGTGCGTGCTCATTACCTGAAACCACTAGAATGAAGAATGCTGATGCTCTTGGTTCACCAACCAATAATATTCATGATACAATATATTTCTAGGCTAAATGATCATAGTATTCTTCCTTGTACATGCAAAAACAACTCTTCATGTAATGCTTTGCTCTGAAGAGTTTCTTGTAATGATTATGCATGAATATTTACAATTCACGACAATAATTAGGCAGAATAGGCGTGAAGTGCCATGAGAAATGAACACGGGACAGAAACCAATGTCAACACGTAAGGATTGAAAGCTGCATGAAAACACCTCAAAATCATAGCCAGAGTTTAAGTAGCAGTAAAAAAAAGAAAGAAAACCAGTCATAGAGTTTTTCTTTGAAGGTTTCTGAGAGATTGAAAATAATATTAGAAAAATGTAAAGTCATGGACCATTAGGCTGGCAGGAAATCTATTGAGGACCAGAACCCTCATTTTACTCATAAGGAAGATGCAGCCCAGAGCTCTGAAATCACTCTCAGCATTGTGTCTTTCCCCTGGGCTCCTCAAGAGAAGGAGAAGGAAGGCAGAGGGTCTGATTATTTGTCCCTTTGCTATGAATTTCAAGTCTGAAATATTTTGATGCAGAAAGAAAAAGAGAACTTCAGGAAACATCCAAAGTCAAGGACAGACTGACCTGCAGGAATTAGGAGAGGATTCTTTGTAGATGTTTAAATATTTCCAAAATTTTGCAAATAATGGTGGGGAGCGAAGAGAAGGGAAGGAGGCCAGTTGTCTAGCAAAGCCCTGGCCAGTTACAGCCTTCACTCTCCATCCCTCTTTAATTTCCTGTATTTGTTATTTTCTTAAGTGTTAAGAAGCATCTTTAAAAGCACTGCAAATTTCCAAAAGTTTACGTTGGGGCTTTTTTATAACAATTAGGGCATTTCTGAGTGTTCATACAATAGGAGAATCTCTATGCAAAACCACCAATTCACAACTCCAGGAGGCCAGGAGCCTGTGTGGTTCACTGTCCACACAATTTCCGCCTCGTGGCTAAGAGCCCACGTGCACTGTGTGCTTGTTTGCAGAAGCCGCTCCAAATCTCTGACATACACACTCCGTCCCCACAACAACCCTATGGGGCAGATACTACCACGACTCACATTTTATACACCGGGAAACCAATGAACTGAGAAGTTTAAAAACCAATCAACCCACCCACCAACCAAGCAATTAAAACAAAAAACACTTGTCCAGGGTTGGTCACATAATCAGGCAGAACTGCGTATGCTGGAAGCTGCGAGGCACATTTAGAATTGCAAAGGACAGGAAGGTTTGCTCAGGGAGGGAATTTGGGTTAGAATGAAGGGGATGACCTTTCCTGAATATACCAAACTTTCCTACGGCTACTTTTTCCAGGGGGAAAGCTGAAGACTGAAGGCATCAGGAGAAGGACTCTGGGACGCTGGAGGTGAAGGCAAACACTCCCAAGAGCAAGTAACTCCCAAAGGAAACCTGTTCTTGAGTCTTGCCTTCAGGAAGCCTCATGAAATTGCCCATCTGCATCAGCTTTGGTGAAACCTCAATAACTGCCTGCCCTATGCATTTTGGACAATAACACCATAGTATGAAATAATTCTATGGAATGTGATATTTATGACATTTATAAAGAATTCGGTTCTCTCAGATGAAAGACGTTGCATAAATGCAAATATCAATAGTGCTGAGAGGTATGATGTGCTGCAGGCAGTTCTGATTTTCACAGCTTAAATGTAATATGCACTATTTATCTGGTCCTTCTTTTCTTTTTTTTAAAGATTTCATTTATTTATTTGAGAGAGAGAAACCATGAGCTGGGAAGGGGAGGGCAGAGGGAGAGGAAGAAGCAGACTCCCCATTGAGCGCAGAGCCCTACTCGGGACTCGATCCCAGCACCCTGGGATCATGATCTAGCTGAAGTCAGACGCTTCACTGACTGAGCCACCCAGGTGCTCCTTATCTGGTCCTTAAACTGAGATTTTATTATACATGGGTGGAAGGAAAATATGAAGGACTCAGTGTATTGAACTGCATAATTCAAGATGGCTTGTCCTTATGAAAGTGATGCCTTTTTTCCTTTATGCTGAATTTTGAATTACCATTAAAAGAGAGTTTTTCAACACATGATGCACTTTGATGCAGAGAATATCTAATTCTCTCCTTTAATGTTGTTTGAAATTAAAAATACTCACTATGACTGAAAGCAATGGGATAAACTATTTCTTTCCTTCTTTTTTTTTTTTTATGTTGCTGTCTAGAAGTAATCATTCTATACAATAAGGTATCCATTATCCAAAACACTCCCAAGCTGAAATCATCTGATTTTAAAATATTAGAGTTTTGTTCCTCCTGCTGTTTTAATTAATAGTTCTATTCTTACGTTAGGCAACTACAATTATTTAGTGTTATCTTTCAAGCTTTACCATTTTCTTGGCTCAGGAAGTTTCTCTTATTCCCCACCTTTTTCTCTCTTTTGTTTGAATTCATTTTTTTTGTGTGTGTTTTACTAGAGGAAATCCTAAAATTGCCATGTCATGGCACACGTGTGGGGTTGTACTTTCTGAGTGCACGCATGCCCACAAGTCTTTACTTCAACCTCGTTGATGAATGGCAATTTGACTTGGTGCACAAAGTGCAAAATATTTTCTTAAGTATTTTTAAGACTTTGAGCTGTGTTTTTAACATCTGGTGTTGTTTATGAGAAATGAAAATCCAACTCTTATCCCATCACACTTAACCTAGTTGTTTTTTTTTCCCCTCCATTCTAGAAGCTTTTAGGGTTTCTCTCCTCATCCTTAGTACTAAAATGTCAGCAGCACAGAGATGAGTCCATATGGATATTTGGAGTATTTGTTGAATAAACAAAGATTCAGGCTCATAACTCAAATGTCTTTATCAATTCCTCATATAAAGAAATGTCTCTAAATCATGACTTAAGAGCAGATGGGGATAAAGATATTACTAGAAAGAAGGTAAAGTATGTGATTAGGAACCTGTTCATTGGTAACTAGGTAACCCAAGAGAGCCATCTTCCTTCCCAAAGCTCTTACACAAACTGGATCCTCATCGGGACAGCCTTTGATGTTTTCTGTTGTCACCATTTCCTCTCTGTTGGCTGAAAAAGTACCCCCTAGCCTTTACAGCTTGGAGGCTCTTTCTTTTAAGGACTTTGAAGATGAAGATGCTGGCTTTGCTTTTATTATCACTCTTAGAGATTTCTCAGTGAAGCCTGAACCATATCAAATGAGCCTCAGCTATCCTTCTGCTCTGATATAAAGTGTCAGCTACTTTCTGGGCACTTGCTTTAGGCCATTTGGAATTGAGAATGCTGAACCCCCACCCAAGCATCTGTCTCCCAGAAGCCTGCGCAATTCCCTGGGAGAGGGGGTGTGCAGGGAGCATCAGACCTGGGTCCTGCTTTGCAGGGCACAAGTGACATTGGAAACATGCATGGTGGCGGCGATTTTCAAATTCCTCATTCCTTCTACTCAAGGGGTGCTCCTGGGAAGAAAGGCTGAACAGGGAGCAAATACAGAACTTTCTCTGAAGCATCAGAAAAGCAAGTTTTCCAAATCCTTTCTCGGCTGGAGCATTGGCTTAGCCATTATTTTTCATGAGACTGAGAAAACAATCCAGCCCATCATTCTCTAGTTCACCAGCAAAGAGAATAAGAGATGAAATGATTGAAGCCATCATTCTCTAGAGAAAATACTCACAAAATACCATAATTTTGGTCTCTCTCTCTTTTTTCTGCATAATATGTTTGATTTGGCCTTTCTAGGCTTCATGCTCACATTGCTCATTTCCCAATGAAATAAAATTATGATGTCACCGAAGGCAGAAGACAGTAGCTATAAATGCTGATTTACATAGGAAATGATGGAAACATTTTTCATGAAAGCATATAAAAAGCAAACTTACTTTAAGGCAAGTTTTAACTTCTCCCCCCATTATTCATCGGCAACTTTGAGAGATCTGTCACTTCTCTCTCCTGTGGAATCTGTCACATTTCATGCTCATTTCTATCAGCTGATGAAGTACATTGCTCTTCAATGAAAGGATTTCCCTATGTTTTTCAATAGAGCATTCAAAATCCCACTCATAACTTTTCAGAAAGCTCACTCATTTGGGAGTGTCACATCTTCATGGCCCGAGTTTTGAGTGCTTCTTGATCTATCTGCCCTTTTTAAAGCATAGAATCTGTGGTTGACATTTGTCTTGGTGTACGGACCCACGCTGTGGAACACTCACTCTTAAATAGGCCCCTGAAATATTTTCCCCCAAACTTGTTAATAAAATTCACCAGGAAAGGTCTGAAATAGTAATAACATTAAGTGCTGTACTCATTGATGTCAAAATCTAACACTGTTTCAAAGATCCATTATCCTGGGGCACTTGGGTGGCTTAGTCGGTTAAGCGTCTGCCTTCGGTTCAGGTCATGATCTCAGCGTCCTGGGATCCAGCCCCATGTCTGGCTCCCTGCTCAGCAGGGAGTTTGCTTCCCCCTCTGCCCCTCTCCCCACTCATGCTCTCTCTTTCTCTCTCTCTCTCAAATAAATAAATAAAATCTTTAAAAAAAGATCCATTCTCCCATAAATTGTCACCACAATGTATCCATGAGCCAAGTGTTTCATCAAAGTCTAGTTTAAATGCATGTTCCTCAGGAGATCTGCATCAAGTTAACAGGCTGGGGTGATTTCAAGCTTGTATTTTATCTTTGACATAGTAATTGGGTTGTTCATAACACACACAAAAATTCTGTCTGTACACTCCTTCCTGGAAGACTATATTGATCACTGCCATGACAATGAAGCTAAGGTAACCCAAGTTCATAAAAATGTATCAGCCAAAAACACACGAGAAACTTTTGGGGACAGGAATATGGGCCTGGGAGAACAGCGAATGGCGCATTTTTGCTGTTTATCTTTATTAATTTTTTTTAAGATTTAACATGAATGCTGACATGATATAAATGAGCCTCATAATGAGAAGATGCATCTGACAGTGTCACGGTTCATTCAAAGCAGTCACAGGGCACACAGTGCTCAAAGATTACACCTAACCCACAAAGAATTCAGAAGAGATAGAGAGGGAGAATCATGAAGGGTGAATCAAGACAGTGTAAGAATAGTCCGGAGTCCAGAGTTAATCAAAAGGCATCCAAAGTGTCAGAGGACATGGCTTTGGGACCATTAATAGTAACACAGTTAAACTAATTATTTCTAAGTACATATATAATTAATAATTGCAGTATGAACGCCGAATGGAGAGAGAGTGAGAACACTATATTGATGTGTTTTCTTTTCAGCTGTGTTTAAGAGTGTGTGTTCTTGCCTACTCCATGCAGGGGACTGTACTAGGTTCTAAGAATATAAAGAAAAATAATAAAATAATAGACAGACCTTGCCAACAAAGGATTCACAGTGTAGTTTCATGATGGCAGGAATGGCCCCAAGTAGGCCTCTTGGAGGGATGATGATGATGATGTCCCTGGGAAATGAGCCCCAGAGTCACTTAGTCTGACAATAAACTTGCAGGCAGCTGCCCGGATGGCTGCCACATTCTGACCCCCAGGGACCCAAGCACAGGCAGGGTCACTGGGAGGAGCTCAGGGCTCAGGCACCTGCAAGGCCCCCTCACATATGCACCCCGCCTCGTGCTACATGTGTGCTTTGTGTTCGGTCCTCCAGTCATTGGATCCTGTCCTGGAGCGAGAAGGTCCACATCAGTAACTAAGCCTTGTCCAAGGGATGGTCATGTCCTTCAGGGCTGAGATGCCTGGCGCGGCCAGCCAAGGTCATCAGATCGGTCTGAGCTCATTCCACAGTCAATGAATAAATACGCATGTTTTGACTCTGTAAGGCTTGTTTAGAAAACCAAAGTCTTAATATCTTAGAGATCTTAGAGCATCGGGCACACACACAGCCAGAAAGGTGCCTAAAACAGGACAGGGAAAAAAAGAAGGAAGAAAGGAAACATCAAGATTCCATTTTGCGGCCAAAACGTTACTCCCTGGACTCTTTGTTTTCGGGCCAGTCGTGATGTGCGGGGATCAGGGAACAGCAGGAAGAACCTCTCAGCGCACCTGCTGCGGCCTTCAGAGTTTTGACCTAAGAAGGTCGTCAGAGCTGACTCCCATTGCTCCCTGTTTCTGCTTTTCAATTCTTGACTAGTCCACGGGCGGCTGACTGACGTTTATCTTCAGGTGAAATGCCGAGCCTTGCCTTTTCCATTCTTACAGTGAGGATTACACTTGTAGGAAAACTACCCAACACTGAAACGTTCAAGCCCTGGGCAGCGAGCCTCCCAGCAATAAGGTGATAACAGCACATTCATTGATAAGCGATTGTTCTTTTTTTTTTTTTTCCTAAGAGGATAAATTCTTTTTCTTCTAACATTTAATCTTATGGTTTTACTTGAAAGTATTTCTAAAACATAGTTAACCCACATTGAGGCTTGAGTTTTTGTCTTAACCCATTCTCTTTATTTTACCTACAGTCCTCTCAGCCTTTTTGTTCCCTTTCACAGTTTCCATATTGTTATTATTTGCCTATTAAATAACTCTTTTTCATTATTTCCATTAGAGTTAAAACCGTTCTCGTAGCGATTACCAGATAGGAGTTCATATACACAATGGACTAGTGCTGTGATTAGTAACTGTAATCCAGGAACACAGTTACCTTTCTGGAAAAATCAATCTATCCTTCTGCCCTTCCCTTCCTGGGAATCAATGAGTCAGAATAAAAGCAAGACACATTGGGAAAACTATGTAATATAATACAGTAGAAACAACAGTCAGTGTATAATGTATTGGCAGAGATGCCATAGTAAGATATGTAATACAACCCATCTTGGGTGAGGAAAACCTTGACCAAATAAACTGCTCGGCATTTTCTGGCTCCTCTTTATACTGCATATGTCAAAAGAGCTGTCGATAGTCACTGCGTGCCCTTCCTCACCTACTGTTTTCTCCTCACCTGCGCTCGTCATTTCAACCCCTCTGCCCAGGCCACTGGTGACCGCCTTGTTGCCAAGACTGGTGGTCACCTCTTTGACACTGCTTCCACTGTGACTCTTTCAGCACTTGACTAAGTTGACCACCGTCCCCCTAAACTTTCTCTCTTGGCTTCTCTAGCTTTTCTCCTATACGGGTGATCTTTCTCAGTGACTTTGGCTGACTCCACTCCTTCTGTCCTTTCTCTAACGTTGATGAATTTTGGGGCTTGGCCCTGAGCCATTTTCATATTTTCTAATCAGATTCTCTCCCTAGAGGAGAATCTCATTTAGTCCTTTAAATCCCAGTTATATGTCGATGACTTCTAAATTTGCATTTTTTGATGCAGATCTTATTTACAACTACAGCTTGGTGTCTCTCTTTGGACCTATCATAGGTATTTCAAAATTAGCTGTTCAAAACTCAACTCTTGATTTCTACTCCACCCCTACCTCCAATGAATATTGTTCCCAAAGACTTTGACATCTTATAAGTGACACACCAGCCATTACCCAGTTGCTCAAGTTCAAAGCTGATGAATCTTTCTTGATTATTTTATCTTTCTCTCATCCAACATCTAACTCAACAGCAATTCCTACCCATTTAATTTCAAAATATGCCCTGCATCTGTCCAAGCTACTCTTATCTCTAGTCTGGACTACTGTCAAAGCTTGTCCCTCTGCTAACGTTCCTTCCTCCTCCACTCCATTCTCCACCAGCAATCAGAGAGATCCTTTGAGAATGTTACCAATTCATCTCCCTACCTCACTTAAACCCTTCAGTGCCTTCCCATTCAGTATATAATAAAATCCCAAGTCCTCAACACGCCTTGCAAGGCCCAGTGTGTACTCAGGCTCCTGTCTCCCTCTCCAACTCTCTTCTTTTACCTAACTCGCCCACTGACCTTTATGTTCCTCAAATGGGACAACCTGTTTCCTAAGTCAAGCCCTCTGCAGGGCTGCCCCCTGTTAGAGCACTTTCATCGCGTTAACAAAGGGCGATGTAATACCCGTTTCAGCTCAAATGTCACCTCCCCAGAGAAACCTCCCCAATGGCCTCACTAATGCGCCCCTCTACCTTCCCCATTATGCTTTGTCACATGAACTCGTTGTATCTTCTAATCAAACTTATGCATTTAGTAAGTTATAGTTTGTCTCCTGTCATTGGAATTTAAGCCCAAAGAAAACAGGGACCTTAAGCCTTAGGTATTATTCTATTCCCTGGGGCTAATCCCTTGGCACATAACATATCATCAAAGATAAAATTGTGAAGTAGGAGTTTTGACAGATAGAAGTAGTGCCTCCCAGTCTCCATAATTCTGTATTTAATGGAAGTATATATGTAAAAGCCACATTTTAACTTAACAGTTTATGCACAGCTTTATGTGCACATCATTATCTCAAATGCTCCTCCTCTTTCATTCCTGTACATATCTTCACTTTTATGGAAAATATAGGTCTCTGGAAGGAATTTTCACGTCCAGCAGCTTACATATATTAAATGGTCCCTAATATATAAACAGATTAAAGGATTCTTTCAGAAAAGCCCTAGAACAAAATTTCCTAAACCTTTGAGGACACTCAGATAACCTAAAAAAATAATAATAATAATAAATAATCCGAAGAATAACGCTTTTGAAAACACATACAAAATTAACAAAATTCTAAAATTCGTAAGTCCTAATTTTTAATTTGGTATAAACATCAATGGGTACCTCAATTCAGTAAGCACAATGCTAAAGCCATGTGAAGTCTTTTCATCCATGACTGTGCTCATGGTAATAAATTATTAAACAGGTTCAATAACTTTAACATTTCAAATCAGTCCCATGTTGATAAGTATAAAATGCCTCTTTTTCCCTATTAATAGTTAAATGGCCCATCTGTGGTTTCATCTGCAAGAAGAAAAATATCATAGAAGACTTGACACTTTGCCTTTGATTTTGGAGTAAACACACATTTTCTCCTATATGTGATAAATACCAGAAGAATGGATAACGCAAGCAGAAGGACTGATTTTGGAATTCCTTTCTATTGGGCTTATTTTTCTCATATCAAATGATGTCGAGCTTTCTTGAGTCTTTCCACTAGATTATCCTTTGCCTTTTATATAATCTTGCCGGCATCAAAATATTGCATCACAGGGTATAAAAAGTAGGCGGTCTCCATGAAACACTAAAAATTCCCAGAGGCCAAAAATATCAAAACCAGATGCTCTCCTTAGGGTGCAACTTCTGTTTTCTGTGCTTCTTTTATATTATCAGCATAGATTAGCTTGGGATAACCTGGAGCAAGAGAACTGTTTCCCAGGTGTTTCTCCAACAAGACAGGTGAGTTGCTTACCATAAATATTAGATGGGAATTTGCTCAAGTTTCTCACATAGAAGAAACTTCTGCAGAGTTTTATTTCACCATTTAGCTTTTCTACTGTCATTATATAAATAGACATTTGCATATATTTACTTCATTAAAAGAATCTCTGCTTGATTAATTGTTGTAATCCTATTTTATTTTTTCCCTTCAGAGCAGAATGTCTAACTTGGTAAAGAATGAACAAATAGTCGTTAATGCTATTTTCGTGAGCTCCTATTACTAATCTCCTGCGTTGCTGCTCTTCATTAGGCATGGGCATTTGACAGTGATTCCCATGAATCCCTCCTTTTCCCCTTGGTCTTGGATCTATAATTGTTGTTTTCTCTCTAGAGAAGCCAAAATACACATTCACAATATGGCCCTCATTGCAATCTTACAAAATATGTACTGATTTCCAGCATTTTAACTAAAGGACCTATCCGAAAATACTTCAGGCTTATTAATATATTTTTTCTGGAATTGATTTTAATTTCTCATTTAAAGGAACCTGGTAAAAGGATCATGGTGAAATGCAGCATCCTGAATACGTTGCCCTGGAATTTCTCAATAACATCTGAGCATCCTGAGAATTTAAGTCATCAATATGAGACAAAATGGTGCAAACCATGAAAGTAATTCTTGAACTTCAATCTGATGGACTCAAATGGCAAACACTTTGAGGATAGCTCTTTCATGAAACCATGACTCTTCATTTTTTCAACTTTCAAGCAGAAGGTAAGTGTGATTCAATCTTTCACAAATGAGTGCTGAGAATAAGGTGGTGATAAACCTCTATGTGAGCTGTGACTTCTCCATCAAGAGAGACAATGATGTCATCTATCACTTAATACAATGAAAGAAAGTGGTGACTAAGAGCAATATAAGGTATGACTTCATCAGGGAAGGGATACCAAATAAAAACTATACAAGTGACTATTTAATAAAATAGAAAAAAAGTGGGCACACAAAAAAACATATTTCACTGGCTGGGACAAAAGCGTAGTTAATAATCTTTGATGACGCAAGAGCCTGAGCAGAGCCTGCATGTCTGAACCAAACTGCGCAAAGGGTGTGATGTTGTGAGAGTCTCACATTCTGCTACCTCTACTGGATGCACCCCCATACCCAGAGCTCTTGGGTGACATTTATGATAACATTTGCTGCTTGAGTTCTTCAGGAATGGCACTGAGGAAGTCTCACTCACTGGAACTCTTGTTGGGCTCTTTATGCCCAATTTGGTTTCCTCAAGAAGCACATGCTGTTGAGATGCCTCTGCGTGGACTCTGCCTATCAGCTCCTATTGAGGGGACGGAAGCTGGGGGAAACAATGAGTCCTGTAATGTGAGCAGCCAGGACTGCCTCACCCCGTCCCTTCTGTGGGCGACAAGTAAACTTCTGAACTTGGGGAGATGACGCTGATAGAAAGAGTATCTGGGGCGATTATCCACCAACTATGCCAGCAGACAAAGCAAAACATTTTTCTGTTCCATCTGTTCGCCTCAAGGAAGACTGAAGTCTGCTGAGGAGGGAACTCTGGGGATGGCACGGCCGCATTCAACCCTCCCTCCTGCCACCTCGAGCTCTGTGGCTTGGTCAAGGTGGCAGCTGGTATCTGTTGCTTAATGTGACTGCATCTGAGCTATCAGAGTTCAAAGGCAAGACTGGGGACTGAGCACTTTCTTAACAGGACACCATTTTGGAGGCGGGGAAACTGTCTCTTAAATTGGGCAAGGGATTAAGTACAATCTCCATCAGAGAAACTCAGAAGTTAAGAAATTTGACCAACGTCACACTAAAAGAGAACATAACCTTACATCAACTCAGGCGGTCTGCCTCCAGAGTGCACCCTCTTCTCGGCCCCTCCACCATAGTGTGGAAATAAAGCCAGAGACAGATTCCACACTGTGCCCCTTGCGTGAGTGACCTTCCAGAGAACTTCTGGACACCCTCATGGATGACACATCGCTGATCTGTGGCAGCGCATTACCTAATGATCAAATCAGATACACGTCTGGTATCGCCTTATGCTTTCTTCTTTAACCAGTAATGATAAACAACATAGTTAATTAAAAAAAAAAGTCCTTCATACCTGGGAAAATCTCTAGCTAGCCTATGCTCAGAGATCACTCCAACAAATCTGCCACAGAACCAACATGAAAGGCAAAACAGCCACTTACTTAAAGGCAGAAAAAGCCACACTTACTTACTAGCTAAGTGATCGTGTGTAGGTAATTTGGACGGTTCCTTTACCTGGTTGAAATAGGATAAAGGACTTAGGTCATCGAGTTGATCCAGAAATAAAAAAAGACAATGGCCTTGAAAAGAGGACCCCATCCTAGTCCCTAGATCCCGTGATTATGTCACCTTACATGGCAAACCAAGAACTTGGCAGATGTGATTAAATTAAGGACCCCGAGATGGGGAGATTACCTTGGATTATCCTTATGGAGGGAAGCAGTCAGGCTAGAGGCAAATGGAGAGAAGAAAGCACAACATCAGAGGGGTGAGAGAGAGAGAGAGAGAGAGAGAGAGAGAGAGAGGAGAGGGGGGGGAGAGAAGAGGGGGAGGGGGGGGGAGGGGGGGGGAGGGGAGGGGAGGGGAGGAGAGGCGAGGAGACGAGAGGGAGACTAGAAGATTCTATGCTGCTGAATTTGAAAATGGACGGAGGGACTAGGAGTCATGGAATTCAGGCAGGCTCCAGAAACTTGAAAAGGCAAGGGAACAGATTCTCCCTCAAAGCCTCTCAAAGGAGCAGCTCTGCCAATACTTTGACTTTAGCTCATGAGCCTGATTTTGGACTTCTAACTTCTAATGATGAGAATAAATCTGTTCTATTTTAAGCCACTACAGGTGTGGTAATTTGTTACAGCAGCAACAGGAAATGGATACAATGTATGTAAAGTACTAAAGAGACTACCTGGTACATTACAAAGACTCAAAACAACAACAACAAAAAAAATAGTTCCTTCTTTTCTCCTTTCCCTCATGAAAACGGACCAAATCTAGCAGCCCAAATCTAAAACCACTTCAACAACACTTTTCCTGGCATCCCCAATGACTTACGTAACACGATCTGCAATGCCCTAATATGACCTGCTATCATACTAGGATAAACACGGGTGCGTTCATTATCTACCCAGCCATGAACACAAAAGGGCCAGTTACTTATTCCACTGAAGTCTGCACAGAGGAAAAACAACTAGTCCCCAAGGAGAGCCAGGAAGCCTACTGGCTCCCTAACCCATCCCGCCCCCCGGGGTACAGATCCCAGTTGACCAGGGCCTGTCTGGTGCTTTCTACTGGAATGCAAATTCTGTCTTATCCCATCTACAGCATGGTTCCAGATGAAGGGAGGCCATGTGAAAACTCTCTGAATCACATTACTTTAAAACAAAGACAACATATACATGGAAGAGGGTTTATTTTCTTTCCATTAAAAAAGCAAATCCAGTTTTTATGACTACAGAGGCAAAATTTATTTGCACTGCCCATGCGGTTAGGAGAGAAAGTTCTTGTTTTGCTCTGAATGCAGCTCCCATCAATCCCGGAGAGTCTATTACAGACTCTGGGGAAAAACACTTGCTGTTTTCTCAGCTTTGATAAAGAACCCTCTATTTCACGGACACGGTGCTCAAGAAACGGCTGGGGCGTTTCTTGCAGGATTGAGACTTAAGACAAAAGTCAAAACTCCCCGAGAAAATACCTTCCAGCCCCAACGGTGGCCCTGACGCTAATGCATTACCTCTCCCACCTGGTGAAAAAAAACCATAGCTCTTAGTGTTTCTACGTGAGAGCACTTTCACGGCAAGAATATAACTCTGAGCCAATCTCTGCAAACATTTTTCATTCTCTCATCTCCCCAAATCTTACAGCACAAATAGTCACTTTATTCAAACATGGTTTTTAGTCTCTAAAAATCCATCTCATTTGCATCTAGGGAAAATACCACAATATCTGAAGAAAAGAAAGCAAAGAGCGGAGCAAGGCTGAAAGGTTTCAGAATTCCTAGACACGTCCCAACAGCATCCGCTGCTACAGACCCCGGCGGGGCTGCCGGCGTGGGGCTCGCTGGGCTCACCGGACGTTGGCTTTGCTCTCCGAGGAGTAAGGTCGACGCTGGGCGACGCTGTGAAATAGGCTCAGGAACGACTAAGATGGCGGCCGCGCAGCCAAGATGGCGGCTGCTCAGCCAAGATGGCGGCCGCGCAGCCAAGATGGCGGCCGCGCAGCCCCTGGGAGCATCAGCTCCCTCTGAGGCAACTGCCGATGTAGAACACTAACATAGATGGCACTTATTTTATCCTTATAGATGCCGAAGCAAATTCTTTTGCTCAGCACGCACCCCGGTCCTTGAATGAAGCAGTTTGAAGGACACTGCTCTTTGCCACAGTGACTACGGATGAAGCAAAGACGGTTTGTGACAGAGGCTGGGCAGGAAGTGACATGAGGATCCCGTGGACTCCATCTGGTCTGCGGCTGTACCAGGACCAGCTGTCTCAGGGGCTGACCCTCTGTGTGAAGGACACACAGACTGCCGCTGGCTAATTTGTGTATTTCCTTATATCTATCAGATCGTGTCTGACTGAGGTTATTAACTAAGAGAAGATTTTGTTCCCACTTAATTACAAGCCAGTCTGAAGAGAGGACGAGCATTCATTCTAACTCTGGAAACACATTTTCCGAAGCCCTAACAACAAAAGTACCACGTTCTGGGCACCAGACCCTGGGAGCGGGTTCCCAACTTCAACAGCAAAACACATTTGTGGTATCAGATTGTATTTTATTAAACATCTTTACTACAAGGTCTTCTTCTTCTTTCAAAAGTGTCCCTCTTCTCTTTACTTATTTTTTAAAAGGTTCCTTTGTAAAAAGCTAGTAAATGCCTTTATAATGCCTTATAACACTCTCACGATGGCCCCACAAATTCTCTAGCACACGGGATGCCACCGCTCTAACTCCCGGGCCGCTAAGGTCACTGTGTGGCATCGGACAACTTGGAAGCCAGTGTGCAAGGCTGACCCCGGGTTCTGGTTGCTCAAGGACTCTTCAGAGAAGTATGTGCTGCACATGAGGTCGGTGGCCCGACTTACTGCTTTTGTCAGAGCTGGTACTATAAATATTAGGTTATATAATCTGTCTACTTGGAATGTCAGTTCCCTCAGCCTTGGTGCGATTTTGAAGTAGATTTTGGAGGTGATGGAACAGAAAGTTAAATGTGTCTGTCAGGACATCCTGATAGAGTCCCTGCTGTTTTTTGAAAAAGGAAACCATCTATCCTAAAACATCGGGACTCTACAGAGAAAACAGTCATGAACCCTAAGGACTGCTTGTTGAAACTGTGGAATTTTTAGAACCCAGATTTAAAATACTACTGAACATAGGTAAATGAAAACATACTGGATAACGGTCCCAAGTTAACAACTGTCTATACTTCTTTAGGTTGAATCCAGAGTTTGATATGCATAGAAATCAAAGAACTAAACATTCGTCCCTAAATGCCTTTGCTATACATGCTGTAACAGAAAATGCTTCCTTTTTAAAGATTTATTTATTTGAGAGAGAGAGAGAGAGAGTGCAGGGGAGGGAGGGGCAGAGGGAGAGAGAGAGTCTTAAGCAGACTTTGTGTTGAGCACAGAGCCCGATGCGGGGCTTGATCTCACGACACTGAGATCATGACCTGAGCTGAAACCAAGAGTCGGACGCTCAACCGACTGAGCCCCCCAGGTGTCCCCACAAGATGCTTTCTAAACATTAACTATGAGACTTGGTAATAATACCGGTGAGAATGCGAAGTTCACAGCCACACTCCCAGTGCCTGGACTCACGCCTCACAGGCGCTCAATCTTTGTTGAGTGAATGAACTGAAATCCCTGTTTTCAAAAAGGAATTCGATCACTCTTCTTCAGTCTATACACGAATAAAAGTCTACCATCAAAGTTTAAAGGATGCTTTTTCGCTGCCACCACCCTGATACATTTTGGTGAAATTTTATAGAATGGACGAACTCAGCACAATTTAACAAATAATAATGAAGCATCTTCTATGCGCCAAATGCTGACTGGTACAGCACAGGCCCCGTGATGGATGCTCTCGGAGAGGTGGGGTGGGGTATTCACAGAGGGGCCTCTAGAAAGGGTCACCTTTCTAGATGGGAGCTGGGTTCCTGGTGACGATACACAAACCCAGGAATAACGAAGCCAGTCATGAGCTGTCCCGCCATCGCCTGAAGTCCAGCACATTAAAGACAGGGCCCCTTGTGTATTTATGGTTTCCCCTCCAAAGCATATGTTTCCCCTGCTCTCCACCATCCTTGATGACACCGTGGCTTTGCTTGCCACACATCCTACTCCTCTTCCTCTCACTTTTCCAATGCTTTGTCATAACCCATGTGTGTTTCCATGCACACTGGTCACCACAGGACAGTCCCCGTCACGACAATGAGCTCCCTGCTGGACCCTCCACCCCAGCTCCTATCACCTCCCTCAGGGACGATTCTGGTTACTTGCTGCCATGTGGACAACAGGCGTTGTGGGAAGCACTGGGAGGCACAGAGGGAGGAGGCTCAGATGTTAGCTAGGGTAAACGCCGTAACAGAGCACTGTGCTGTCACCAAAAGCGAGAGTCTCAGCAAAGTGTTATTATTATTATTCATTATTACTCTTACTGGAATGTCCCCAGCCACGTGTTGATGGCAGTGGTGTGGTGCCAGCATGTGGGGGATCCTGGGGTCACTGGGTCGAGGTCTGCTGATGCCAGCCCCGAGCATGGGCAAGCAGAGGCTCCAGATCCTTCCCGATGCCCGTGATGAACGAACTGCATGCTCGGTATTGACAGGAAAATGCATTTTACCTGCTGACGCTTTTCAAATTCCAGTTTGATCCGAGACTTGATATAGTTGCAGGTGTCCTGATAGGTCTGCTGCAGGGCAAGCTCCATGAGGTGCTTGTGGTAGGCGCCCGCCAGGTTCCCGCAGATGAAGATGATCACGTTAGCCAGGATCTAGAAAGACAGAGAGCCGCTCAGGAGGGCAAGTGTTGCTAACCCAGGAACACAACAATCACAGAATGCACATCAGCACCAGCAAGAGATGACTCTGCGGGAAGGCAATTTCATTTGTTTCCAAACTCACATTTTTATTTGCTTAAAAGAAACAGCTATTGCCTTCAGGGATTCGAGCCCCTTCTTGGATCCATGCCCTTTGATGGATGACTCTGCAGTCCCTCCCTTCTCTTGGGGCTCAACCATGTGATTTGCTGTGGTTAATGCAATGGGCAGGGGGTAAATGAGTGCCAGATCCAGCCCAGACTTAGAAGGCCTGGCATGTTTTTGGGTGGCTCTCCTGTGCTTCATGAGAAAGAACATGCTCTGGCTAGCCCACTGGTCCCAAAAAGATGAAAGATCCATGGAACAGAGCCAACCAGACAGCCCACAGTTTACTACTGTGTATCACTGGGATTTTGTGGTTGTTACACAGCATTGTTTCAGTAATAGATGACTGATCCAGGCTGTTCTCACACCAAAACTGTACTCACTGAGCCTGGGTGAGTGATAGTCCCCACTAACTTCTGTTTATACAGGAATATGGTAGACTCTCAAACCATATAAATCACTACTCTTTTGACGATAAAAAGTCAGGTCCACAAAAATTTGGGGGGAAAACAGAAAAATTCAAAGAAAAACTAAAAAGAACCTATAATAGTCCTGCCCCAGAAGAACGCCTTGTTGTCCATATGGCCTCATCCCCACTCCATGTCCCTCTGCATTCTCCAAACTATTGCCAAACTTTGTTTGGCCAAGACCTCCATCTTGTTCCAATAGGACTGAATTCATTCTGAATGCAGTGTTTTACTTTTTTTTTTTTTTTTAATTTTATATTAGATCAGATTTTTTTCAGGTCATAAACATTCTGTGCCAACAGGATTCTGAATGCTTGGATAACATTCACTTCTATGACTGCGCAATAATTTAGTTTTATTCATACTATTCATACTATTTGACACTTACTTTATTAATATTCCTTTCATTGGCATACTGCAATAGTGATCACCGTGACATATAAAGCTTTGGCTCCATGCTTCATCTTTTCCTTAGGTCGATTAGTGAAACACACGGAGTCAAAAGCCATGACTATTTTTAAGTTCTCGATACATATTGTGAAATGGCTCCAAGGAAACATTCCATTTCTATTCTCACCCCCAGCGTGGGGCACTGCCTTTTCAGTGTGTACTCTTACGTAGCACACTATTCACACAGAGCAGGTGGTGGTGATGTATAAAACGGAGTCATATGGATTTCACTCTTATGTGTTCAGGGCAAGACTTGCAGGTCAGAGGGTGGGTGGCCACACCTGGATAAAGCGCCCCATCGCCCCCTCCTCCACATGACCTCATGTCTCACCAAATAGGGCACTAATGGCTTTTACAACAAAGGCAGGGCATCAGCTTCCAGAAGCCCTGCATTCTTCCCTGAGAACCTCCCACTAACATCAGCTTGTTGCTCCTACCGATTACCTGATTGGAGAGGCTGGGAGAAGGATCTGGACCCCATGAGCCAAGCTTCTGCTCCTCTCAGTGGGGCCCTCCCTCATCCCCTCTGTTCTCAGCTAGCGGAGCCTATGGACCCTCACACCCCAGTGCTGGGAGCAGGAGGAGGTGGGGTGATTCAGGGCAACGGTGTCACGTCCCTGTGGCCCAGATCCAAGCCACATCTCCCAACAGCTGTAACGGTAGCAAAGGGGATATCCTGGTCTCCATCCGCCTGATGTCTTTGCCTCACTCTCCGTAGGTTCTCAATACAGGTGGAAAACAGGGCTCCTCAAGCCCTGGGAAACCCATTTTGGGGACGGAGGGCAAAGCAGGACAGGGTGAGACATGGGAAGGGTGATATGATGAGCTCCTCTCTGTGAATAAACAGACACTCCGCAGAAGCGGGGGAAGGGTTGTTCAGACCAGAAGGGCCTTCCAGTTGTCCATCAAGCCCACAGATCCAGGAGGCGGAGAGCTCCCACAGCTCGCCCTCGCGCTCACAGCAGCCCCCGAGAATGTCCTTTTAGGCAACCTCATCCTCCTGCTGTAGAACGGGTGACTCAAGCATGAACTCTGGGTATTGCCGTCTGTCTGATGTGTACACAGGTGATGTGTATATGTGAATTATTTGTCATGTGTGCACGCGGTATATGTGTACAAAGTGTGTGTCATGTGTGATCTGTCCGTGTGATACATGCATGTGACACATACATACCTCTGACACGTCCCTGGGTGCCGTGTGGGACGGACCTGTGTTACGGTATGTGGTTCGTGTGATGTCTGTGGGCACGCTATGCGTGTCACTCTACACATCACGTGTGGTTCTGCACGACATGGGCATGTGCCGTGTACATCTCTGGTGTGACAAATGACGTGCATATATGACACGCCGTGGTCTGAGTGGGAGGCGTGTGCTGGTGCTGTGTGTGTAAGTGTGAGCACCGGCCCAGAGAGTGGGAGCAGCAAACATTTCTAACTGTGCCCGTAGCCACGCTTGCACCCGTCACCTCTGTGAACGTCAGTCCCGTGAGCACAGGGGCTCGCTCGTGAAGTCCTGGCTCCCACCGCCGGAGGAGGCTCCTCTAGCTGACGGGGTCAATTTCGGCGTCCTGCCCTCGGCGCACTGTTAACTCGGCCCTGCCTTACTCTGCTTCTGCGAAATGACCGTCTATTCGCTAGATTCTCCCAACTTCGTCACTGCTGGATTTGCTTTGAAGGACGTGCACCACAGAACGCAGACAATGAGGAAAGCCAACACAAACCAGACTGCTCAGAATTCGAAAATGCTCTCTCCTTCCTTATTAGGTACAGCTGAAACAATAAGTTAAGTGATTATCTAGGGGAGATTTTTCTTTTTCTCCTTAAAAAAATGCCTTCAAAGCAGAAATGTCAACATTTTAGGAAGTGGGTTCCTCCAAAATGAGAACCAAATATAAGCAACAGAGCCCGATGACGCCATCAGCTGTCCCCGGGAGCCCCCTCAGCAGGGTGCGGGAACGGGGGGGGCCCTTCTCTCGCAAACCCAAAGCCACCCACTGGGACGGTGAGTCCTGCCTTCTCCTGTCTTCTGCTGAGGATCCCCGTTAACTCCTCTGAATCCCCCTGGGCCCCAGAGTGGGGCAGGTGTGCTGTGGCCCCATGGGTGGGCTGCCCCACCCCGCAGTCCTGCTGTGGGGGCACCTGTGGTCCCTGCCAACCCCCCCCACCTGATGGTGGAGGCTGTGTGGCCCCCCGGAGGGATGCGACCCTTCGACCCCAAGTTCTCAGCTCCCACTTGAGCCACCAATACAGTGCGTCCATCGTGAGGCAGGTGCGTGGGGCCCCTCTCGCGGCAGAACCACTGGCCCCAAGTGCCACAGCTCTTTACGACTGTAGTCACTTCCTCCCACTCACCGGGATGGCGAGGGCAACGGCCGCCTCGCCCATCCGGGACACCTGCTGCATTCCAGCACCGTCTCCCCGAGCAACCGTCACCGGGCCGCAGCACCTCATCCTCCAGCTCAGGCCCGCGTGCCAGCGGTCACGTCTGGACCGCACCCGCAGGCTAAAGCCGGGGTCTCCCGCAGGCCCACTGGGCCCTTGCCCATCGCCAGTGTCGTCACCAGGCAAACGCTTCCTGTCTACTAGGAAGCGCCCCCCACATTCTACAAGGGGAGCCTGTCTGTCCGAGGACAGAGGGGGCTCCTGAAAGACAAGTGCGGCTTCCTCGGTCCCGGCCTGACACTGCGTGTTGGCAAATCTGCACTGTCCCGGAACCGAAGGAAAAGCCAGCTTGCGGGTCATTCTGGATGTTGCGCTGCTTCAAACGACACGGAACTGCAACACTTCTTGGCTGCAGACAGGTGGAGAGAATGTATTCACCAACTTTTATTTGGATATGCCAAGGGAAATGCTTAAGAAATAATAATAACTAATAAATAAAAAACTAAGAGTTTTAATGTCAAGTCAAATATGGTGTATTTTTTTCTGATGGAAAAAATTAATTAAATTTTCTGATACCTGGTTTCATCCCAAAATACAGTACTCTTTAAGATTAATAGAACTGGCCCCAGCATTTTAATAACTACAGAAATTGGGGCGCCTGGGTGGCTCAGATGTTTAAGTGTCTGCCTTCGGCTCAGGTCATGATCCCAGGGTCCTGGGATCGAACCCCACATTGGGCTCCTGGCTCAGCAAGGAGCCTGCTTCTCCCTCTCCCTCTCTCCCTGCTCATGCTTTCTCTCTCTCTCTCTCTGTATCTCTGTGTCTCAAATGAATAAAATCTTTAAAAAAAAAAATAACTACAGAAATTTACAAATGTGATTGATGTCCTAAAGTACCTTTCTTTCAAAAGGGTGCATTCACATAATGATTTTGTATAAAACCGAGGGCACCAAGGAAGTGATTCAGTTAAAATGGTCTTTTCAAAAATAATATCACAGCATTTTATTTTCTAGAAAACTGTTAGGCAGAACACATGGTGAAAAACCCCATTTTCAACAACGTTGGATTTGTTTTATAACATCAAACCATCGTGATGCCTTCTTTTATCTTCTTGCTCCGTTTAGCTACTTTTGCATCTGTCAGAGAACAGGAGAGGGAACATGGCCTCCCATGAGATGTCTTGGAAGAAAACAATTTGTTGAGGGTGAAAACATCAGTGAAAAGTTTACCCCAAAAGGTCAAACCGGGCCTTGAAGGATCCGGGATGTGTGCAAGCTGCGTGCTGCCAAGACGGTCAGCCCAGCCGCTCCCCACTCCCCACCCGCACCTTATTGTAAGTGGGGTCATCCAGCAATGCTGCTCAGAGATTCTCAGAACTGAAAAATCCAAACATACCTTGCATCTTTTCATCCTCGCCAGAGCCCAGAAGATAAAACCACCAGGAGGATGGACAAGTTTTATTATTTCATTTTATAGGCAAAGAAACGGTCTGAAAAGTTAAGAGATTGGAGGGTAGGTCCCCATGCAGGCGAGGCTCTCAGGATTATTCCTGCCCCATCCCACACTGCCCCAGTTCATATGGGTCAGGCAGGTTTGTCCAGCGTGATCCGACCCTCTGCTAGGGCGTGGGGAAGGTATTTCCAGGGAATTTCTGAAGAGATGTGTTATATTGTAAGAAGCTCATAGTTTTTTGGGTTTTTTTTCCTTTATAAAGCATCTGTATCTTATGCTATAAAGCACTTTGATCATTGAAGTTATTTTAAGTGGCTGTGTTTTGGAGGCCACCTGTCCACGGAGCTTTTAACTGGGGATGATGGCGCATCTGTGTATGTTCAAAGGAAAGTAACACTGGGGCAGAGGGGGGGTCTAGCTGCTTCTAATGGATCATGTGACCAAGAGCAAAGGACCTGAGCATTACCTCACTTGAGAGGAGAACATTCAAGTATGTGAGTTCATTGTCCTTAAACATCTGAGAAATTACCATGTGGCTTAGGTGACCACTCAGAAACTTTGCAACTCTGAGATTTTATGCATTTTAAAGAGTTCAATATTCCTGCTCTTAATCTTAGGGTAGGGGCTGCAAACTACAATGCCCCCACAGGACGGCAGATGTACACGTGTGCTAAGGGCAGTCTCCTGGGAATGAGAGGATCAGCATCACTTAAGGACATGATTTCACCATGAATTAATAGCACAGGGTTGAAGGAGAAAGGACACTATAGCATTTGAAATAGGTCATCAGTTTAAGACAGAGCAGATCATCAATATGCAAAAACACTAATTATAAGTCAAAAGAAAATAAAAGGAATACAAGAACGTGATGAAAAGAGCTGCAAATGAATATTCAGCGAGCTCGCTGCATCTCATAAGCATCAAATTTGTCTTAAATAAAACGCTCTTGCTCGGGAGAGAAAATGATCGGGTAGAATTTCCCTTAACAGAGCTCTCAAACAGGCTGAGAGAGGAAGAGACCAGAGCCCTCTCTCTCCACCATGTGAAGACACAGGGAGAAGGGGCCATCCGTAAGCCAGGAGCACTCTCACCAGGAGCTGAGTCATCAGGCACCTTGATCTGGGATGCCCCGGCCTCCAAAACTGAGAAATCAATGTCTAGTCTGAGCCACCCAGGTGGCGGTGTTATATCATGACAGCCCAAGCACACTAAGACAGAAAGGTGTAATGAAAATCAAGAGACCCACCACCTCAACCATGGGTGTTATAGGGCTCTGAGTTCAAGACTGGAATTGAAAATCAGGAGGTGATTTGATGCAATTTGATTTCCTATGGAAATGGCCACTGAAAACAGACAGTAATGTTGGTTGTGACTTTTACTGTCATTATTCTCCTTTATATTACATGTTATTATTAAATTTTTTTGAATAGCACGCATCGTGTTATTTTTCCAGCCACATTTGGGTTGAAGGATACAGTATCTCATACGTAGATGGGGCTTAAGTCCAGTATCACAGGTAGATAAAACTGGGGGGACGCTTGAGACCCTTGCTCATCTCAGAAGTGTACCATCAGCTCATCATAAGCCAAAAGGAAGAGATGAGCCTAGAAAATACTCGAGACCTTGACAGAAAGTTCCTCCCACAATGAAAGTCATTGAGAACATGGCTTCCCAAGAAGGGAAAGCTGACTTAACCAAGCAGAAAACCAAACTTGTGCTTCTGAGCTCAGCGTCTACAGAGCTGAAATAGATGGGGATGAGGTTGGCTTGATGAACAGTTGAGAATAACAAAAAAGAGACAAAACACAGAGTTCCCAATTTTCTGAACTCTGTGGGCAAAGACTACACCAGCCTCCTCCATGGAGATTTATAACTCACTCTCCCTTCTGCAGAGGAGGGCACTGCCACACTGTGTATTCTCTTGTCTATCTCTGACATGGAACAATCGTAGCATTCGGGGCTTAGCTCCTCTCCACGAAGGCAAGAGAGGAGACCAAACAAGTAAGTTGTATGGGAAGGAGGGAGCCACATTACTACTATAACTCACAATGCACATTTCTCTGGCTTCCAAAGTGGGGCCCCTCGTTTCCTCTGTATTGTGAACAGTTTTGCAGGCCATTTCTCCAGAGCAATGCTATCAGACATTTCTCTCCCCACTCCCTTCAGTGTCAGCAGAGCTCCCAGTCCAATTCCGAGAGCACCTGATGACAAAGCTCATCTCTGTCTGGTCCTGACCCTGTCTCCTGCCACCCAGCCTGCTGGCACAGTGACACTTGGCTGATTACACCTGACATTTTGTTAATCACCCAATCAATGATTAACTGAACTTTATATCTCGGCTAATACCCCATAGAAATCATTATCACCATGGTCTTCAGGAGTCCAAAGTGTCAGAAGGTTAATTATCCCAAAGAGATTCCACTCTGCTTTCAGAAACTCAAGGGACCAGATGGTCCTGGATGGTCCAAGCAGCTATTAATTACAGGTCTCTGAATCTTCCCAAACTCTCTCTCCCATATGTAACGACACACACACACATAACAGAACACATTTTAAGTGATATGTCTCAGTGCTTTTCACAACTTCAGAAATATGTAATTATCTACTAATTAAACTCAAATTTTACTAATCTTAAATCAGTTTTCCTAAGGATCTGCACCAAGCAATATACAACAATTTGCTTAATTCTGGTGATTTCTGTGAACTTAAACATGAAAAAAAAAAAAAAGAAAATTTAATACACTTTAGAGTGTCATTAATTTAGATCCTCTAATTAATCTGAAACAATGAAATCCAGCTTCATTTAAACACCATACAAAATTCTCTCCATTCATCACCACTTTATGGGCAACATGTCTGATCTGTACCCACTCATTAAAAAATTTAAAAGCCAACAGGTATTCAAATTCAAACAACAAATATGACCGAGGCTATCAGGCCCTTCAGTCTGTGCGGCTTCGTTCAAGATGAAATGAGAATTCTATTTCATGGTGCACGTGTGAGATACAGATTTCCTTCCAAGGAGCACAGCGCACCAGAAGGGAGGTGTGCCTTTTGTGGATTTGTGGGGCAGTTTTGCCTTGATGGTCTGTGACATGCTCCAGTCCTGTTATAACCCACACAATGGTAGGTAAATTTAGAATTAAACAAACCAAGCGCAGTGCACCCTCTGACTATGATTGAATAAGAGGACACTTTATGAAGATAAACAGACCTGAATGGAGATATCAAATATAACGTGACAACAGCGGGACAACTCCCTAGGGAAGAGGCATAGCAACATAGGGACGGCATGGCCGATCTTGGGCGTGAACTTAAACGTGACATTAAGCGAGTGCATTCACAGAGAGGCAACGGATTGCAAACTGCTGTGAAAACAAGACTCCAAATACAGGAGAAACACAATGAGCACTGTGATTCAGAAGGTCTACTTTTGAATTGGAATGCCCTTTTTAGTAAGGGCAAAAAATGTTCCACAAAGTCACACTGTAATTAAAAAAAGATAAATCACTGCCTGGATGCATAAACTGAAATCTTTTGTGAATAGGAAAACAAAAAATGCCCTATTACCAACTAAACTTTAGATGTTTCCTTAATGATACCAATTATGGGAGGTGAGAACTGTTAGCAGCTTCCCCTTTAATAGAAGAAAAGGCCGATATGAACTTAAAGACAGTCTCTCCCCAGAGTGTTATCCCCTCTCCTACTCTATAGGAAGTGATGTAATGAACGTCTCGCCTAAACTCATATTAAACCATCACCAGCTGTGTGTGGTATTTCTACAAAGGAACGACCAGCCCCAAATGTCGAAGGAATGAATGTTTTAACGCTTCAGTGGACTCTCTGATAATTTCTAAATGATCTGTCTTTAAAACTCAGTATCGTGTTGGTATGAATGGAATTGTAACCCCACCAAATTCAATTCCAGCCTGAGCACTGTGTTCTGTAAGAATGCAAAGACACGTTTTTAGTGCCATCAACACCAGATCTTGATTTCTGGTCAATTTCAACCAGAGACTATACATTCGTTTGGCCCGAATCACCAAGAAGCATCTTTTGTTTTCCCAAACGACCACGAGTACAGCAGTTTTCCCAGGTGGCAGCATTCAAGGACCATAATAAAAAAGAGTGGACTTCGCTAAACGTGTAGTAGTCAGTTGGGATGCCATGACGAAACATGCCAGATGGGGTGGCTGAAACAACAGACATCAATGTTCCCATGGTTCTGGAGGCTGGAAGTGAGATCAAGGTGTCGCAGGTTTGGTTTCCCCCGAGGCCTTTCCCTGGCTTAGAAAGGGTCTTTGTGTTTCATTCTAGCTGTGTCCTTGCACAATCTTTTCTCTGTGTGAGCTTCTCCACACGTGGCCCTGGGTCTCCTTGTGGGTCCTAATCTCTTCTTCCTACAGGGTTCCAGGCAGCTTGCACTAGAGCCCACCCAAATAACCTCCTATTAACTTTATCACCTTCACATGCCCTGTCTTCACATGCAGTCACATTCGGAGGTCCTGGAGGTGGGGGCTTCAACATACTAATTATTTTGTGGGCAGGGGAGGCACCACTCAGTCCATAATAACAGGATGTTGAGTTTTAAAAATACATTATTTATAAATTGCCAGAGAAGCCACTGAAACATTAAAACGTGCATTCCTTAGACATTTGGGGCTGGTCGTTCTTTTGCAGAAATGCCACACACAGTGGATGATGGTTTAACAGGAACGGAGATGAGACATTCATTACATCCCTTCGTTCAACCAACGTTATCAAGCATTCATTTATGATCAACTAAATGTTGTACCTCCTCCCCATGAAATCAACGTCACTGGAATAAATGCAATAAAACAAACCAACCATAAAAGTCAACAAAGCAAGCAAACAAACACAGGTGACACAAAGCAAGCCTGTCATGAGGGGACAGTGAGTCTGCGGCGACAGCTGCGAGGCTCGGGGGGGATCCCGGATGATGCCATCACGGGTGCTCACAACTAGCTGTCTTTATGCGAGAAGGGTGCTGTGGTTGAAGGGAGACTTACAATAAGTGGAGCATACTTCTTCCAACATTATTACAAAATTTTCCTTGCAAAAATTTAAGCCACTAAAACCACAAATGCAGAGGTTCCCAAATGTCCCTGTTTCACAACGCTCGTAGCGTCTCATGAATTTTTCATAGCATTCCTAGGGCAAAGGAAATACCCCAAAGTATTGTTTATTAAGTAGTAATGTCCAGAGAAGTTAAGTATTATGACCTGACAACCTAGTAATTGTTGGGGAAAAAAAACCAACATATATTTTCAAACAAAATATACTATTTTTGTTTCATTCTTATAAGACCCAGGGACTTATGATGGGCCCTCAGGAGCACTGTGTTAACTTCACAACCGTTGGATTCCGATTCAGCACTGGCACTCATAATTCCTGCTCTGTCTTCACTAATGAACTACAGTTTCGACAAAATAAATAATTAATTAACTCAACAGAATTGAAAGTGTTACTAAAATCATGATGGGGCATGTGATGTATTTTCTCCTTCGTATACTCTGAAAAGGTATACTTGATTAGACCAAAAATCTATGAGACTTGTTGGCAGCTTAGACAAAGGTGGTTGCTTCTCCTAAATAAACCCAACCTGAAGGTATTATTGTGCAGGTTTTTAGAAGATCCAGCTCAGAGTAGCTAACTTTGATGAGCCTGATGAGCCAGGGTCTCATCCAGAAAAGAGGGGGAAAGTCTCCTGAAATGACAATTTACAATGGTTTCCAGACAGCGAACTTCACATGCACTTTTTCAGCTTGTAAGAAAAGTAAGCGAGAAAGCCCCGACCTTCATCTGGGACTGTCATGATCATATTTTAAAACGCTAGTGTTTCCAAGTCTAAGTGCATTTCTGGGATGAATTAACTTGCTTCCTGATGGTGTGAACAAGTACTGCAAGCCAGGGAGGAAAGAGAAATCCATCCAAGGCTACCAGAACTCCAAAGAGCAAGTATAAAAAGTTAAGAATCTTCACTTCCATTTTCCAGTGGGCACATTACATAAATAAACTTGCCCAGCCCACTGAAAAATCAAGAGTAAAATTATTTGATGACTAGTCCCCAGGTATTCAGAATAAAGGGTGGAAATCCTAGCTGATAAGTCATGATGTCCCCTTTATTTTGTATCACATATAAATCAGGTCTTAACCAATTAGAGTAATATTTACCATCTCACAATTTATTTTAACTATTTGAGAAACATGGCAATGCCTTTCTTTATGATTGAATAAGACTACTTAGGGAATGAAATTACATAGAGCAGCACAAAAGTTGACTGAATGTTTAAGAGACAGAGAGAATAGCCTGAGAAATGGTCTTTACACAAGAAAGGAGAAGAGGCGGGCCGTGCAGGGCGCCCCATGGTCAGGTGGTCCCGAGGGCTGCCTTCCTCCTCTCCCGCACATCAACCTGCTGTGCTTGCTGGGGGCACACTTCTCACAGCTCAGGGACTTCCACAGGCATTGCTCTGAAAGACGCCAATGAGAAAACAAAACAAAACAAAACACGTGCCCAGCATCAGAACCACATGGCTCCAAAATGGGTGAAACAATTTGATTTTAAGAATCTGCATTTAGGGACGCCTGGGTGGCTCAGATGGTTAAGCGTCTGCCTTCGGCTCAGGTCATGATCCCAGGGTCCTGGGATCGAGCCCCACATCTGGCTCCTGGCTGGGTGGGGAGCCTGCTTCTCCCTCTCCCTCTGCCTCTCCCCTGCTCATGCTCTCGTTCTCTCTCTGTATCTCTCTGTCTCAAATGAATAAATAAACTCTTAAAAAAAAAAAAAAAGAATCTGCATTTAGAAATTGCTTTGTTTAGATGAAATCTGACAACCAAATTCCACAAGATGGAAGAAAAACAATTCTTAACCTCCATGCTCAAGAGAACTGCACAGACTTGGACCATCACCCCTGGTTATCAAGTGTCCCCAGGCAATGGGGATTCTGGGCTCTGGTTCATTCCCGACTTTCTCCCAACAGCAAGCCAGGCGGCTCCTAACCACGCAGTACCCTCCGCTTACCGCACAAAACCCTTCCTTCTCCATTTCTCATTTTTCCTTTGTGATCAACTCTTAAAGGCTTGTCTACTTGAGCTCTTTCTACTTTGATCCCCGACTCCCCATATTCCATTTCAAAGTAGGTAGCAACCCCAAGACACCACCGGAAGTACCCCCGTCAAAGCCACTGGCCACCTTCCATTCCCCTCCTCACTCCCTCACATGATTCCTGAGGAGCACTGCAGCGGCCGGCCCCTGGTCACCTCCTGCCGCCCAGAATCCCCACCTCCCTCAGCTTCCGGGGCTCCATGTTCCCTGGGGTCCACCTGTTCCACTGACTTCCCCGTTCTGACTCCACTGTTCCACTCTCCAGGGCTCCATGTGGGCCCCCGATTTCTCCCTCCAAGGGTCATCCGTGCACCTGACTTCTTCAACACCAATTCCCAAAGGCAGACCTCTAGCCCAGATCCGGCTTCTGACATCTGCACTGTAATGCCTGCCTGAAACTCCGTCTACACCCTGCCCCAGGGCACCTTCAACTTCACCTGCTAACCCCCAACTCCCCTCTAGGCACCACGCCCTCCTTTGGGGTCCTCCAACTTGCTCATTGCTCCAGGCCAGAGGCCTTTGCACACAGTTCTCTGGGCCCAGGAGAGCCCCTTCCTGCCCCTCTTCCCAAGTGGGGCTGGTCTTCTCCTCCCTGGCTTGTAGGTCAGCCCCTCCCCGGCATGCTCCCCAAAGGCCTCTCTGTTACTCACCAGCATTACACCCAGTTATCTCCTCCAAGATTACTGGCCCCAAAAACACAATCATTTGTATTTATTCATCTGCTTATTGCCTGTCTCTCTGGCTGGACTCTCTGTTCCAGGATAGCAAGGATCCCATATATTTTATGCTCTTTTGTATATATTGGTTAGTTCCTAAAGGGTCTATTATCAAGTGCATTTGGTAAATATTCTTTGAATGAATTAATATAATCCCTTATATCCATATGATTCACGACATCAGAATTGGAGAGATCCTAATTCATATATGGAATAAAAATACATTCTTTCATTTAACAGGTATTATTGAGGGCCTACTATGTGCCAGGAACCATTCAAGGTGCAGGGATTATAATTTTGAGATTAAAGACAAAAATCCTTGCTTGTCTTCATGGAGCTTACATTTAAATATGATTTTTTTTTTTTAAAGATTTTATTTATTTAACAGAGAGACACAGTGAGAGAGGGAACACAAGCAGGGGGAGTGGGAAAGGGAGAAGCAGGCTTCCCGCGGAGCAGGGAGCCCGATGCGGGGCTCGATCCCAGGACCCTGGGATCATGACCTGAGCCGAAGGCAGACGCTTAACGAGTGAGCCACCCAGGTGCCCCTTAAATATGATTTTTTGACCTTAGATCAATCCACTCCTTTTTTTCTGCCTTTTATATTTGGAAATAAAGCTTCATAGTTGTTTTGTAAGATGTTATCTTTAATATCAGGGTTATGGTTTGTCCTCGCAGTAAATCCATGCAAATGATAACTAGAACAGACATGAAGAATTTGGACCCCAAATGGTCCCATCAAAGTTATCCTGAAAAAAAAAAAATGCAGATATGTGTTTTGTCACCTGAAAGAGAATGACACTCTCCTAGGCTGGGCAGATTTGACTCTGATCTGTTGGGTAAACTAAAACATCTAAAGAAAAGATGTCTGTTAAAAAGAGGGAGGGGTGAGTAGGTGGTGAAGATTTTAATTCTGGAAGCACAGAAAAAGGCCAGTGTCTGATGAAAACAGTGCCATCCAGAGCAGATGGCATTTTGTCAGCTGATTCTAGTACCTTCCACCTGGCTGATGCATCCCCCCTGCGGAGGTGCGTACTTAAGGCTTTCAGAAGCTGATGTCTTAAACCACACATTCTCAATGGGGGCTGTATCACCCCCCAGAGGGCAAGCATCACTTCTTGGGGAAAGCAAGAAAAATTACTTTTTTTTTTTTTTTTTGAGAGAGAGAGAGCGAGCAAGCATGGGGGCAGAGGGAGGAAGGGCAGAAGGAGAGGGAGAGAGAATCTTAACAGGCTCCATGCCCATTGCAGGGCCTGATGTGGGGCTCAGTCTCACAACCCTGAGATCACGACCCTCATGGAAATTGAGTCGGATGCTTAACCGACTGAGCCATCCAGGTGCCCCAAGAAAATTACTTTTTGAATGTATAATGCACAGGCATGCATACATCACTTAAATAAATATGCAATATTCCTGTGGTACCAAAATTTCATGGGGGGGTTAGTTAGGAAAAAAATATCTAAAATGGCTCTTTAGGAGAGTAATAATGTAGAATAGTCAAGAGACATTGCCTTAAACATCATCTGTGCTATCTCCGTGCTCATGGGGACCTCTGGAAAAGGAGGTTTCTTGGTACAGAAATGGTAAGGGATAATTTCATAAACTATCTGATCTACTGACTGTCATAATCCTCATGATAAATTAGTACATTAAATATCATTGTTTTTCACTTTTGTTAGAGCAAGTCAGCCTCCCAAGGTTGGCGAAGTTTGGTTTACTAACAAGATTACACTTCGGAACTCTCCAGACTGAAGGCCACTCCCCGTAGGAGTGAAAGCTCCCAGGTGGACAGACTACCTGTGTAGACCGGCTTCCCCGGGAGACACATCTTCTGATGGATGACATCATTCTTCAAATTAAGACCAATTTATCTCTAACTCCATCAGGCACAGATTTAAATATACCCTTCTTAATCTATGTGTATTTCCCACTTGATATTGCACATAAATCCCGCCCAATTCTGCAAACGACTTTTGCCATCTTTCATAGTTACAATGAATCTAATGAAAACATCATGATCACATACAAATGCAAATTTCACTCACAAACTGGGCTCCATTTAGGGAACTGAAGACTCCCATCTTAAAGCGCACTGCAATCGTAATTGCCATACAAATACCTCCTCTGATTTGTGTTTAGGAATAGAAAAGGCAAGATAAGGCTTCACCAAGGTGCTTTCCTCACAAGAGCTCCTTGCAGCAAGGTCCTAAAATGGGCTGTGCCTTAGAGCCACCTGGCAGTTTAAAAAGATATATACGTGCCCAGGACCCACGCCTGGAGAGTGAGCAGGCTATTCCTCTTTTAACATAAATCTCCCCGGACTTATGCACTGGGAAGGGAGAAACCAACGTCAGACAGGAAGTAGAGGAGGAGCCTTGAATACTGCCAGAACAAAGAAACAATTCAGGTGGAGAGGAGCTGAGGATCTCATCATGGATAGAATGAATAATGGTTCATGTTCATGAGGATGCGCTTCCTCCAAGGAGGTGGGCTTTGCCATTCTAAGGAAAAATGTGAGGTGTAGTGTGATTATTTAGACCAAAGGAAAGACAGCCTTCAGCTCATTTAGGAGGACCCTGCATTGATCGGAGGAGGGAGATGAAGGCTGGGGTCCAGACAGCAGAAGAATCTAAGCCTAGGTACAGCTGAGGCTGAGGCTGGGGTAAGGGCGGGGAGGGGTGGAAGACAATATGTGGGCACTGTGACGTCAGAGAAATATTCTCAGGAGGACTGGCTTCCCTGTAACTTCCAAAGGAATACTTTCAAATGCACTCTTTCAGGATTACAGAGCCCCTAGCCATAACGCACCCCTAAGTATCGTTTTGAAAGCAAAGAACAAACATTCAGTAGTTTCTAAGACAAATGGAAAACAGAAATCATCACATTAAAACCAGTTAATAAACCAGCATTCTGAACTTACATGTCATTCTCTTGTTCTTTTGTTAGAGCAAGCCAGCATCCCGGGTCTGAGAGTGTTTGGATAGCAGAGCTGATAAATTTGGGATTCATGAGGGGATTACACCTCACAGCCTGCAAAAATGCAATCTTGCCCTTTGCATCAAGATGGATGGACCAAGAGGGCATTATGCTAAATGAAATAAGTCAGACAGAGAAAGACAAATATCACATGATTTCACTTGTCTGTAGAATCTAAAAACAAGATAAGCAAACAAAGAAAAAATCAGACATTTAAATACAGACAACAAACTGACATTTGCCAGACAGGAGACAAGGAGGGAGGATGGGTAACGTATAGAATATACGAGTCACACACAGAAGTGTCGGATCAGTATGTTGTACACCTGAAACTGATGTAACATTGTATGTCAACTATACCTCAATAATAAATTTTAAAAAATGTTCCCAGGTGGATCCTTTGCTAATAAAAAAAATGTTGTATTTAAATGATCATTGGGTGCCTGGGTGGCTCAGTCGGTTAGGCGTCTGACTCTTGATTTTGGGTCAGGTCATAATCTCGGGGTCATGGGATTGGCAGAGTCAGACTCTGTGCTCAGCAGGGAGTCTGCTGGTGATCCTCTCTCCTTCTCCCTCTGTTCCCTCTGTTCTGGGGAATGGAATCTCCCCCCATTCCCACAGGCATGCTCTCTCTCGCTCTAAATAAAATCTTAAAAAATAATTTAAAAAATAAAAACTAAATGATCATTGACTGAATTTAGACTTAAATGTAAAACTTTTATAAATAACAATATTTTAAATTGCATTAAATCATATAAATAATATATTCAATTGTATTAAATTTTGCATTGATGACTGATGAATGAACAAATGCACATGATTATTCTCCGCAGAATTCATTTTTTCCAGGGCTCTCCTTTATCCCCCTGCCTGCTATCTGCATCACCATTAGGTTCAGGCCCGCTGGGGAACAGCTCAAGAGGAGAGAACTGTGAGTGAATTGCCCGTCATGTCATGTCATGTCATGACAGCAGGGGCTATCCCAGAACCACCTACGATGTTCTCCACAGGCTGTAGTAATGCCCGTAAGAACCCATCTGTGGGCACGCCCATAAACACGGCGCATGCTCAGCCTGAGTAAGAGCCTTCCTCAGGTTTACCAAGAGCTGCAAAATAACTGCACTGGGGCTTTACTGTCAAAGGAGGTGGCCATAGCCCCACATTCGAAACAGCATTCACCTGCATATTTAAAGGAAAAAATGCTGCAGTCTGGTAGTTTATGTACTTTGGAGTAATTACTGCCCACTAAATTAATAGCTATTCCTATCAATCCTGGCATCAGGCAAGATGGCAACATCAGGTGGTATGGTGGGACCTCTAAGAACCAGGTCAGGCCGGGTTACACAAGCACTCGGAGGGAGTAGCTAGGCAACACCTTTCCCAGCCCCTTTCTCTGGGTACCTACAGAGGCTGGAAACCCACACACTTGCTTCCCCAGTTTTCTACATAGCTGGAATGGGACTAGATGTGAATCAAGTCAGCTTTGGAAAAGGAAGACTCTCCATGTTGGCTTTTAATTTCCCACGAAAAAGGAACATACACAATTCACGGGAAATGTTCACTTTCCTACTCCTACTTGCTTTGAATGCAGATGAAATGGCTGGATCTGCAGCAACCTCCATATGACCGTGAGAGAAAAGCCAATGGACTCTGGAAACATCAGTCCTGATTTCATTGATCTACTGGACCAAGGTCAATGGTCCCTCCACCTTTGGATTTCTTTTTACTGGAGGCAAGTAAATTTCCATTTGTTCAAGCCTCTGTAGTTTGATTTTCTGTTTCCTGCAGCCAAATGTGAGGCTGACTCATCTGGTTGGGACAGCCCGATTGAGTTAGCAAACACAGCTTTCCCTGTGTTGTGGCATAAGCTTCTGTTAAGAGTAGTTTTCTGAGTATGTTTGGTGTAAAGCAAATGAATGAGTTGAGACCACACATGAAAGCTATGTATGGAATGTACCCTAAATAGTCTGGCAAACCAATAAGAGAAGGAATTGAGACTGATCTGAGAAAAATTAACCTCTTTCTGGAGACCATGTCAAGAAAGATTTGAGTTGAAGAGACGGACCGGATAAGGCAAGTAAAGGAGATTTCCTGAAGGTGAGTCTTGAGCTAAGGATTAAGAGGTCAGAGTACAGCTGCTCCAGGCATGGAGGTCCACACTTTTAGAGGGGCAAATCGGGCCGAGCGGGAAGTCATCCCGAGTGTACCAGCTGGAGGGATGAAGGGACCGCAGCAGAAACAGAAGACACAGTCTTTCTCTCCAGGAACTGACTCCATTGTTAGGAGGGTAGAATAAACTCACAAAGGGAAAATGTCCAAGCAGATTTTGCTCAGGTACCATTTTTGCCTGTAGTGGGTTGAATGGTATACCCCTCTTCAGTGACACCTTTGCAGTGTAATTAGGTCACACGTCAGAGATGAGATCGTCCTGGAGCAGCGTGAGCCCTAAATCCGTGACAAAGGACCTTGAGGGAAGAGAAGACGCCGGGAAAGCCACGTAAAAAGATGATGCAGAGATAGGAGGGATGCAGACACAGCCAAGAAACACATGGGGCCACCATGGACTGGGGAGAGAAGAGAGGAGGGTTCTCCCCTAGAGCTTCGGGAGGGACCTTGGTTCTACTGACATCCTGATGTTGGGCTTCTAGCTTCCTGATCTGCGTGAGAGTAAATCGAGTCTTCGTCTTAGCAGCCTTACAGAACTCATACACCGATGCACATTCTCTGTCTCTTGCAGAGGGGACGGAGGGGAGAGAAGTGAGGCAAGAGGCCCCAGGAAGAAAGGGAGGAGGGAGGGGAGGCCTGGAGCAGATACAGAGAGCACAGAGCACATGCCTGGAAGAGACAAAGACAATGGATGTGAGGTTTCTCCGTTGGGGAATCTCCCGGATGGGCTTGCTTGTTAAACGAACATTTTTCTCTCAGCAGAAGGCTGTGTTGGTGAGAATATCAAGCTCAAAGCTGAGCCTGTCTTATGGGGCTTTGTTTTAAACATAAACGCTACTGAAGGTAAGAGGCTTGGACAGAGTCTGTGCAAAAGCCCCCTTCCTACGTGAGGCTTAGCGCCCAGACAGTCTGACTACGCCTCTGACCGAGACCTCTCGGCGCCGAGGCCCGAAGCCCAGGCAGGGGGTTTGCAGAGGAGGCCTTTTCTGAATCTCCTCCACAACTATATTCCCATTCTTTCTTTTCATTTTTAAGTAGGTTCCATGCCCAGCATGGAGCCCAACATGGGGCCTGAACTCACGACCCTGAGATCAAGACCTGAGCTGAGATCAAGAGTCAACCGATTAAACCACCCAGCCACCTCTATTTTCCCATTTCTTAATTCATCATGGTATTTGTTTAAAATTGAACTATTAATGACTTAATATTAAGTTGGCCTAGACAACCACTGTCAGAAGGAAAATGAACTGGATCAGTTGCTGGTGGGACAGTGAAGGGGCTTTTGGCCTTGGGCTCTGTGCAAAGGCTTCAACCAGGTGGCTCCATCCTTCATGTTGGGAAAGGCGGGCTGGGCCTGCTGTCTCCATTTCAATTCCTTCATCATTCACTGAAGCCTTCAGAATCTGGCTCAGAGGCTTCCACAGTATCCACTTTCTTCGGTACTCTAAGATATTTTATTATTCATGGCCATGACCTATCAACAATTCTTAGACATATGAACTTGGACCAGTGACCTTCACCCCCATCACTGTGGCCGTGAGCTTGAGCTTTCTGATCACATGAACCAATCCACCTCAAAAATCTCAAACTCATGGCCTGTCCTGCCTTCCCTTCCAGCTTCCTACAGCCTCACCCTGACACATCGCAAGTGCCTGACTCCAGGCGCCTGCATTTTCTGCTAATCTATCAGCCTAGCTGCTGGTATTTTTCCTTCTCTAGATAGCCAGAACCCACCACGGATGATCCAAAGTTCCTCCTCACCTGTCTCCTCATAATCACATCGGTAGTGCCCTGCAATCACGAGCCAAGGACTGATGTCCTCGTATCTTATCTACCCTACGCCAGGCACACAGTTCAAGAGGATTCCCCATGGATTTGAGATTCAACCACTACAAACTCACGGTCTCCACTCTTGGCACCAATAGAAAGTTGTCTAAATACAGCTTAGCTCCTGATTCTGTCCCCTCCAAGCCTACCTCAAACCTCTGCCGTTCTCTTGGGTCTCCTACCCACTCAGCCCTTACGTTCATGTTGTCAAAGACTGTCCTGTTTCCTACTCCAAGAAAACTGAGGCCTCCCTCTCTCCCCCAATGCATAACCCCTTAGCTCTACACCCACACCATGTCTACAAGGCTTTTCCAGTCGGAGACATCCCTCTGGTTCAAGGACAACCTCTCCTCCTTGACTCAAACCCTCCTCTGGGACTCCTTCTGGGGCCTTGCTGTGGCCATGGGCCCTTCAGTGCCCTCCTGGTGATTCTGTCATTAAAGAGATGCTTGCACCTCCCTAGCATCCACCCACCCCTTCCCTCTTTTTTTTTTTTTTTTTAAAGATTTTATTTATTTATTTGACAGAGAGAGACACATCGAGAGAGGGAACGCAAGCAGGGAGAGTGGGAGAGGGAGAAGTAGGCTTCCCGCGGAGCAGGGAGCCCGATGGGGGGCTCGATTCCAGGACCCTGGGATCGTGACCTGAGCCGAAGGCAGACGCTTAACAGCTGAGCCACCCAGGCACCCCCCAACACTTCCCTCTTGATCTCTACCAAATTCCTTTTTTTAAAAAAAGATTTTATTTATTTGATGCAGAGAGAGAGAGAGAGGGAACACAAGCAGGGGGAGCAACAGGGGGAGAGAGAGAAGCAGGCTTCCCGCTGAGCAGGGAGCCCAATGCAGGGCTCTATCCCAGGACCCTCGATCATGACCTGAGCCGAAGGCAGACACTTAAGCGACTGAGCCACCCAGGTGCCCTTCCATCAAATTTCTTGAAAGAAAAGTGAGTCCCAAACTTCGATGTGCATCGAAGTTTCATGGAGAAGATTTTGGGGATCACTTGAATCCATCCCACACAGACTAGTGAACCCACACTTCTGGGACCTCGGCATAGAAATCACTTTTTCACCAACCATCCTGGGCTCCTTGTGATGCTCGCTCATCGACAATATGCTCTTCATTCATTTACCTCCATTTACTCCTACTTCACTGCAAACCAAGGTTCCTTTATGCACACTTCGAAGTAGGTGATGACCCTCCAATTGCCAAATCCCAGGTGCAGCTGAAATTTTATATAACATGATTTTTTTGAGGCTTTTGACACTTTTAATTACTCCCTCCTGTTTGGAAGTGCCTCTCCATATTCTCCTCTTATGCTTATCCTCTCTATCCCCGACATTTACTCAACACTCCTTGGCCTCCCTGAGTTCCTTACATATTGGTGCCCTCCAGGGTCTTGTGTTCACTCTCACAAGATTCAAACTAAGTGGCTACATTGGCTCTCACGGTGGGCATGATCACCTAAGGGCAACATCTCCCCGATGAGTCTGTTTCTAGCCAGAATTCAGGCAATTACAGCCTGCCGCCTGGCACACATCTCCAACTGGTGGATCCTCAGAGCACATTCTAGAATATAGCCAAAAGGAATTTCCTCTCTTCCTGCCCTAATTATCCTACCCCCATCTCTCCGTGCACTTGGTGTCAATTTGGTGTCACCTCCCACTACTCGATCATCCGAAGCAGGAACAGGACACAATTCCTTGATGTGTACTTTGCCCCACACATCTGCTATTCACTACATTCTGACAATTTTATTCCTCAAATGTCTCTTGAATCTGCCCCGCCCCCACTTCTGCTTTCTTCTGCTCTGTTTCTCAGTCAACTCTGGACTCTTCCACAAACTCCAACTGTCCCCGACCCCAGGCTCCTGGGCGGTCCCTATTCTTATGCATCTGGCAGAAGCCACTACAGAGACACAAGGTGGACAATGTTGTGGCCGTGGACACTCCCAGATCACAGGGGCTCCCACAACAACCGTGCATTTCTCCCACAAGCTCTAAGTCCCCCGTGGATCAGCAGATGGTGGGGAACCAGGGTGACATGGGCTTGTCATGTGGGCGTCCCCAGTCACGGTGGCAGGAGGAGGAGGATGGAACGGGGGCTCCTCCAGGAGATGGCACACAGCTCTGCTATTCACTTGACAAGTCACCTGAAGTCTAGGGCGAGGCAAGTGCCAGCATAGCGAGTGCCAATTAGCACACAACTCAAATCTCTAGCCCCTGCAATGGGCAGCCCTGTGCTGAAACCCTCTGTCGCCAGCTTGTCTCGCCTACAGCTCTGCCTGCAAACGGCACCAGGCATCAGGAAGCCCAAGGATGCACGTTTGAAATACAAAATTATAGGACTTGCTTTGAGAAAACTCTGATCGGCTTGGGACATGACCCAGGAATCTGTATTTTCACAGACTTGTAAGGTGATTATGTCACAGTAGTCCATGCACCATACAGAAAGAAACACTGGCTTACCAGATCAAGTACATGTTTCCTAAAATAGCACAGGATGTCCTTGATGCCAGTCCTCTGGAAGCCCATTTACACTCATGCCCCACTTTGGAGCCATCCTGCTTCCTGATGTGGGGCATCCTGATCGAGCCAATAGCCTTAGCTCTCTGTCTCTGTTCCACGCTCTCCTTCCTCTCGCTCTGTTCCCCACTTTCTTTCTAAGGTCAGGCCTGATCAATGCCTAAGTGACTCCAGGACTCAGCCCATGCAGCACGGAAAGAGGAAGGCTCCCAACTTCCATCCCAGCCCTAGATGTCCTAGGTGGCCTGGCTCTCTACTTCTCTCTACTACAAGCAGACCTTGGGACTTGTCCTGGGTCATGACTGTCTACTTCTGAGGATACCTCCTTCATTAGACCCTACAGTTTAGCACACTGACTTTCTACCACCAAACACAAGAAACGTGCCATACATGATCACTAAATAAGTCAATGGGAGTGAATGAATAGTCTATTCCAGCTCTATGCTTCTATCGCGTATTTCACTGCTGTTCCACTGCTCCTGAAGGAAAACAAGTCGGGGCCTGGAAGAGTTGAACGCAGGAGGCCGTGGGGATGAGGATTCAGACGGCTGATGGCCTGTGAGCTCCTCACCTCAGCTCTGAAACCTCCTGTTTGCCAAGGGGCCCCAGGAGGGCACCGGCTTCTCAAAGAGGGCTCTGTGCACCTTCCCCAGAAGTTGCCTGCACATCTGCTTTGAATCCTGCCCAAACCGCAGCCCAGCCTCACCCTGGCCAAGCCTCTTTCTCCCTGGCCTTTGGGCATACAGCGGAAAGAGCAGTGGATCGAGGACAGGAGGAACCAGCAAAAGCCTCCTACTCTTTCCTTACCCATCAGACAGTTAAAAAAAAAAAAAAATCAAGATAAATTGAGATTTCTGGATTTTTGCTTCTGTGGAGCTCCCACCTGAGAAAAGGTCTTTGGGGCTCACCCTTACAGGAGCTAAAACACTGGCTCAAAGAGCTGCTTTCTCCTTTAACTGGCTTTTTGTTTACCTTGCTTTCCCCGCTCAGGTGACACTTGTTTACTGTTTGTACGTAGCCCACCTTAACTCTACGGTTCGGAACAAAGTGAGACTGATTTTAGAAAAATAATGAAGACTCCAATTCATGGGCTCGATGGAGACACAACATCAGGGATACATGGTCTGGGATGCTTAATTCAGTGAATACCGCTTAATAAAAACCACCACCACCACCATAATAATAATAGGGGCTGCCAGACCCACTGGGGTGTACAGACCACTTACCCCGGGCCAGGCCTTGTTTCCAGTAACAGCCTGTTCTATAGAACTCCCCATCGTACAGCTGAGCACGTGGGAAGGAGGGGAGGCACTCGGCCCGTCCCCTGCTCCTACAGCCCAGCCACGGCCCTCAGCCGCCGTGGACACGCAAACCATACAATTAATTACATTTTAGGACAACATTTTCGATTTCCCATTGTTCATGTGTTCTCACGTAACTAGAACACAGTCAGTTTCAGTAAGCTACTCACTCAGGTAAATGGATCCCTATTATAAATACCCACTGGGCTGTCAGTGAGGAACCAGGAAGCGATTTACTAGTGCGGGCTTCTGTGCAGACTTGGGTTCAGATGCCCCCCACAGGGGCTAAGTCACGGGACAGAGCATTCGGTCGTTACGGAAATGTATCCACTGGTAAGGCTGTTATTTTGTGCCTTTAGTTATCCTTCTGAGAAATGGACATTTAAAGAATTACTTTCTACTTCTTCCAAAGGAACTATGAGATGTCCCTTCCCAATCATGAAAGGATGACAAGGAGAGAACATACACACGTTCTTCAATAGATAAAGGATTATTTGACTGAAGGATACACCCACTGAGAATTTTCTGGTGACTACACACACACACACACACACACACACACACGTTTTGCCATATGAGGAATAAAACTCTGGTATGTCTCCATCATTGGCTAGTATTGAAAATTTGGTTGTTTGTCACTTAGAGACATCCAGAGCTCAGGAGATGCCAAACACGGCTCCTTTTGTTTTTGAACAGCAGAGAGGAATTTTTATCTACCACAAGAAGATCCGTGGGAGAAAAGAGAATAACAGATTGCTCTTTCCTTGAGGGTTCACACCATTTCTTACAAAGCCAGGGATTGAAAACACTTTGTGTCTGTTTGGAAAAAGCGGACTTGAATGCTCCCAAATATTTCTGAGGCTTAGAAAATTAGCATAAAGAATGTAAATACAAATGTATGGGGGGAAATGGCTCCTTAAAATATTAACACGTACATCCTAAAATAATAAATGTTTGAGAATCAGCAATGAAAATGGCCTATAAGGAGTGTGCTGTTGAGTAAACAAGGTAAAGTGAGTACTGACCCCTCTTTTCAGTCACCCCTGCTGTCTTTCCGAGAGCCTGCCCTGGGTGTTCACAGGTGTCCGGGTGTCTGCTGCAACGGGCTCCTTATCAAGGGACAATTATAATTAGATAACAAACAAAACCATGATCTCTTCAAATCACTTTGCCTTGAAGGACAAAGAAAATAGATTAAAAGAGAGAAGGAAAAAAGGCAAACCAATTTAGAATTTTATACCAATGTCTCACAAAACTGATTGGCTTAGAGAAGCAGACTCTGGATTCTGTCCATAGAAACGTGGGCTGGAGGCTCCATTTTTCTTTAGACATAGTCCTTCTTCCTGCTACTAAACAGGGTTCATGGGGTTGATGTAAGAGGGTGTAGGGACCACCTCTTTTTATCAAAGCTGGGGATTGTTTTCTTTAATAATTTTAAGTAGTTTTCCTGGGGTGAAACTTTCCCAAATATGGAAAATTCCATCCTCCTGGTGAAGTTCTGTTCATTGGGTCATTTATTCATCACACATTTTATTGAGGACAAGACAGACAAATGTCCCCATGCAGATGCATAAACGTATTAATTAAGTCAAAAATTAATTACAGACTGCAGAATACAAAGAAGGGAAGTGCGGTGACAGAGGGACACACACAGAGCTCCTTGCTCCTCCCAGAGAAAGGCCAGGGCACTGAAACGAAATATTAATTACCATTATAAAAACTAGAAAGGCTCCAGGACTCCTCCTGGAGGAGGATTCTCCCCCATGACAATTCTCCCCCATGAGACTCCTCCCCCAGGAGGTTGCTCCCTCATTAGGCTCCTCCCCTACAAAGCTCCTCCCCATGAGGCTCCTCCCCCAGGAGGCTGTTCCCTCATGAGGCTCCTCCCCCAGGAGGTTGCTCCCTCATGAGGCTCCTCCCCATGAGGCTCCTCCCCCAGGAGGTTGCTCCATCATAAGGCTCCTTCCCTACAAAGCTCCTCTCCCAGGAGGCTGTTCCCTCATGAGGCTCCCCCCCCACAGAACTCCTCCCCATGAGGCTCCTCCCCCACGAGGCTGCTCCCTCATGAGGCTCCTCCCCTCACAAAGCTCCTCTCCCAGGAGGTTTCTCCCTTATGCCTTTTGAGTTTCTCCTCTTGCTTTAATTCCATCTGTCTGCCCAACGTCCCCAAACCTTGGAGCCCTACGTACTGCCTCCAGTCCTCTCATGCTTCCCATCTGATGATGAAATATCTAGACTGGTCAACCTCCAGCACGAATCCCACCTCGGCCGGCTCTACAACTTCAACTGCTGGTGCCCAGACCAAGGTACCGCCCCTCGCACCTCAGCTGTGGCCTCTAAACCAGTCTACAGCTCTGCTCCCACCACCAGCCACCCCATCTCAGCACAGTAGCCACCATCTCTGACTGAATGAACGTTGGACCATGTCATTCATTTCCTCACGGTGCTCTGGTGGCTTCTCAAATCAGCTCAGCAAAAGCCAACGCCCTTAACGTTGCTGCCCCAGCCATGCGTGGCCAACCCTCCACCCCTTCAATGCCATGGCTTGTGCGCTCAGCTCCTGCACACTGGCTTCCTTGTACCTAGACCTCGCTTGACCCAGATGTCCATATACTTAGATCTCACTTCCATGACGTTATCAGTGATAAATGACCAGCATATTCCAACCAAATAACAGTGATTCCCTCCCCCTCCCCCAGTGCTGTCGAACTGTAGTGACTTTTTCTGCTGTATTTTTTTTCACACAATTATCACACTCTGCCATATATATAAATATGTTTGCTTCCTGTCTCATTGTCCCCCTACTAGAAATGTCATTTGTGTTCACTGCTTTCCGCAGTTTCTATAAAAAGCGCCTGAGGGTAATTAATGAATCCATGTTGAATGGATATCTTGGAACAGACGTGTATTTGTTTGAGTCTGTATTCCATAAGAAGAACAATTCTACTCTCTTCTTTTTGAGTGAGTTTTAACAGCCTCTCTTATTTACTCAGCCCGTCATTTGTTTCTCCTCCACTCCATCCTCATTAGTAATAGAGTCCCACGGAGGAAGAGAGAGATGTGAATATGTTCACAGGGGTGAGCAGAGATGTACTCCATACTCCCTAACTCATGCCTTCCCCATGCACATGAGGTCAGGCCAACAACTGTTTTTATTAAAGCCCCTGGCAAGATAAATTCACTTTCTTGAGTTGCAGTCCCCATTCATGAGCTAGTTTATATTAAAATAATATTCATTGAGCTCACGAGATAAGAAACTTCTTTGGTCTGAATACTAAAGTGCTCAGTATTGGAAACTTTCACACATGAAAAGTAACGTTTGGTAATATTCCAAAACAGTCTTGGGAGAAACTGCTCACAGGAAGAGCATTACCCGTGGAATATTTGTCACAGTATTTTATGGCTAAAACCAAGTCTCATATTGGCACTTTCATATCAAAAAATGTCAACCTAATACCTCTCAATGAGTGTTTTGGACACTCAAGTACATATTTCACTGATGTACCTTGGAGTTTTTAATGCAAATTTTGCATCGTCTCCAGAATAATACAACTCAGGCATTTCTGCCCTGACGGTAGGCAGCGTAGGTTTCTGGAAGCCAGGATGCGCTGTCCCACAGCATCTCTCTGCCTTGAGGTTTGCAGGCCACGACTGCCTCTTGGACTTGGTGCCCCTTCTGCAAATGTCAGATCCATGGTCCACACAATTGGATCCCAATCTTCCCCCCCACCCAGAACCTAGTACTATCTGGACCTGGTTACTGCCCCACATGTTATGAAAAGAACAGTAAGTAGATATTGCTGATAAAATCGACTCTTGTGTATGAACGACAAGCCTTTGATTTTATGAGTAACAGGCAGGACTAAAACGAATGCTGGGATGTAACAGATGAGTGCAGAGATGCATCCAGAAGGGACACCGGGCATCTACTCCCTCCCACAGCTCTCACTGATGTTCTGGGTGCTGCTCCTGGCTCCCAGATCTACCCCGAATGAACCAAATCAACCTTTAGATCATCTCCCAGAGAGAAAAGGCTTGGTGCCAAAAATATCTAACTAGGAAATGTGAGTATATAATATAAACCCTCCAGCTATACGTTCTATCTTACATAACATGGTAAATCATAAATTACCAGGAGGAACTCTCTTTTTCATTAAGTTCACCTTTCCAAAGGAAATAAGCTACGTTTTGCTACTATTTATAGAGGTGCCTTTGTGGGGCAGTGTGTTTACTGTTCTACATAATTAAAGCAGGATTTTCTTGAAGTTGCCTGGTCCCCGATGAAGCCCAGAATTTTTGTTCAAATTTACTTCCTTCCAAGGCTCCCTGCTACAGAATGTTCCTCTGTTTTGCATTTATCGTGGGGACCCCTATTCAGTTTACTGCTCTGCTGGTCTGTGCACAATCCCCATGTGGACCCCACAGATGTTTTACAGGTGAATGGGTTCTTCTTTATTATTTTACAGTTTTGTTCTTTTTTTGGAAGTTCCCAAGATTTTAAATTCTTAAAAAATGTTAGCATTATATATTTTTTTCCAGTTCCAGGAAGAAATGGACACTGGGTTGAAAGTGCATGCTATCTGCCTGGTGAGTAGGGGTCAGTGGCCACCGTGGGAACTCCACTCCCGCCCACTGAGAGCAGAATCTCCTTCCCCGTTCTTCTGATTTTATCTTCTGTCTTCCAGGCAGAAATTATGCTTTATTTTCACATAGGTTGTGAGACAGCTCTTTGACCCTATTCTAGTAGTTTAGCAGTTACTAATAACAAATCTGTTTCGTTTTTTTTTTTTACTATAGGATCTTATTTTTAATTTATCCAAAAGATATCAACTTCCATTTGGCAGACATTTCCAGGGTCTTTTCTCATAATATTTAAAAATGATTTTCAGATGAATTATATTTGGATTAAAAAAAATCATATTAATAAATATTTAGGAGAACTTTTATAAAATACTGGGAATAGAGAAAATCCTTCTAAATAAGACTGAGACCCAGAGGCAATAAAGGAAAAGTGTACATCTAAGTACCTACAATTTTAAATGGATAGTAAAAGCCACTGTAAACAAAGACATGGGATAGGCTTGGGTAAATGTACTTGCAGCACATATAAAAAAATAAAAGCTTAATATTCCTGTTATAGATATAACCTGTACAAATTGAAAAGGAAAAAGACAACCCTATAGGGAAAAAAGATTTTAAAAGCTACCTCAAAGATGAAGAGATCTAAATGGCCAATCACCGTGAGCATCTTCTAAAGCTAAAACGATTTACCTCCTACTAAAATTTTCAAGATGGCAATGAAACCACAATAAAATTGAATTCCCTTGAAAATTAAAAAAGGACCACAGATTTAAATAGGAACCACTTGTTTTCAGTTTGAATGCTGTTTGTGATACCAGTATAAAAATATGAAAAAATCAAAATAGAAATTATAGTAATAAGCTTACTGAGTAAAAAATACATAAATAATTGAGATGGATTAACTAAAAAAATTAATTAAAACTAACTTTTTAAATGCCCAGAAGCAAAAACACACCAAACTTCTTTTCCATATATATTAACATAACCACATGTATTCATTTTTTTTAAGATTTTATTTATTTGAGAGCGAGCGAGCACAGAGCGAGAGGGAGAGGGAGAAACAGACTCCCGGCTGAGGAGGGAGCCCAACGTGGGGCTCGATCCCAGGACCCAGAGATCATGACCTGAGCCAAAGGCAGACACTTAACCGACTGAGCCACCCAGGCGCCCCATCACAACCACATTTATATTGCAAGTTCCTGTGGGCTGACTTTGTCCACAACATAACATTCATCACTTTTGGTAGTATTATTGAACTGTATCATGGCCCTGTCAAATAATTTCGTATATTATTTCATCTTTTCTGATGATGGAAAACAGGCAGTACTTTCGTAAGCTACTGAACTATTATCAGAGAGAAAAATCTTGCTTCCTATATATAGCCTCAAATGAACAACTTATTTTTTCCCAAGTGCAAACAAACACAAAATTCCCAATCTTTTCAATATGCCTTTGAATAAAGAGAACACAGAATTCTAGAATGACTTATAGAACTATGCAACTATTTATTTTAAAGATTTATTTATTTATTTGAGGGGGGAGGGGCATAGGGAGAGGGAGAGAGAACCCAGCGCGGAGCCTGACGTGGGACTCAATCCCAGGAGCCTGAGATCATGACCTGAGCTGATACCAAGAGTCAGACACTTAACTGACTGCGCCACCCAGGCGCCCCGCCCCCGCCAACCCACATACAACTCTTAAAAACAAGACTTTTTAAAAAAAGTTAGCCAAAGCTTAAATGCAGCCTTATTTTGCAGCAGTTTCTCTTGAATTTATACTCTCTGGTACTTGTGTCAGGAAGAGCCACTATCATTATCTGAGAAAAGGAAATTAAATGGCAGAATGAAAAGACTTCCAGTATCAATTAATAATCTCTACTATTCTATCATTTTTTGCAAGTGTCCCAAATTTAGCTTTCTTACACATTCTTTTTACATCATTATCTTTTTTTTACAAGTATGCAGATGCCATTTAGCATAATCGTATTTGAGTTCTACAAAACATCAAATATAAATAACCTGAAACTGTAACAATACACAAAAATTGGCTTCTTACCCAGACATACCAGGCAGTAGAAGCTGAAAACTCGAGTAAATTAACATTGTTTTACATTAATATACATAGTGCCAGTTAACATTTAAGAAACACGTTTCAATGCATAGCACTTGATACTTCTTTGAATCTGTTTCAGTCAGTTAAGAGTATGAAAATGGTTAGATCTAGGCTAAAAATAATTCTTCTTCTAACCAAAAATAAAGGCATAATATTTATAACCAGGTATCAACTTTACTAAACCACGATATTTTAAAACTATTAAATGATACCTAAGGGTATTTACATTAAAAAGGCAACATGCATTGTGTTGTCTCATCTCATGACTGGTTATGTACACACTTTGTTCAAAGGGCTTTAAAACTATATTCCTACTTTCCATAGAGCATACCACGGTGTTTCTAATTGTTCTAGCAAAATGAATGCTTTCAAAGGGAGCAGAATCATCTTCAAGTCACTGGTGTCAATTTTTTTCTCTTTGGAACAAAGAACATAACAAATAACCTGGTTCTGCCCAGTAAGAGGGTTCTGTTTAGAGGCACTTCGGTTCAATCTAACGCTGTAACACCATCAAGCTCTTCAGTCTGTTCTGTGCGGGACCTCTTGGCACTGATATTCTCTTTTCATCTAATTTCCTCCTGCGAGCTCTCTCTTCCTCACTGATGTCGTCATTATTTGAAGGACCTTCTTCATCTGAATCAACTGTGAGCATCTCATCTTGCTCTTGTGCAGGGGATGTGGAAGGCTGAGCTCCATGTGGAAGGCTGAGCTCCATCGTCACTGCCATTGGTTATGCTTCTGGCAGCATCTCCGGCTTTCTGGGCCCCACTTTTTCTGGGGCATCACCAACAACTACAAATTCAACATCCTGCCCTAGGTCCTCACTATGAAGGATGTTGATCAATAAAGTGTAGTCCTGAAGGAAGTCGTCTGCTTGAAGCCGGCTCCCGCTTCTAATTCCAAATTCTGACAGCTTTTTGTGATTATTAGCTTCTGTCTCTCCCTCTTCTGAAGATATTAGGATTGTTCCTTTCCCATCTTCAATCTGGACATCTGGTAGCACCAGATGTCCATAACAAATTTTTCTTTCACTATCTTATCCTGTAATGTGAGAACAGTCACTTTGTGGACATTCAGCCGAACAGTCACCTCTGGCTCGCTGGCACATACATAACAATTAGGGTTAGGACGATCCAATGCACAAGGCACAAGAAGCTTCTTTCTTGGGTTTGGTTGTTTGTTCAAAAAAATTGTTCTACACTGGTCTATTTCTCCTGATAAGATCTTCAATCCTTCCAATACTATTAACCCAATCACTGCCTTAGTAGTAGCAGGAATAATGTTCCCTGCCATTGATTTTATATCAACTCTGCTCTTAATATTCATACTGAAAATATGCATCCTGAGGGTCACAGCAGAGGTGACAAAATCCACTGCAGACGGGTCATCCTTGTCCCATATGAGCTCAGCTCTATCCCCTTTTTCTGCTAAATGAACTCTCAAAGTCTCAATGCTCTTTGAAAAAAGACATGCATAGCTCTTTACATCTAGAACGTGCTGTGCTGGTCTTTCAGACCTAACTGCGGTTCATTTTGTTGATCTGATGCATTGGTTTCTTCTCCTTGACTTTGTACTTCAGCCCAGTCCAATGGAACTGGAGGTTTCCTTTTCTGCCACAGTGTGTCCATTATCAACAGATACTGGATATCATCTTTAAAAAGCTTGGTAAAAAGTTTAACTGGAACATATCCAGTTGATTTAGCCCATTTCTTAGTGGAAATACATTTAATGTCACCATCTTCGTTAGATGCTCTGGCCCTGGCTTCAGCTTCCATTGGTTCCCAGGAAGCTTCAGGGTCAGCTCTGTCAGGGGGTACTTCTTGATCAGCATCTTCCTTGCCAAACAACTGGTTGAACAAATACTTGTATGCCCAAACGATGCAATGAATAGGTTCAGAAGGGGCTGTTACCAATTGTGCAGCCAGGAAAAGTTCTCTGGGTTGGTGTGGGATGACATTCATAACACTCAGTTACACCCTTTTTGATGGTAGTTACTTGCCCAAGGTAACCAGCAGTTCCACTCTCAATAAGAGGAACATCAGCCGCCAGACATACCCTATTAACATGGTTGCGGGCAGCTCTGTTATTTAAAGCATTCATAACCAATATAAACTGTTGAAAAAATTCCACATTATAGTCAGCGTTCATGACGCTGTCATGGTAGGCTAAGATATTAGCTTTCGGGTAACTGCAGGACACTTTCTTTGGCAACCTGGGCCTTTGATCTTCCAACATGTTTCTTTCGAAACAAAAACTGCCTGTTGAGGTTGCTGACATTGATGGTATCCAGATCAATCAGGTCGGTGTGGGAGAAGCCGGCGAGCACGAGGTTCTTGAGGAGCTCGTGGCTGATGCCACCCGCACCCACCACCAGCACCCGGCCCCCGGCCATAGCCCCGGCCGGCCCCCCGCGCAGTCCCCGCGACAATGCCAGGGCGGGACGACCACGAGCCCGCGGTGTAGGTGGAGGCGTGAGAACTGAGCCTACATCATTATCTTTCTGTCTTTCTTAAGTACCATGACCCCCCAAAATGACTCATTCCCTTCTATCTCATTTCCAACAGGTCCTGCCAGCTTTGATTTTGATTTCCGTCGATGGAGTCTAAGTACTCCAGCCAGGCCTCTCTGTGCCAGGCACGCAATCTGCGAGCCAACCGTGTCTGATGCCCACAGGTGCAGGGAAGGAGGGAACAGTTACATGACCAAGGGGACTTTTGGAATCAGTTGTGAAAGAGCCCATTTAACCTTGCTCAGTCAGTGCAAAGGTTTTCACCTTATTTGATGGTTTTCACATATTTGGGGGGAGAAAGGCTTCGAGGGTGCTTCTTCCAGGGGAGAATGATCCCAAGTGCTGGGAGCACCTGGCAGTGCCGTGATGTATGTCACGGCATGGAAGCTTCTGGAAGCCCCGTGGAGGAGTAAGATGGAAACCTTTCTCAGATGCTCGAGCTTCGGGGGGGACAACTGAAAGGGATCACCAAGGAAGGCCGGGCAGAATTTAGGGCCCAGGGAAGGTCCCTGTAGGCTTAGAAAGGATTTTCCACTACAAAATTAGATACTTACTTCTATTTTCCTTGATTTTAATGACTTTGTTTTTGTTTCTGTTGTTTTCCCTTAATTCTTCATTTGGAATTTATTTTGGTTGTTATTGGATGAAGGTCTACCATGATTTCTTTCTCTCTGTTGCCTAGCCAATGTCTCACACTATTTACTGAATAACCTTTATTTTATTCACTGGTTGGTAACCCTGCCTTTGTAACATCTTAATTCTTTATGTGTTTTAGAATCTCTTTCTTTGTTCCTTTTTCTCTTCCAGGGCTTGGCAATTTATGGGCCACAGGCCAAATCAGGTCTACGGTTTGTTTTTGTAAAGCTCTTGAGCTAAGGATGACTTTTTTCCCCATTTTTATATGATTGGAAAAAAACAAAAGTAAGCAGTAAGATCTTTGGTGATACATAAAAATTATATGAATTTCAAATTTCAGCATACATAAAGTTTTACTGAAACAAAGCATGTTCATTTGTTTATATACAATTTATGATCACTTTTGTACTATAACAGAAATGAAGAGTTTGGCTCACAGAGCCAAAAATAAGTATTGTCTGGCCCGGGATATGCCAATCATGGTAATATTTCATTTATCTATTGATTCTAAACACATAACTGACAAAGCAGATTTTATTAGGTACTATTTCTTATTTATTTTTTCCATGTAAAATACATAGTTATTTATTCAAATTGCTGTTATGGACTGAGAGCTTGTGAGCCCTCCCCTTAATTCGTATGGTGATTCCCTAACCCCCAATGTGATGGTATTTGGAGATGGAGCCTTTGGGGGTAATGGGCTGACATCAAGAAGGCTGAGTCCCTGTCTGATGGAACCAGTGCCCCTCTAAGGAGAGATGCCCGGGACCTGGTCTCTCCCAGCATGCACGAGAAGGCCACGTGATGATGTGGGGGAAAGCACCAGACCCTGGCCGCACTGGTACCTGATCTCACACCTGTAGCCTCCAGAATGGTGAGAAGATAAATTTCTGTCATTTAAGTCACCCAGTTTGAGGTATTATGGTAGCCTAGCGGACTACACGATTACCAAAAAAGGTCCATGGGGATGTTAACCATGTGTTAACATTATAAATGAATTTGGTAGGGATTGACACCGGTATAATATTTAGTATTTGCACCCAAATATGTCCCCACTTCCTATTTATTTGCACACGTATCCAAGACTTTAACACTGGCTGCTTTTTAAAATTACAATTCTAGTTTGAATTTCCACATCACTAATTTAGTGGAATTCTTTTTTTCTTGACCCCAATTTTTCTTAGTAATTTATTCAGAAAAATCATACATTTAGAAATATCTCCAATAGAATCACTTCTTCTATTACAGTTTTCTGTATATTACTGAATATTATTGAAATAAGGAAAGTCTTATCAGCTTCTTGCATTGCTTCTAATCCCTTTTCTTGATTCTCTTGGGTTTTTCTGGTAACAACACATTATTTGCTATCATAATAATAGAGATAATACAAGAATAATTTTAAAATTTCACTTTTTCTCTCATATTTATGGGCTTTCTTCTTCACTGTGACTAACTGCACTGACTAGTATCATCATAATAATGTAATAACACTGCCTTGCAGTGGGGGGCGGGGTGGGGAGATGCCGCTGACACTTGGCAGGTGAACTCCTAACCTATCCTTCCTCTAAGTGTTTTTATATCCTCCTCTCTGTCCCTTTTATGTGCTCTTCTTCTCATTTCTCTCCCTTACTTGTCCAGAACCTATAATGGAATCTTTAAATTGATTGCGGCCATTCTGAATATTGACTCCATTTCTGTTTTTAATTTAAGGGACAGGCCGCATCCATGCAGTCATCTGGGGAGGCTTTTGTCAGCTGGGCACCTGTCCCAACAAGACCCCAGGGATGCTGAGGTGAACCCAGCCATTCCCTGGAAGGTGCAGGGAATGAGCGCACAGCAGACACTGGAGAAGGAGAAGGGGTGGGAGTGGGGAAACTTCGCATTTTCCTTTGCTTCAGCTTTTTTTTTTTTAACTATGCCCATGTATCACATTTATAAGAAACATGAATGCTTTTGATATGAATGCAAGTACAAAAGTGAGACTAGAATGATTAAATTAGAAAGAAAACAGTACATGTCACTGAAGTACCTCGCCACATCGTGGGGAAGGAGCCACGTGAAGGCATCAGACTCGAGATACTGCCTGGGCTGCCAAGTCAAGTGACTTGCAATTTACTGGGTCATCACTGAGAGCAGGGACACTGACCTGGGCAGGAAGCAGGGCAAGCGGAGACTTCCTGGACCAGGTGAGTTGAGTCCCAAGAGACGATGAAGTCAGTCATGTGAATAATGTCATGTTGAGCTGCAAGAGAGGTCTCTGTGCCTTTGCAGACTAGGCTGTGGATCCTAACTCCACCTGTCATGGATTACCTACTTCTGGGTAGCTCCTTCACATGGGAGCCTCAGACTCTTCACCTATAAACGTGGGGGTTAATATCTGTATATTTCTATGTCTATGTATGTATGTATGTATGTAGCTATCCATTCCCTTCTTCCATCCTTCCCTTCCTTCCTCCCTCCCTCCATCTGATTATCTATGCATCTATCTATCTATCTATCTATCCTCTCTCCCTCTGCAAATAGATAGATAGATGGATGCAGATATGGACATGAATTTGGATGCACATAGGCACAGACACAGAGTCTCCGTACCCATCCAGGTACAAGCTCACATCATGTGTACCTTCACTGGCCCCCCCGCCAGCATTTCAAGATGACTCTTCATTCACACACACGTTGTGATAAAAGACTACTGATCACAGTCAGGAGATCCACAAGGCTACCTCTCTGCAGGCCTTTCTCTGACAGTCTTACACACAGGTTATCACGAACATGTCTGGGCAAATTAGAGACTGCCGCTGAGCCACCTTAACACACCCCCGGGGAAGCACGGCACCCCAGGTCCCTGTCGAGGGCTTATTTGATCAGTTTCCTCCTATGCCGAAAGGCGGCCTGGTAGCCAACGTGATGACATTTAATTAACTGCATATTTTCTTTCTGTCACATTTGTCAGAATTCATGAACAGACTTAGAACTGTCGGGTGCAGATGAATCACCTGCACTGAGGAGACCCCAGGGCGGGAAGGCAGGGCCGGTAAGTACAGGGAGTGAAAGAGGCAGCTCAAGGACAGGTCTGCACACGTATCCAAGACTTTAACACTGGCTGCTTTTTAAAATTACAATTCTAGTTTGAATTTCCACGTCACTAATTTAGTGGAATTCTTTTTTTCTTGACCTCTAAACTGCCTCTATCACCTTGTCATGGATTAGCCCAAATCTATAATGCTGTTTCCCACAAAAATGAAATGAAATAATAAAATAAAATAAAATCGGTGAATTGTTTTCCTTCCAAATATAGTCATAATCATATCTATCGGTCTCAAGATAGAAAAATATAAACTAAGGTGGCTGAATCTGGGGACAAGCTTAGTATGGTATTTTCCTTTCAATTTTTTCTTATTTAAATTCAATTAGCCAACATAGAGTACATCATTAGTTTTTGATGTAGTGTTCAGTTTTTCATTAGTTACATACAACACCCACTGCTCATCACATCACGTTTCCTCCTTAATGCCCATCCCCCAGTTACCCGATCCCCCCACCCACCTCCCTTCCAGAAACCCTTAGTCTGTTTCCCAGAGTCAAGAGTCTCTCATGGATGAGTCCGCATTTCCTCACTTAATCTAGTAAACCTGCCTTTACGTTTATTACTCTGTCTTACAGCTACTAGAATAGAAGGTAGGTGTTTAGGAAGCAGTAAAATGAATAATGTATTTTCACCCCAGAACAACAAGAGTGAGAAGACATGTGACAGTAAGCAGAGAGTAGGTGCAGGACGCCTCGGACAATCTCGCCAATAATTGGTGTTGTCATTCTTTTAAATTAAGCTATTTTGGTTTGTGGGTATTATCTCATTATGGTTTTAACTTGTTCATTAATGAATTGGAGGCCCTCTCATGAGCTTCTGGGCATTTATATGCCATCCTTTGTGAAATGTCTGTTCAGATCCTTTGTCTCGTTTTTGACAGGGCTGTTTTTCTTCGTCTTATTGAATTGTAGGAGTTCTTTGTATATTCTGGATAAAAGTTTTTTGACCTACGTTTGGCAATACATTTCCCTATCTGTGGCTTACCGATTCATGTTCTAAACGGTGTTTTTGATGAGAAAACTTTATTTCCTTAAGGTTCTTCCTTTCTGTGTCCTGCATAAGAAGCCCATCCTCTACATCGGCCCCAACAAACACGTTCTTTTATGATTTCATTTAGGGGTTTTATACTTTTGGTTTTTTACATTTAGCTATGAATAGATGATTCATTTGGATTTAATTTCTTTATGATGAGAGGTAGAGATACAGGTTTTTTGTTTTTACTTTTTTTTTTTTTTTTCATGTATATTCGGTTGTTTCAACAGCATTTTGAAGACTTTCATTTACCCGTGAGATTACTTTGGCATCTCCATCCAAAATCCATGGCTGCATTAGCAGGTCTATTGTGAACTCTCTGTGCTGATCCATTGCCCCACTGCTTGATCCTCATGCCAACACTAGCTGTCTTGAGTACGAAAGCCAACCAAAGGGAGTAGCTTAACTTTCCTCTACTTTTACATGATAATTTTGACTATCCTAAGTGCTTGGTAGTTCAGTATAAATTTTATAATCAGTTTATAAATTTCTACAAAAAGCCTGTTGGTTTTTATAACTGGGACTGGTTGGTTGTATATGGCAATCTTGAGAAAATTTTGAGGCTTCCAATCCATGAGCACAACACATTGCTCCATTTACCGATTTATTTTTTATTTTATTTTATTTTTTTTAAATATTTTATTTATTTATTTGACAGAGAGAGACATAGCGAGAGCAGGAACACAAGCAGGGGGAGTGGGAGAGGGAGAAGCAGGCTTCCCGCGGAGCAGGGAGCCCGATGTGGGACTCGATCCCAGGACCCTGGGATCATGACCTGAGCCGAAAGCAGACGCTTAATGACTGAGCCACCCAGGCACCCTATCCTGATTTATTTTTATTTTTATTTATTTATTTATCTGAGAGAGAGAGAGAGCGTGAGCGGGTGAGGGGCAGGAGGAGAAGCAGGCTCCCCGCCCGCTGAGCTCGATCCAGGGACTCCGGGGTCGTGGCCTGAGCCGAAGGCAGACGCTTAACCAACTGAACCACCCAGGTACCCCTAATTTGTTTTTTTTTAAAACATCTTTCAGCAGCTGTGTAATTTTAAATGCAGAGATCTCGCTTGTTTTTTTTAAATGTATTACTCAATATTTTGTTTGTTTACATAGCTATAAACAGAATTCTATTTTTACTTTTATTTTTCAATTCTTTTCCTGCCAGTATATAAAAATACAACCGATTTTTGTTTATTGGCTTTGTACCCCTCAACCTTGTTATGTTTGCATATTAGTTCTACAGGTTGTTTACTTGATTCTTGAGGATTTCTGTGTAAATATTTGGTCCTCTGTGAAAAGAGACAGTTTTACTTGTTACTTTTTATGTTTTATGCCTTTTATTTCTTTTTCTTGCCTCATTTCACTTGTATGACCTGCAGTAAAATACTGAATAGGAGTGCCTTGTCCCAAATCTGAGAGGAAAAGTGTTTAATATTTGGCCACTGTGTAGGGTGTTAGCGATGTGTGTTTCATATATGCTCTTCATTGGCTTAAAAGTGTTTCCTTCTCTTCTAAGTTGTTGAGTGTCTTTATCATAGAAGGGTGTTGCTTTGTACCGAATGCTCTTCCATTTGTTGCAATACTGACATGGTTGCTCTCCTTTATTCTGTAAACATGGTGGACTAACTTGATTAATTTTCATATGTTAAACTGGCCCTACATTCTTGGGGAAAACCCACGTGGTCCAGATAGATTGTCATTTGTATGTATTGGTGGATTTGATTTGCTAAGATTTTAGTAAGGGTTTTGCATATAAATTCATTAGGAAGATGAGTCAGTCCCTTTCTTTCTTTGGACTATCTTTGTGAAGTTTTAGTAACCAGGTTACACTGGCCTCAAAGAATCAGTTGAGAGGCGTTCTTTCCATTTCTTTTTCTTTAAATAGTTTGTGTGAGATCGGTGTTATTTTTTTCCCCTAATTATCAGCAATTCAGTCAAAGGGGATTTGTCTCTCGTTCTTTTTCATTCTATCAGTTCTATTTTCAGTTATTGGAAGCACAGACATGTATCCGATACTGTTCTGTCTTCCTAACGGAGGCACCATCAGATTGTGATGTGTCTGGTAACTCTGGGTCTTGAATGAGATCTTCACACGGCCGCTGTGGCCTTATGGTGCTTGTCTGTATGGCGTGGCCCTCACAAGCCTTGTGTCTTTAGCCTGTCTCTCCACTTCAAGTGCATCTCTTGCCACCAGCATGGTACGGCGTCTTGCTTTTTACCTAGTCCAGTAATTTCAACCTCTTAGTGGATCCGGTCCACAGATTTTTGTTTCCATGAACCTGAGGAGGTAACCAATTCTAATCTGAGCCAGCCTTGTTAGAAAGGTTCCCCCCTGCTTCTAATTTTATTATTTTTTAAATTTAAGGTTCCTCCATGTCCTTTCATAGTTAGAAAGCTCATCTCTTTGTATCACTGAATACACTGTGTGGATGGACCACAGCTTATTTTTCTATTCAGTTGTTGAAAGACATCTGGTTGCTTCCAATTTCTGGCAGTTATACATAAAGCTGCTATGAATGTGCGTGTGAAGGTTTTGGTGTGGATATAAGTTTTCTTTTTAAATCTCATTTGGATAAATACCTAGGAGCACAATTACTGGATCTCATAATAAGACTATTATTTTGCTTTGTAAGATACCGCCAAACTATCTTCCAAAGAGGCTACCCCATCATGTCTATTAATAATTAATTATCCCTTCATTAATCTGTTTTGCCAGTGACAAAGCTCCTCTGTGGGTTTTCCTCGGGTTCTAGGGTTGGGGATTGTCTTGAACCAGTCAGAGTTCATCTGGAGCTGGAGAGGGAGCCCCCTGCCCGGACCACACCGCTGAGCGCGGGGGGCACAGGAAGCAAGGTGCCTCCCAGAATCACGCCTGTGGCAGGAAGCAGGACAGCGGAAGGAAGAGCGGCGACAGAGAGAACCAACAGCCTCAGCCGCCTCCTGACCAGTACGCCTTCTCCCTTCTTTTCTTTCAATTGGTTCATGACCGACATTTAGCACTGTATTGGGGTTAGGGGGACAACATAACGATGGGATATTTGCATATTGCAAAAGGATCACCACAGTAAGTTGTTACCATCCATCACGTCACAGAATTACCACAAAACTTTCCTTGTGACGAGAACTTTTAAGATCTACTCTCTTGGCTACTTTCAAATACATACTAGGGTTCTGCATACAGCACATTCATTTTAACATAGTTATCAACAAGGCGGGATCAGATCTACTACGCTACAGGTTGTTTCAGGTCTGTCCCACCTGCTTTATGTTCCTCTTTTCCTCCTCTCTTTCCTTTAGGTCAATCGCTTTTGGTTTTGGTTTTTTTTGTAAATTCCATTTCACTTAACCCGGTGACTCCTTGGCGACATGTCCAGCACCTGCTGTAGATGACAAGACACACGCCCCAGTCGCCCTCCCAGGGTGCACGAGGACAGCAGCTGCCACCTCTGCTCCGTCCCGTCACTGCTTCTCCCAGGAGTCCGCCTGAGGGCTGCGTGGGGTTCACAGCAGCACTGGGGGCCTCCCTCTAAGGCTCCCTCCCCCCGGGCCAGTGGCTGGCGGTGTCACCGCACTGTCTTACTGGTGGCCCAGTCCAGGAAAACTGCAGACCTCTTTCTGAGTTCGCCCCTCCCCGCTGGGCCTGACTGAGGCTTCCCCAAGGCCCCAAATCCAGAAGAACAGCTTCCGTCCAAGCACTGACTCCCAGGTGCTTCTCCTTCTCAGCCATTCTCCAGTGTTTTCGGGTAGTCTTCTCTCGTAGTTTATGCAGAGTTTGTAGTGTTACCTCGGGGATGATGAATCTGAGAGGAGCTACTCTGCCATCAATGGAAGTGAAACTGCATGACCCATTGTACAGATGAGGAAAACTGAAGCCCAGAGGTTAACTCACTTTCCTAAGGCTTACCATTCATTCCAACGGGGTAACGTTAGAGCAAAAGATGACGACTTTCCCTGCTTGAAAGGAACAGTGTCTGAGCGACCAACGGGGGGGTCCTTACTTGCCGGGGTCTCTGTTCTCGCACCCCAGCTAACCCACCAGGGAAGACTACACACAGACCCAGGAGGGCTGGTCCTGTACTGCATTCTACTGGGTGTTTTCAAGAAACTCCGCCCTGCTCAGGGCATGGAGGTGGTAAGAAACAGGGAGAAGGGGAGGGCAGGCCCAGAGGTGACTCCCTGTTCAAAGGTGAAACCAGATGGGAAGGGGAGTCACATTAAGACAGCTCGCTGGGCGCTTGAGTAGCTCAGTCGGTTAAGCATCTGCCTTCAGCTCAGGTCATGATCTAACGGTCCTGGGATCGAGCCCCTGCTCAGCGGGGAGCCTGCTTCTCCCTCCCCCTCTGCCCCTCCCTCTGCTCATACTCTGTCTCTCTCAAATAAATAAAAAAATCTTAAAAAAAAAAAAAATAGGCTGGCTCACACCATAGACTCAGGGAAAAGCAAGCTCTGAAAATAACAGACCTACCCACGATCCCCAAATACTCAGTTACTTCAGAGAAATTACATAAACAAACGATACATTCATTGCAAAAATACCCAAACAACAACAAGGCAAAAAGAAAAAACAAATACAAACTTGCTGAAAAATACCCAGGCAGCAGGTCAGAGCACATGAATGATAGTCCGGCATATGGAAAGGGTGAGAAGAAAGAGCTAAATGTTTATGCTAGGTGGACCCTCAACGCTGTATTTATAGAACTTTCTAAATACAAGGGTGCGGGGGCTCATCCCAGACTTCACTTGCGCTGTGACCGTGGGCACCAGACCAGTGCACAGGTGAGCACTACCGAAGGCTTCCTTCTGCAGAAAATCCTCCAGGTGCTCTCAGATACATCCGGTGCCAAGAAACCCAATGCCAAGTGATGCACATCAGAAACATTCTTGTTCTCTGCATCCTCGATCACTGCCTATTATGCTGGTAGCAATTGTCCAGGGTCACAGACATACAGAGCAGGGTTTTTCCCAGTAGCTGGAGGGAACACACGGAGTACCATGGCTTTTCGAGAACACGGGAAGCTTCTACCAAGAGACTCACACCTGTGGTGCACTCCTCCCGGCACCCCCCTCCTGCCCAGCGGGAACAGCTACTTCTCTCAGGCCCCCTTCCTCTCCACGGGGGCCCCAGAACTTGACTTCCCGGCTACTCTTGTCGACAATCAAAATATAAGTGCTTTTAACGCCTTTCCTTTTCTCTGGTCCACTGGAGTCAGGTAACAAATTCTCAAAGCTTCCCTTTTCCTTCTGTTCTAGAAACAAATTTTGTCCTGGAAATTTTCCAAATTTTGTTTTAATTAATTTATTATGAGTAGTTGATTGATGCTGAGAGTTATAAGGAAGTAGTCAAGGGGCAAACAGCACTATCCTAGAGGGTATTTATAACACGGAGGCAGCCTCAGAAGTTTCTCCAGGTGTCCTTTGAGACATGACTGGAGCCACGTCCCAGCTGCTGCCCCCCCTCCCCCATGGTGTCACCTCCATCATCACCTTACTTTACTCCTTGAGTGCAAATCACAGACACCTTTCCTTCCGGAAAAAGCCTGTGCGCCAGGCACACGCACATCAGAATCATGCATATGTATGTTACTGGCAAATCTGGTGGATGGTAAAACTGTATTAAAATATTCCAAAAGCAGGATCAATCTAGTTTAATGTCTTCTACAGAACAGAGTAGCCTCACATGCATGCCTTAAGGACTACCTTGCATCCTTTCGTCATGTATCTGATACGAAATTACAACTGAAATACTCTGTTAATTTAGTGTAGCACCAACATTCTCACCCTGTAGGTTTTGCTCTAAGATGTGACCTCTTCAGACTGCCTTTCCCTGGCCGCCCTGGAATACTCTGGAACCCATTTCGCTGGCTGGCAGAGACTGACAAATGTCAGGAATATTAGTCCAGGAAAAATAGAATAACAGCATCGCTATCATGAGCTCACTGGACAAAGAATAATTTTCAGGACCAACTCATGAGAAAGGAATTAGGTATCACCCTGGGATGTGGGAACTTCTTAAGACACACACACAGAGATGCAGTGACACTAAAAATTCACAGTTTCAGTAAAGATAAATCTACTCAGGTAAACCACACCTGCAGAGTTTCCTAAAAATAGTCTCCCAGCTTCAGATAGGTCTGCGGCTCCACTTGCTAAGCATAAATCTGTTTAATATTTGGGGATGTACTTAGAACGGATGCCCTAGGTAAGAGACCCCTTAACCATGATGTCCATGGGCATGTGTGTGAAAAAATTGGTTCAGTTTCCGTCATTTCCACACTGTGTGACCTTTCGAGCAAGTTCCTTAAACTCTCAGAGCCTCCCTTTCATCTTTTGTAGAATAGGAAAACTGCTGTTCTGTGCATTTAAAATCAAGGAATATGTTGGATAACGCTGCTTTGTGCCGTGGCTGGCCAAAAGCAAGCGCTCAAAAATCGTAGGTGTGATTTTTATTTATCCAGGAACCTTTGCAATTCTTGGACTGCATTACAAATCTTATGCAAGGTGTTATGAGAAGACTCCTTATTTTCTGTAACCCTGTTTCACCTAAACCGTCCAGCACGTCACTGCCTTGACTCCACATGCAAACCTGGGGACGCAGACGCGGGAGGCACGAACGGCAGGCATTTGCCATCAGTAATTAATGGGCCTGCCTTCGCCCCTAACCCGCAGGAGAGCCTCTGGAGTGACAGGAGCCCAGTCCCCAGCCACCAGCCCTCCCCCAAGAGGCATCCACGGAAGCTGCAGCCCTGGCACAGAGCCACCTGTGGGACCCGTGACCCCTCTGTTACTGCCACCCGCCTCCTGGGACGGCCTGTGTACAGAACAGTGAGCCAGGAAGAAAACATTTTTGGCTCCACTTGCTTCACTGGGGGCTGGAGGAGGGCAGGCCAAGGATGCTCACACCCACAGGCTTCTGGATAAAGAAGCCTAAGCCCAGAACACCACACCCGGAGGATCAACTTCAACAGATTTCAGTAGGAACAATACTTCCTTGTTGCTTTAGTAAAGAGCAAAAGGATAGTTCCACTGGCCAAAAACACACAAACAGACACACACACACACACACACACACACACACACACACAAACAGGCTCGGTATTTCTTAATTCTTGATAAGCGACAGTGTTGTTTTAGAGAGAATTCATTTTAAAAATATCTAACTTGGTTTTCCAATAGATTTGATTATTTGTAATGCATTACATTGTGGTGGTGTTTTGGCACAGAATTATTTTGGTAAAAACGGTCCATGGAAATATTTGATTGTAAAAATACAGTTGAAATTTAATTTTCTTAACTGATTCATAATTAGAAGTTAGTCCCATTCCAAGAGTAACTATAAAATGAATGCTATATGGAGGGTATGCATAGCAACAGAATATCCATTAGTTTAACTCTGGAAGACCTAAATTTTAGGAATATTTAAAATAAAAGATAATCTTCAGTGAAATCAACAAAATAGGAGCAAGACATAACTGAAAAATGAATGCAAAAGCACTTCATGTTTCAAAAGTCCTACATCACTAACTGTGAAATCAAAATAATCCTATCACTATTGTTTCTGGAACATCGTTCTTAATATTTAAATAAATTATATTGAGTTTTTAAAAACGTTATATGTTTATTTTAGAACATGGGAAAGACAATCCAGGAAAAAGAAAACATTAAAAATCACCTATAATTCAAAATAATCCATTTCAGTATTTGGATGTATATCACTCCACTGGTTTGTGTTCACATGTAAACATTTTTCTTTACAAAAATAGGATTGTAATAGTCCTAACCATGAGAGACTATGGACTTTGAGAAACAAACTGAGGGTTCTAGAGGGGAGGGGGGTGGGAGGACGGTTAGCCTGGTGATGAGTATTAAAGAGGGCACGTATTGCATGGAGCACTGGGTGTTATGAATTGTGGAACAATGAATCGTGGAACACTACATCAAAAACTAATGATGTGATGTATGGTGATTAACATAACATTAAAAAAAAAGAATTGTAATAGTCCTATAACTTTGAAACTTTTTTACATAATAATGTAAAAATATTTCCCATTCCATTAATCTTCTAAATCTTTATATGATTTTATTTGAATATAACATTTATTTAAGCCATTCCTTCTTTCCACTTTTTGCCATTATAAAATACACTGGGATAAACATTTTTGGAAGCGAAATTTCTGCACACATTCATCGGTATTTCCTTAGGATACATGACGACAAACATCACTGATAGGACAAAGGGCAATCTGCAAGAGAAAATCACTGCCATATTTTAACAGATTGCCCTCTAAATACAGGATCTATCGAAAGGTCACAAATAGTGTAGGAGGAGGCTCCTTTGTATAAGTTCTCATCAACCTAAGTTTTACATGTATTTGAAAGCTTTGCTACTTTGCTTGAGGATGCCTTTCATTTCAACACTGTGAATGATATTCACATCTGTTGGGTGGGTGTGTGTGTGTGTGTGTGTGTGTGTGTGTGTGTGTGAACTGCTCCACACCCACAGCCCGTGGTCCCCCCTCCCTGGCCTATTACTAGTTTCTGAATTCATTTGAGAACATTCCTTTATCCATTCAAAAAATCAACTCGGTACCACAGATGCTGCAAATGTTTTCCCAGTTTTTTTGTATGATTTATATTATAGCTTAGGATAATTTTTATGGAAAGAAATTAAAAAATCATGCAGTCCATCTCCAAGTCTTTTCCCTTGTCTGTCTCTTTTTAGAGCCATGCATCCATTTCCCCTATGATATGGAAAAGAGGTGACTGTTTGTCACTCCTGTGAGCACAAATCTCAGGACACCCCCTCCACGGGCCCTCCCCCGAGAACACACTGAACATTATCTTGTACCTTATGTGAACATGAGTTTGCATGTTAATTATTTTCCTCTATTTAATGTCACGTTACTAATTTCATAAGGTAGATTTTCAGAAAAACAAGTTTCACTCTTCAAATCATGACCAAAATAATATCAACTCTGAATGTATTAGTCTGCTTGGGCTGTTATAATAACCACGACAGATGGGGACTTGTGTAACAGAAATTTAGTTTCTCACGGTTCTTGAGGCTGGAAGTCTGATTTCAAGGTGCCAGCAGGGCTGGTGTCTTCTCAGGTTGTTCTCTTTAGCTTGTAGATGTCCTCCTTCTTCTGGTGCCTTCACGTGGCTCTTCCTGTGTGTGTCTGTGTCCTAATCTCTTATGTTAGGGTACCCATCCTATTAGATGAAGCCCCATACATATGATCTCATTCAACTTTAATTATCTCTTCAAAGACCCTACCTCCAAACATTACATGTTGAGGCACTGGGGGTTAGGACTTAACCATATGAATTTGGGGAAAGGGGGCACATAATTCAGCCCTCAACAGTGATTAATACAATCCTTAATACAGGAGAACAAGCTACATAAAATTTTAAAAACCTACAGCCTGTAACTATGTGGGTCAGTTGCTTGCTAAAACAAGCAATCAACATTCCCCTTAGGACTGAAACAAGAACCAGAATCCCATGATGTAATACTCAAAATGTCTAAGAATCAATCTAAAATTTCTCAGTCTGTTAAGGTTCAGGAATATCTCAACTCACAAGTAAAAGTAAAACCAATAGATATTACTTGTGACATATCACAGATTTGAGAATTAGCAAAGGCTTTAAAAACAGCTATTACAACCAACATCCAAGAAGTAAAGGTAAACACTTTTGAAATAAATGTAATGGATAGGAAGTCCTGGGAAAGAAATAGATGACATAAGGCAGAATGAAATGGAGATTCTTTTTTAAAGATTTTATTTATTTGAGAGAGAGAGAGAGCACACACAAGCAGGGGAAGCAGCAGAGGGAGAGGGAGAAGTAGGCCCTCCGCTGAACAGGGAGTCTGACATAGGGCTCGATCCCAGGACCCTGGGATCATGACCTGAGCTAAAGGCAGACGCTTAACTGAATGAGCCACCCAGGTGCCCCTGAAATGTATATTTTATAATTAAATGAGACATATTTTTTTTTAAAGTACACTCTACACCCAAAGTGAGGCTTGAGCTTACAATGCCAAGATCAAGAGTCATGTACTCTACCAACTGAGATAGCCAGGTGCCCCAAGACATTAACTTTTTAATTTGAAGTTTAAGCTCTATTACTATGTTTTATTTCAGAATGACATTTATGATTTTGGGTTAATTTTATTTTTCTAATTGCTAATATAGTTGCACATTTAAAAAACTTTAAAATACTCCAAGTCCCGCTTTTTCATCTAAGTCACCCCAATTTGCTGGTTTTCTTGTTTACAAGAAAGCCAGGCTAAATTTGTCTCTGAGAGGGTATCTCCTCTAAACCTTCTCCCACGTCTCACCTCACCCTTGATGTTCTCCGTTCCTGACACTCATGTCAGGAGACTGGCACTGGGCCTCCGTTTCCAGGAGAAGCTCCAGGACAGCTTTTGTGGGTAGACTTTTAAAGAGACAGACTGGCAGGGACACATACCTTAAAAGGTTATTTATAATGCTCACCTTTACTAATTCCAAGAAATCTATTTTCTTCACATCATGTGCTCTTGAGTGAGCTGGAAACCAACTTGACCATAAATCAAATGGCTTATGGTCACACAGCTCCCACAGCACACATTTCCTGGAAAATTTAGAGATCAATAAAAAAAAGCAGGGGAGGGTGGTTATTCTCTTTTAGTTAATAAACCACCAATTAAAAAAAAAGAGTCATTCTTTTTAATTATAGTGAAGAAAATGTTGAGCAAAATTACTTTCCAAAGCAATCACTCAACCTAAGCTTTAGATTCCATAAAAGAAATAATTCATACAATATATAACATCCAAGTTATTGCTTCTGATTTTCACAATAAATCTCTAGTGACAGATCAGCTAAGAATATTTCTGGTAGAATCAACAATCAGTGCAGGGACAAGCAAAGTGTTGCAGGGACACTGTGAGACAGAAGGCTAAGGACTGAATAATAAAAATATTTACAGCTGTCCAGGACAGATGTCACAATTTTCAGACACAAAATAAATAATATCACAGTAGTATTCCCCTGAAACTGAGCTGAAAAAATACAATATTTGAATTATGTCCAATATATTGAAATTTAAAGGAAAGTTTCCAGGAAGCCACATTCTAGAAGAGCAGGTGAAATTCTATAGTGTGGGGGCTAAAAATATTTATATATCCCTTTATGGCTTTATTTCCTACTCTTGGTCACAAGATTTTTTGGCTTCTCCTTAACTTGTGTAGCTTTTGTGCTGGTTCTCTGTTCTCTTTTTCTTCTGCATTTCTTTGTCATCCTCACTTTGGCTCACCTTCCACTGCTTTTACTCATGTTTGAAACCTGACAAAGCTCTGATTTCACCTGCTCATGACACACTGAATTAGGAGGGAGCCTCCACTCTGCCTCCTGGTCTTACAGAAGTCTACGTGGCCATCCTGCCATCAAATGCTATAGCAAAGGAATGGTACGTTAAACTGTATTTATTACAACAAAATTACGGAACACGAAGATATTTTAGCTCATCTATGTAGTTTCTCAGGATGATGTTCAAACCACAGTTCAGTTGCTCTGGACAAAAAGTCAAGGAACCAGCCAGTTTTGATCCATGTTTCTCTGGGTTTTCATTTTGTCCCTGAGAAATGTATGGCTGCCAGACATGGTGGTCACAGTCTCCAACTGAATCACAAATTCGATCTGGTTTGGAATGTGACCTTTAGGGAAAAGCTTAAATGAAATGTTCCAGCAGAAACCAGACGGTTTGTACCTAAGAGGGATAAAAAGGCGGTATGACCTTAACAGAGTCACTTAATTCATTATTTTATAAAATCAATGAGACTGGCTTTGACGATATCCACGGCTCCTTACACTTCCAAGATTATTAGTGGGTCTATTAATTTTTGCCTATGGAAAATTCTTCATCTTTCAACCAGAATGAACTTTTCTGTACTTCCGTGATTAGAGGCCTAAAACCACTAAATTAAATGGAGATTTAATTCTCAATAACTTCGCTTGGGTCATGAGTGGCAATCCTCTTTGCTTCTCCAAAGGCAGAAAACCCATCTGTCTTTTCACCTTAAATCTGGGCAGGTCACCATTTCAACTATGGGCTTGCCACCCGGGGGAGCAAAGCTACCTTAGAGCCAGCACTTTCAATGGAAAAATTAGGCAGGGAGTTAGATAAATGGGACACAAAAAAAACCCAAGCTTCCAACACCATCTATTCCAAGCAGCTTAGTGACCAAGGGAAGGAGGAATACTAGTGAGTGAGCTGGGCACAGAAGCCCAGGAAGTGAAGACGCTCTTGAACTGTGGCGTTTCTGGATGACACACACTCAGGTATGTTTTCCCGGAATCTGGGGTCGTGTCCTTCCATCGTTTAAAATTAACCGTCTCTTTAGTGTCCATCTAATGAAGGCCAAGGCATCGGTGTTGGACTACATGTGTTCTCAATGGTACGGCCTGAGCCCTTCACAGGCATCATCTGTAAGATCCCACCCATAGCCCCGAGCCAGGTCCAAGCACCTGTAGGAGGTGCAGAGTCCCCAGACATATCTGCGCTCTCCGATTTCTTGCTGAGGGGTGTGGCTGCCCTAGCTACGCTGTTCTGTGGTGCCCCCTTCCCTGGAGCCTCCCCCACCCACGCTTGGCATTAAGGAGTTCCCTCTTTGGTGCTCTGCGGCACTCCCCACGTGGAGCTGGGGTGGCTTCTTCCCACTCTGCCCCCCACCACGTGGCCCCTGCGTGATGCGCTCTGAGCAATAGCTGTTAAGTAGACCCAGTCTCTCAATGCAAAATAACTTCTATTTTAGTAGCACATTACGGCCAAAGCGCTATCATGGTCAGTAGTCTATCTGACAAACAGCCCATGAACAGACATGGCAGGTTTTATTACCCCAATTTAACTTGATGTGATGGGAAGTCTACAGATGTTAATTAGTCTCATCCTGGTCCATTATATCGTGGCCAAAAAAATAAGAAAAATATATTCTTCACACACACACACAAACATACACAAGGAAGTCATGCATTTAGAAAAAATAACACATTTTCTTTGAACAGTTGTAAGTTGAAGAGAATGAAGAAGACATTCGCCTAGATCATGAACTTTTCTGGTAAGAGAGTTGGTGAACGTTCCCTGATTTCATTAGAAGACTCTGAAGACCCCTCTTTCATTTCCAAGAAGGAAGAACTCCCAGCTCTGGCAGCAGCCTCAGCACAGGTGTTTCTGGTGAGAACTTCTCTCCCTTAGTGGCAACAACCATGGTCAGGCGCCACCACCACCGACCTGAGACTCTGGCCCCATCCCCAAGGCACACTCCACCTGCAACCAGAGAACCCCGCTGGAAGGGAGAACAGGCACTCAGATGACATCACTGCCATAACCCGAACGAAATGACTGAAAACAAGGAAAAAGGAAGGGCTCTCAACACGCTAGTTATTGCACCAGCCATAAGGATAACGTCACTTGTGGTCCTGTGGCTTCCGTTAAATTTCTTCTACTGGAAGGTTAATGAGCTATGCTGGGATTAAAGCACACGGAGACTGAGAGACGGGCACATCACAGATCAGAGCCGGGTTACAGCTGGGGTGGAAAGGAAGGCGGCCGGGACGGCACGGAGACGAACCAGCAACAGCACGGGGGCAGCGGAATGGGAAACCCCACCGTGATCCGAGCTCCCAGTGCACGCTACCGTGAGCGCCGCGTGGACAAGGGGTGAAATCGTCCTGAAAACCAGATCACAAAGTCTTCAGATCTAGAATGTCGTTCTCTCTTAAAGGAACAGAATAAATTATAATGGGAAAGGTGGACAAAAAGGCAGTTCCTCCTTTACTGAAAATGTGGAATATAAGAAACAGCACAGAGGACCATAGGGGAACGGAGGGAAAACTGAATGGGGAGAAATCAGAGAGGGAGACAAACCATGAGACTTTTAGCTCTAGGAAACAAACTGAGGGTTGCTGGAGGGGATGAGTGTGGGGGGAGGGGAACAGGTTGAAGGGCATTAAGGAGGGCACTCGATGTAATGAGCACTGGGTGTTAGATGCAACTGATGAATTATTGAACACTACATCTGAAACTAATGATGTACTATATGTTGGCTAACTGAATTTAAATTTTAAAAAATGTACACACCCAGGGTTTCTGAATTGGGTCCAGATCAGATTTTTCTTTGTGTTTCTGCCATCTGACGACATAGTGAACTATATTTGATAGGTACTCACCAAAGAGGAAACTGTGTAGTGAATACATATAGAAATGAAACAGTTACATAAATATTCAATACTTCTTTCTGTACAATGGAACCCAACAAATCCAAGAGTAAAGAAGGAATTAGGAACCACCAGAGAAAATTATGACCGGTGGAGTTTGAATATCCACACTGCGTAAAGAATTCATCTCGTTAACAAACCCACATCTTTCAAAGGCATGAAGTTCCAAGTTTACACAATATGGTGTATAAAGAAGTAGACAATCCTTGAAAAAAAAGCGTCTTTTTCTTTGGCAATTAAAGTCACTTTAGGAAAAAAATGTAAGGAAATGCCAAATCTATTGCAGACAAACTTGTCAATCTTAAAACACCAGAAGCCGGGGAAGAGTTTTGTGAGACAATCCTATTTGTTCTAAGGAAGTAATTTAAAGGAACATAAACAGCAACCACTAATTACTCAAAAGACAATACAGTAGCAAACCTTTTAAAATCAAAGGCTGCAGCAGTAAAAATCGCAAATGTAACCTCTTATCTATAAACCATCAGGACCCCTAGGGAAAACACTGAGCCGACAGATGGACACATGATGTAAAAGCCCCTCACAAATTTAAATGCTGTTTAAATCATAGAATTGTTAATGAATCTAAAGTCACTTAAAGATAAATTTTATCCAAAAAATGACTGAGTCTGATCAACATGTGCTTGGAATACTAAGCTACAATTAAAAGTTATTGCAGATTTAGCCATCTTAGTATTTTTTCAAGACCAAAATAATACTTAGAAACTTCTAAATATTGACAGTTTACAACTTCACTGATAAAATTCTGTAATATTAGATGAGGTCATGCAGTGACCAGTTCCTGCCATTTGTCACTGAGGGGTCTGTGGTCTCATAGTGGGACTCGTTTAGCCTCTGACTAGGGAGACCAGTCCCTCCACCTGGGCCTTTCCATGACACATGGAGGCCACGGGTGCTGTGGATGTCACACCTGCAAAGAGGGATTTATTTCTGCAAAATCACTTAGTAAGAGGACAATGGAGTCTGGGGTGTTCAGTGGCTCATAGACCAGCACCCTTGCCTCTTACTTCTGGTTTCCAGCAAGCCTACATCCTTGCTGACCCTGAATTCTCCTTCACACTTGGGCATATGCTTCCCTTACTCCAGGAAAAAAATCCTCCTTGCAGAGTGCTTTTTGCTCTTTATTGGAAACACAAGAACTTTCTAGATTTATTTTTTCTCTTATTTGGAGAAAGCGGAGTTAGATTTCTCAAAGCATGTTTCTGAGAACTAGGGTGTTAACAGATGTTACATGGAAAAAAGGTTCCATGATTAAATGCATTTGGGAAAAGCTGGGCATCTCAGGTCTCAGTGCTGCAGAGACATGGATGGTCAATTGGTGGAGAGCCTTCATAGGTGAGCAGAGCCTATGTATCCATTCCCCAAAGGCATGTGGACCCAAGACCATTCTGTGGGGAGCATCCTGGAAGATTCAGGTGTGCAGAGACATTTGGGAAATGCTGGTCTGTGTTGTTACATACATATATCCAGGTGCCCTGTACTCTACTGATAAGGCAGACCATTGTCCTGAAATCATTTTTTTAAAAAATTTTTTGGTAGCTCAAACAACTGTGTGAGTATAACTTTTATTTTTTGGAAGAGAAGTTTCTCTTTTCAAAACTTGAGAAGCAAACTTATGTTGGAGAAAATAAGCAGCTCAAAAATAGTTTCTCCACAGGCATCCTGCATTTCCCTGTTGATATTAAATAAAGTGGGTGCCACACGGAATTGGTCGTACCGGAGCCCAGAAGTTCTGTAGCTATTTCAGCATGTGAGAACGTGAAGTCTGAAGGAACTCCTCCGTTCGGCGTGCATTTCTCTAGCTTTGTAAAGAAGCTGAAAGCACTTTTGATAAACGCTTTAATGAATCATCCAGTGTGTCATTTATGCATGCTTTGAAAGGCTCTTGAATATCAAGTGAATTCACAGTTTACTTCTGAAAGCCCAAACCCAGCCATAAAGGAAGCAGGTAAGAGGAAAGGCGGCACTTTTCCTCTTGGTCCAGGAGTGAGCTAGCGAGTCTGCCCACCCGTAGGCACGTGGGCGAACACGTGTGCTTGCATGCGTGCGTGTGCATGTGTGTGCGTGTGTGTTTATTCTGGTCTCTCAGCGTCTGGCCTTATTATGAACAAGTTCACTTCCACCTGCTTCAACGTTTCTCTTTGTCACCCGGGGGGGGGGGGGGATACATAAAGTGGTGATTTGCACATGGGAATGACCGCGAGGAAAATCACCCTGTCTAAAATTTAGAAAGACCTGTGTTCAATAGTGTACTTTCCTGAATTCACCATCATTTGTGATACTAGTTAATGCTTACTGAGTATCTGTTGGTAATGGCCCTGTATACCATTAAGCTGTTTTTGTAAACCTTCAATAACAGAATGAAACCTTCCATTTCCTTTGGGGTGCTCTGCACTGTGAGTTATTTGAGTTTGGTTGGGTGCAGCAGGGCGTGGAGATCAATTATGTGACTTATGATGTACCTTCCCTCAAAGCCCATCGCCCTCACCAGGCATCATGGCTCAGTGAACACTTCAGGAGCAGGAAAGCCGTTCATCACGGCACAGGAATAATGTCTAAGATCAGAGAGTGACTCACATCTGTGAAGGCAACATGATGCCACCCAAACACCACAGATTCAGAACACGCCACAGAGGGTGGACTCCCAACTCCACCGCCTGTCAGCTGAGTGGCCTCGGGCAGATCAAGCACCCTCTCTGTGTCTCCCAGGGCTGCCATGAAGACCATATGAGCTAATGCATGTAGAAGAACTAGACCACACTAGCTAGAAGCCTACGAGTGTGCCATGAGTACTGTTTCCACTTAAATTACAATGAATTCCTTGAATTTCTCTATAGGTAGATTACTCCTATTATAATACCTTCCCCATTATCCTAAGAAGTGAATCTTCACTCCATTATCTCCTTTCCCTCATCTGTAAATGTGTCCTTACGCTGCATTGCTACCATGGTTCTTGGCTCAAGAAGAAATGGCACTAGATCAGCAGATAACCCTATTAAACTGTTTTTTGGGTGAAAATTGTTAAGTACCGGGGCGCCTGGGTGGCTCAGACAGTTAAGTGTCCAACTCTTGGTTTCAGCTGAGGTGGGATTGAGCCCTGCGCTGAGCTCAGAGTCTGCTGGAGAGTCTTTCTCTCCCTCTCCCTCTGCCCCTCCCCTGCTCTCTCTCTCCCCCTCTCAAATAAATGAATAAATCTTTAAAAATTCTTTTTAAAAAGTGTTAAGTATGAAAGCTATTATGTTCAGGAAAGAAAGAATATCTTAAATATTGTAACAAAGACTATCTTCTATAGAATTAATCTTTTTTTAAAAAAATAATCTATTTAATTAAATCCATTTTCAAATCAAATAGGAATATGGCCATACACCTTGCATGTGACCAGTTAGTCTGAATGTGCAATTACACAAACAAACCCCATTTCTCTACGGGCTGTTCTTGGACTGGTACTTACGATAAAAGCAAGAAGACTCTTTGCTTAAATCCATTCTGACAGCCCGCCCATCTCATCATCCCCTCAGCCGATCCACGTTTATTTATCATACATAATGGGTAAGGCACTGTGGAGATTCAAAGATGAAAAAACAAGGGTCCTCAGTCCCCCAAACCTTAGAACATGGCGAGGATTATGTGCAATATATTTTAAGATATACTGTGGAAATCAAGGCCGGGCACTCCCAAAGGCAGCACTGAATTCCCTAAGAAGCTGTAAAGCTCCGTCTTCTCACTTATAATGGCCCCATGTGGTGCTTTCCACGCTGACCTAAGATGTATCCTCGAAAGGCACATGTTGCCTTTCATCTGGGTTAGATGAAGTTATATAAGAGCCATTCTATGCCATATTTATGGTTTCAAAAAGCCTCCATATACTTAGACACTATGAATATACTACCAAAAGAATTGCAACATGGGCAGTTTTCACATTTTGATTTTAAGAATCAAACAGGAGATTTCAAAACTGTGTGTGACTTTGGAACAGATCCACATGGGAAAGTGCACTGAAGCTAAAGGGTGAAGGCAGCCTCCCCCTCCAGCTCAAGGATGCTCTGGGGTAGAAACTGGCACTCTCTTTTGTGGGGCATGCTCATTGCTACATCTCACCTGCATGCTGTATTTTTTATTTACCTTCTAGGAAGTTCTATGTCCCTGGAACCTGCAGAACTGTAGAACATGGATGATTTCAGTCATCAAGGCCCAGGACATTCATGGAATGGCATTCATCAATGTTTGTCAGGTTCATACTGGTTCCTATTTAAGTGCTAATTTGCTAATTCCTTTTAACTTGCTCTTAAAAAAAGAAATATCACAATCCTTTTGATGGCTGCATAATATTCCATTGTATATATATATACCACATCTTCTTTATCCATTCATCTGTCAATGGACATGTTGGCTCTTTCCACAGTTTGGCTATTGTGGACATTGCTGCTATAAACATCAGGGTGCATGTACCCCTTCGGATCACTACATTTGTATCTTTGGGGTAAATACCCAGTAGTGCAATTGCTGGATTGTATGGTAGCTCTATTTTCAACTTTTTGAGGAACCTCCATACTGTTTTCCAGAGTAGTTGCACCAGTTTGCATTCCCACCAACAGTGTAGGAGGGTTCCCCTTTCTCCGCATCCCCGCCAACATCTGTCATTTCCTGACTTGTTAATTTTAGCCATTCTGACTGGTGTGAGGTGGTATCTCATTGAGGTTTTGATTTGGATTTCCCTGATGCCGAGCGATGTGAAGATAGCAGGAGGGGAAGAATGAAGGGGTGGAAATAGGAGGGGGAGATGAACAATGAGAGACGATGGACTCTGAAAAACAAACTGAGGGTTCTGGTGGGGAGGGGGGTAGGAGGATGGGTTAGCCTGGTGATGGGTATTAAAGAGGGCATGTTCTGCATGGAGCACTGGGTGTTATGCACAAACAATGAATCATGGAACACTACATCAAAAACTAATGATGTAATGTATGGTGATTAACATAACAATAAAATTAAAATAAATAAATAAGGCTTCAGAAAAAAATAAATATCACAGATTACATCGTTTATGAATAAATTTCAATTATGGCAAGATCAGAGGTGAAGTCTGTCCCCACAAATATCAAGAAAGAGAATAAGATCAATACGATCCATTTGAACCAATCTGCAGAACAGCAAAACAAGCTTATTAAATCCACCAGCTGGAATTGAAGCCGGTAAGGTCAAAGTCAAAGGCAATATACTGAATGGGAATGGCTCAGCCTTCCTCTTAGCTGGATAATCTGATGTTGTTCTACAAGGGCAGTTCCGGAAAACACAAACAGGAAACCTAATGACTTATCAATGGATTCCAGGTCAGGTAGGGAAGGCAGTTCATAAATATACTGAGAAGGTAAGGAAAGGGAACCTTTTTATAAAAATTTAAAGCTTGGGGTTCTTAGGTTTTAAGCTAACAGGCTTTGCTATTTTGAAACATGTTTTCATCAGTGTAATCAATTTATCTGCTATTTAAAGCCCTGTGTCTGTGTGTGTGTGTGTGTGTTCTGGATAGGAATGATCCAAAAGAATTACTTATCAAAACTCATTAAGTGAAATAGAAAAGACCAACAAATTTTCTGTTCATCATCAAGCACAACAACCGCTCTAAACATTGAATTATCACAATAAATAAAACGCCACAAGGATCATGTTGAAGGTAAGCAGGACAGGCTCATCCATTAAAATCAGAAGACACAAGAATGTCCTCTCTCCCCATTAGTTAATGCCTTCCCAGGAGTTTAAATTTCACTGAAACATAAACACACACACACACACACACACACACACACACACACGAGATATATATATATTGAAATTATAAATTATAATATAATTACAAGTTATCATTAATCACAGACATGATCATCCACATGGAAAAAATAGAACAAAAAATAGGATTATTAAGAGTGTTCGATTATAGTCAGCCTGTTAGAAGCTATGAATACCAAAATTGAGAGTTTTCCCCCATACCAGGAATAATTCATTGGAAAGTATAATTTAAAAAAACTAAAAACTTGGGGTGCCTGGGTGGCTCAGTTGGTTACGCGTCTGCCTTCGGCTCAGGTTATGATCCCGGGGTCCTGGAATCGAGCCCCACATGGAGTCCCTGCTCGGCGGGAAGCCTGCTTCTCCCTCTCCCACTCCCCCTGCTTGTGTTCCCTCTCTCGCTGTGTCTCTCTCTGTCAAATAAATAAATAAAATCTTTAAAAAACAAATAGTAAAAACTCATTCATTGAATTTTAAAGTATATAAAATAGCCAGAAATTAACAAGAAGTGTACATATAAACAAAACAACAGGATTTCACTCATGTACAGGGAAAATATCACACAAATATATTGCTAAATGTGCAATCCAGTGTTCTTGGGTATGTGGCCTGGCGTTGCAGAGAATGGAAATCAGCACAGACCTAATCAAAGCTGGCACTCTGGGGAAACTGAGTAACTTAGTAGGGCTGGAGGGGAGACAGCAGACTTAAGCTGCCTGTGCTGGGATCAGGTCAGGGCAACAGCACGTATGGTTTCTTCCTAAAGGGGAAGGAGTGCCCAGCATGGTGCCCTGTGTCTTGCTGGCTGTCCAACATAGAACACGTGTCGCGTGGCGAGTCCCCATTATGTTACAATAACCATGTGGAAAGATAAGGAAGGCTGTGCATTCGATTCTTTAGACACTCTAATAGTTCTGCAAAAAGAGATACTTATTATTTGCCTTCACCTCTGAAAAATTTATATATTAACTTTAGATGTGCCTGTTACAACTCATCCAGAAGGAGAAAGAAAGAAAATTATTACACAGTATCTAACTTCAGAAGGAGGACAAGTATGTGTTTTAAGGCCATGTTTAGTCTCAATCTTTACCTTTTCCTATGCACTGTTAAAAATCAATGGGAACAAAAAATGATAATAGGAACAAAATACTCGTGTATTTTTAAAAAGAAAGAATAAATGATAAAATTCAATATTAGAAAAACATTAGTGAATCCAGACAAACTTTTTCCCATCACTGTTCTGCATAAGAAACATATTTGAGGGGCGCCTGGGTGGCTCAGTCGTTAAGTATCTGCCTTCGGCTCAGATCGTGATCCCAGAGTCCTGGGATCGAGCCCCGCATCGGGCTCCCTGCTTGGCGGGAAGCCTGCTTCTCCCTCTCCCACTCCCCCTGCTTGTGTTCCCTCTCTCACTGTGTCTCCCTCTGTCAAATAAATAAATAAAACCTTTAAAAAAAAAAAAAAGACATATTTGAATGCCTTCAATTGAAGACTCAGGCCCATACATTTCAAAAGGTCATGTTAAGGGGGGCCTGGGTGGCTCCGTCAGTTAAGTGTCTGCCTTCGGCTCAGATCATGATCCCAGGGTCCTGGGATCGAGTCCTGCACTGGGCTCCTTGCTCAGTAGGGAATCTGTTTTCCCTCTCCCTCTGCTCTTCCCCCTGGCCTGTGCTCATGCTCTTTCTCTCTCAAAATGAATAAATAAATTAAAAAAAAATGACATCTGAACGTCCACACATGTGCCTGAAGGGTGAACGCCATGAAAAGAAACCCAGAGAGTTACTTCGGGATGGTTGGGGAGATAAAGATTTTTAAAATCACATTTTCCCCTTATACTAGAAATTTTTTGTTACTCATTTTTAACTGCTTTTAAAAAATGAAAACATTTAGAAGGCAGAGGAGTAGACAAATAATATAACAAACACCTGGGAGCTGCCATCCACAGCTATCCAAAACACGCAAACAATTACTAAGAAACACACCCCCTTCCTCTCATCATAGAAGCAGCCAGCTTCCAGTCCTCCTCTGTACTTTGACCCTATCTGAATAATACCATACACAAAATGCAGTGTGGCTCTGTGTGTTTTCATCATACAAAATCGTATCTTACCACAAACCCGGCATTCCTCAACGTGCTATTTTTCACTCAATTTGATGTTTTGGATGTCCACTTCTGCGAGGACATATAGACCCATTTCATTTTATTAATTTCTGATTAATATTCTTCTCTCTGATTATACCGTAAGTTAAATATTCATTTTTCTACCAGTAGATGCTTATTAGTTGCTCTCCATTGCTTACTATTATAAATGATGCTGAAATGAATATTCTGGAACCTGTCTCCTTGGGAACACTCACTAAAGTCTCTCCAGGTAGATCGAGCAAGTGACATTTCTGCTTTAAAGGTCTGCATGATTATAACTTCCTGAGGTAATTATTCTAATTTTTACTGCCAACAGCAGAGTCCCAACCCTCATTCCTTCTTCTGCAATACCATTTCAGCTATGCCCACCTCAAAGTTACCAGCCCCACGGTTGTGCAACTGAAACCCCTCAGCATCATCTACATTCTTCTCAGGAGGAGGGAGCCTGAGCATTATCAGTTCTCCTGTTTGTCATTTAGATACACTCATTACAATGTACTTCATATTCTTTCCATATATACGCATGGGCTATGTACACTTGATGCTTCATAGGAGACAGAATTTCTATTAGTGATGTTCATTGCAAACATCTTCTCCCAGTCCTGCTTCTTCATTTTCTTAAAGCTGTCTTAGCATAACTGAAATTTTAAATTCTGATGTTCTAAAATTATCACTCTTCCCTTTTTAGTTAGTGCTTTTTGGGTCTAAAGTTCTCACAAAACCTTGAGCCACAAAGGAAAAGATTTAAAACTGAAGCACAATTGGTGGGAAGGTAAGTTGGGGCAGCCACTATGGAAAACCGAGGTTCCTCACAAAAAATTAAAAATAGAACTACCGTAGGATCCAGCAATCCCACTTCTGGGACCATACCAGAAGGAAACAAACACACTGCATAGAAGAGGTCTCCGCCTCCCCACTGTCACTGCGGTGTATACAACAGCCAAGACACCCAATCAGCCTAAGTGCCCATCAGTGGATGAATGGATGAAATAAATACTACACACACACACAGAAATACTAGTCATCCTTAAAAAAAGAAGAAAATCCTGCCACTTGTGACAATATGGATGGACCTGGAGGGTGTTATGCTAAGTGAAATAAGTTGGACAGAGAAAGACAAATATTGTATGATCTCACTTACATGTGGACTCTAAAAATTAAAAAAAAAAATTAAAAAAACAAAGTCAAACTCATAGAGAAAAAGATTAGATTTGGGGCTGCCAGAGGCGGGAGGTGGGGGCAGGGGAAATGGAAGGAAGGTGGTCAAAAGGTACAAGCTTCCAGTTGTAAGATAAAGTACTAGGGACGTCGTGCCCGACATGATGACTACACCCAGCACTGCTGGGTGGTGCACAAAAATGTAGTTAAGATAGCAGGTCCTGGGACTCCTGGGTGGCTCCGTCAGATGAGCACCCAACTCTTGATTTTGGCTCAGGTCATGATCTCAGGGTCATGAGATCAAGCCCTGTGTCGGGCTCTGTGCTCAGCGCAGAGTCTGCTGGAGATTCTCTCTCCCTCTGCCCTCTCCCTGTTCACAGTCGTGCTCTCTCTCACATAAAAATGAGTAAAATCTTTTTAAAAAGGGAGAGTAGATCCTAAGAGTTCTTGTCATAAGGGAAAAAATATTATTTTTCCTTTTTCTTTTCTCCCTTTTTTTTTTATCTAGATGAGATGATGGAGGTTAACTAAACTTACTGTAGTAATTATTTCACGATATACATAAATCCTTATGCTGTACAACTTAAAATTATATGGTGCTGTATGTCAATTACAACTCAATAAAGCTGAAAAAAAAAAGTGAAACACAGAATGTTAAAGCCTATGTGACAAAAGTTATCACAAGCTAAAATTCAGGCTTGACACACTGGAACACAAGTTTACTACCATAAGAAAAGCTCGGATAACACGTGTTTATTAAAAACTATGTTGATGCAAATGTATTTTTATATTATTTACTCATTCATTCATTCGACTATTCATTCATTTCTATTTTGCTAGTTGTTTATTTTCTAGCATATAAGCTCAATGATGCTGAGGATATTTAACTATTTTATTTATTTTTGTTGGAACAGCTTTAGACACATAGCTTGTCTCTAAGTATTCACTGAATGCTGAGTGAATTACTGCACCTGAAAGAGATAAGATACATATGTGCAAAAATTTTTATATGAAATTGTTCATTAGAGCATTATATATAATATTGAAATACTGCAAATTACCCAACAGCTTTAGAAAGCCGGTTAAATACATTGTGTTCTCTGAGCTGTCCAGTGCGGTAGCCAGTAGCCACAAAGGACCGTCAGGCACATGAAACAAGGCATTTGTGGCTGGGGAACTGAATTTTAACATATTTAATTTATACTTAATTGTGAATGGTTTGTGGCCACGATGTTAGTGTAGTTCTGAACCATGAGACAAACACAATCCCAAGAACTGGTTCCATTCATTTGAATTTTGTTGCTGATTTCCTTATCCAAGAACTGTGTGTGTGTGTGTGTGTGTGTGTAAAAGTAGGGAGATTATGATTTTTCTGAATTGAATTAAAATTTAAAACTAAGTCTCATATGAAAATTGTACTGCCACATATTTTTACAAGATACAAATGCTGGCTATGGTGAGAGGAATGCAATATTACTGAAATAAATTACACTGCTTGGAAAGTAACCCTCCTATTTTAAGAACATCTTTTCAATTAACTTGCTATATATTTAAATTTAAAATGCCTTTTGTCCATACATATATACAATTACATTTCAATAAATATCCACAACATACAAACAGGTATGTATACTGTATGTTTTCTATTTGAATGTAAGCAAATGAAACTACATAATAAACCGACTTTTATCAATTCAAAAGCAAAAGGTCGGAACAACTTACCAGAACAGTGCTCCTTCCCAAAAACACAAACCAAATATCAAGTACTACTTAAATTTTTGTAACTTTAAATAGAATAGGCATTTGAAGGCAATCATTCAAATGTGTAGTAGGCATTCAACAAATATTTCTTTTCTTTTCTCTTTTTTTATAGAGAGTGAGCCAGAGAGAGGGATTGTGAGTGGGGGAGGGGCAGAGGGGAAGTGGGAGGCAGACTCCCCGCTGAGCAGGGAGCCCAAGGACCCTGGGATCATGACCTGAGCCGAAGGCAGACGCTTAACGACTGAGCCACCCAGGCGTCCCACCAACAAATATTTCTTGACTGAAAGGCTCTGACTGCAAGATACATCAACCCTCCCCTGAACAACAAACTTTTAAGAGACCCCCCACAGACCACAGGAGGATTCAACAGGCCCATCACACAGCAATGAGTTGGACACAAGCTTGAAAGATGTATTTTTTAAAACAGTGCAAGTGCAGAAAGGCGAAAGGTGGAATACAAGGCCCCCCCCAGTACCTCCAAAGAGGCCTGATTTTCCATCTGAGGATGAATGTATTATAAGAGGCCACTTCTTTCTGTTGCACCAGCTTGGCATCCACAGCTAGGATGATGCCTGGGAAGCAGAGAGGGCCAGGCTGGAAACAGCAGGATATAGAGCCGGGCTCTTTGCATTTGGGCAACTCTTGGAGTATCTAACGGAAATGGCTGAAACGTTTGAATGTAAACTAAAATATTTCATAGAATTTGAGAAGATTACTGAAATCTTCTCCCCATGAAATCTCTCACGAACCCACTCTGGGTGTGAGTGTCTAGCCAGAGTCTGACGGCTGACGGAAGCTTTGACTGGCAAAACGAAGGTGGGTTTGACCCAACGCCCTCTCTTCAGGCGTTTTCAAAAACTCGATGATTAAAGACGTTGGTCTGACTCTCCAGCTGACATATCTGAAGGAATCAAATGTGAAGTCTCAGTGGGTTTGCGAAGAGCTTTGCACATATATTTGTTCAAAAGAACCACAATATGGAAACACACATGTGTTAACAAACCCCACCCAGATCCTTATTTATAGAAAGTAAACATTTGGTGATTATAATTATAATCAAATATGTACTTCCCATCCCCAAATAACCACTTCTTTATTAAGAATAGCATATTGCCTTCATTACAGTTAAAATGCAAAAATATGTTCACTCTTCACAATGCCATCGGAACATTCATGTTCTACCATGCAGAGCAAAAGTGCTCAGATGAATTAACACTTTTGCTAAGAAAAAAATCAAGGAAATCCCTTTGTTTATTTTTAAACTGAAAGAGAAAAATGTAAATTTAAGCATATTTGAAATTTGACTAATCATTTTCCTTGCTATACATACCCTTGGCATAATTAGTCCCAGTACTGAAATAACTAATGAGCAAATTCATTATTCAGCCTTCCTTCCTTCCTTCCTACCTTCCTTCTTCCCTTCCTTCCTTCCTTCCTTCCAGCCTGACCTGTTAAATCTGGTAATTTTTTTTACAGATACATGATGCATGATGGCTTGTTTTTACTTGCCAACTTCCAGGCCCTCCATGGTTCTGAAACAGTTTATGCCACAGAGCATGTTTATAGTCACACTGGCAAGAAGACATCATTCGTCATGCCTTATCATTTTTATTATTTCCCCACACTTTCTTTCCATTTTGAGAAAGAAATGAAGGGTCACACTCCCACTTCCATATCTGTGCATTTCAAGTTAATACTCTCAGTAGCAGTGATCAGAAACGCTACAGTGGGTCCACGGGGCCAGCCGTGCGCTGGCTGGGGAAAGCGCATCCATTGGTCCTTCTAAACGGAGGTGCCCCTGTGCGGTGGGGTGCCAGCCTTGCCCAGTCATGGTCTACAGCACAGCCAACAACTGCACTGCACTCTCTGGTTCTGCTCTCACGCTCCCCAGGCTCCCCTCAGCTATTCAACAGAATATGTTGCTTGTCTTTAATGCCTCTTGAAATGATGTGATGTGTCCAGGCTCAACTGAGTCGAGTTTTATTTTTAGACCAGAGAGAGGCAAGGGATCAGATGAGCTACTGTTTTGTAGCCTGGCCACTTTTTCATTCCTTTTCGTTCTTTTACCTTGCTGGAAACCCTGATAGGAAGACCTCGTTAACACAAGTGGAGCCTTCTCAACAGATGCTTCTGGCCAAAGAACATGTAATTAAGAGAAGGCAGTGAGATCTTATTGTGTTTCAGTGATAATCCACCATCTCTGAAGCTCATTAAGGGTAACTATTGTATGTCTTAACTGTTTTGGTGTCTACACAGGATCAGAGATGTATTAAAACTCATTGAAATGTATACACTTGAAATGGTACATTTTACTGTATGTGAGCTTTACCTCAATAAAGCTCATCTGAAGTCTTACGGGAGCACAGGTGACTAAGACCCCTTTGGGGTGCTCTGGCTTTCTAAATAGGTTCCAAGGTGGAGTGATCAAGCGACCAAAGACTTAAGGCTTGACCAACACCAAACTGGCCCTTTTCTTCAGGAGTAGGATGAAGCTGGGCCATAGAATTTCATCCCATTGAAAAATAAGAAGAAGAAATAATCTATTTTAATGAACGTACCAAAAAATACTGTGTACTCGTTCTAGATCTTTAGTATAAGTGGGCTACTAAAAGGAAAACTGTGCAACCTCTTTTTAAAATATCTTAACTTCTGGGGCACCTGGGTGGTTCAGTCAGTTGAGTGGCTAACTCTTGATTTCGGCTCAACTCATGATCTTGGGGTCCTGGGATCGAGCCCCATGTGGGGCTCCATGCTCACCGGGGAGTCTGCTTCAGGATTCTCTCTTCCTCTGCCCCTCCCCATGCACACACACTCTCTTCCCCCCCACCCTCTCTCTCTCTCAAATGAATAAATAAATCTTTAAAAATAAAATGTCTAAACCTCTGAGATCTCCAAAAACTTAATCGGAAGGCCAATCTATCCTGGTACATTTATGGTTCAAAATAATAAATGAGAAAATATCATGAAAGAGAACCTATGTAGGAATGCATCTTTCCACCATCTGATTTGAATGACCAGATCAAAGAAGGATTTCTCAGGGATGGGAAGCAGCTACGAGAGAACATTTACAAAATAAGCTCAAAAAACAGCCTAAACTGTATTCTATTCAAAGGCTTCCAAGCATGGGAGACAGCAGGTCCAACTTCTGCTAACATTCTTAAAGATGATATTTGGGTGATTTTATTCCCTTTGAAAGAAAAAAGCAAAGGTTTGCAATGAATAAAGATGCATGCTTGTTAGTCCCGGTGCACGCAGAGATGTTGGAAGAGAGTCTGTCAACCATCAAAATACTGCTTTTCGTTCATGAAAGACTCAGAGTTCAGACTCTCATTTCCAGAAGAATTTTTAAAAACAATGTAATTAAAATGTGGCTTAAGGAGAAAAGCTTGTTTTTCTCTGCCTTAACAAGTCAGTTTATTTGAAGAGGTCTATAACAGCACTGCAGCTGGTTTTTTGAGTAAGAGCCTCTTCTCAGTCTTACAGGACACTCTACTTACGGGAGCAATTACGACAAATGTATTGCTTCTTCTAACCAATAGCTCTATTAAATCTACCTCCACATATTACAGGATTCTCATTAAGCCATTGATAGTAACATTTTAATTAAATGGTACAACTCCATAATGATTTCATTATTTCAGCTAACATATTGTTCAGGTAATAGAATTAAGTACGTAGAGCAAACATCAATAATATGTCTCTCACAGATCTAATCCAGAAAAGTAAAAAAACAGTAACAGGCATAATTTTAGATAAAACGTGCTCAGGGAGTGACTTTCCAAGGGATCTCAGATGTCTTGGGGTTCCCCAACTCTTTGTCAAGTAGTTACTTAATAATTGCATCCTGGACACTCAGAAGTGCCTAGAATAGTATGCAATGGAACATTTCTATAGCCCCCAACATCTCTTGCAAGAAGCTTCCTCCAAAACTATGATGTTCCAGAGCTGATCAGAAGATTGACAATGGAGGTGGCCTGGGTGGCTCAGTCGGTTAAGTGTCTGACTCTCTATCTCAGCTCAGGTTTTGATCTCAAGGTCGTGAGTTCAAGCCCTGCATGGGACTCCATGTTGGGCATGGAGCCTACTTAAAAAAAGAAGAAGAAAAAGAAGAGGAAGAGGAGGAAGAGAAGGAAGAGGAAGAAGAAGAAGAGGACGAGGAAGAGGAGAAAGAGGAAGAGGAGGAAGAGCAGGAAGAGGAAGAAGAAGTAGAAGAAGAAGAAGACTACGACGACAACCAACAGTACTTGTGTTCAAATACCAGTGCTGGTGACTCTCTGTGATCATTGAATCTTTGGGCGCTTAGTACCATCTGGCACACGGTGGGCTTTCTTAAATGCTTTGAGTAGTAAAAGTATGCATGAATAAGAATGCTTAGTCATGTATTCTTAAAGGAAAATGAGAAATTACTATCTCCAAACACTTGCTTTGAGCATCTTTATATGGAAGGCGGGACCTACCAAGAGACAGCAAGACAATGCAAGATAAGACACTGACTCTGACGCTTCCTGTCAGGGAAACTTAGTCAAGTCATTGCAACTCTCCTTCTGTTCGCCAAGGTTTAAAATGGGCTAATAGTATTGACTTGCAACGGGAATTAAAAGAACTGTGAGCGTCAGTTACTCAGTCCTGCATTGTAACTGCCCTGAACTTCCTCTGTTTCCCCCAGTCCCACAGACTACTTTCAGAGCCACTGATAGAGTGAAATGTGACACAGTGAAGGCTGGTCCTTGAGGACAAGTCTTCAGAAGGTTTGGGAATTGAGGATTTCTGCAGCTTAAGAAAAAAATAAACACCTAATTTGACCTATGAGGAGTCAGGAAATAGTTCTCAAAGGAGGTGACTCTTGAGCTGGTTCTTCAAAGACAAATAGGGATTCTGTGGGCAGAGAGAAAAGAGGGAGCAGAGAAAAGAGAGGATACCATGGACTACAGACCGTAACATTCCAGGGACCTCGGGGGGGAATTTCTGAGCAGATCAGGGTGGAGGAGGAGTGTCCTATGAAAGTGCAGGTGGCAATCACGGGTCTGGGATGGCACACTGCGGCCTGTGCTGTCTCAGGAAAGTGATAAGGGGACACGAGGTGTGGTGCAGAGACAGCAGATGCGAGGGTACTCCTCCAGCATGGCCGACAGTCAAGGGAATAGAGCTCATGGCTAAGACTGCTGCTGACACATCCCGGGGTCTCATTCATAAGCTTAGTCATCAACCAGCTGACAGAAGATGTCTAAAGAAGGAATGTTTATTCCAAGTGGTTCATTTAGTGCCATTTCACTTCAATGTCACAAACATGGACTGGAATCCCTGCCAGTGAGACCTTCTGCAGAGCAAGGGTCAAAGCCTAATGTTTCCCAGCCACACTCACACCAGTGTCATATTTCTTACTGAATGATACACCTGCGGACAGGGATTTCTGGATCCAGCACACCGTGAATGGTTCACTTTCTCAATAATAAGGATGTTTCGTAAGAAAACTGGGAAAAATTATTTCTGAACTTAAAAAAAAATCACTTCTTCATCAATTTCAGAAACAAAGAAGGTTTGGGATATAGTTATAATTGTCAGAAAGTGTTTAGTTGCCATTTAAGGGAAAGGGATCCACTCAATTTGACAGAATTCTGGAGAGCATCATCGTGGGTAGGGTTGGATCTGCATTCTCACTTTGGGAACTCTGGAATGTCAAGGCAGGACTTCTAGTGTTCTCACTGCAAAAAACTCCTACTAGAGTCCCAGGAAAACAAAATAGCAGCCAATGATCTGGCCACTGGATGAGGGCATTTCAAGTCCCAAAGAGGGAAGCCGTGAAGGAAAGAGAGGTGGTGGAGCCCCAGGTGGACGTACGTGAAGCAGGAACTGGCTGGAAGTTCAGGCCTGTCCAGGACCCTGCAGATATCAGCCGGAGAGAGACGGGTCTATGCACATCACAGGGCTCACATGCTCCCCAGCCTCCTGCCAGGGACTACATCTAATGTTCCTGCGCAATGAGAAATGTGAAGGAAAAGCAGCCAGGCAGCTTTGTAGGGCCCTCAAAGTGGCAAATGAGTGTTCGTTACTTAAAAATCAGACTATCCCAAATTTGGTCAAGAGTCATAACCACATGGAAAGAAGAACTCTTCAGATTTCAGAGGTGACGGAGCCAAAATCCAGCAACAAACGAATTTGCTTCAGAATGGATTTGTCTGGGTGGCTCAGTCGGTTAAGCATCTGATGCTTGATCTCGGCTCAGGTCTTGATCTCTGAGTCATGAATTCAAGTCCCATGCTGGGCTCCACGCTGGGCATGGAGTCTAACTAAAAAAAAGAATGGATTTGGGTTTAGAAAGCAAAGAGAATTGCAGAGACCACGAGGTATGAGCCTCAGGTGTGGTAGACGGTAGTGTTGTTTCTAGGGATTCACTGCACCAGCTTGTGCAAAAATTCCTTTCCATTTTGTTTCACGGTCTTCCAACTTGGTCTTGTGATTTGTGATGCCCCTTCTATTGGGGGGGGGGGTTCCATTTATCTTCTCAACTCACATAAAATTTGGCCAGACGCTTCTCAGGGAAAGTGACACAAGCCACTTCCGAAGAGAAGCCTGAAGCCCCACTAGAGGTCTCTGCCATCTCTCACTTCCATTTGCTGTGAGCCCCGCAATGTTCTAGAGAGGAATGCTCCCTCAGCCCAGGATGTGGAGGAAGAGGAAGGTCAGGGAACTGCAGCCAGTTATCCAGGACAGAAATGCAAAAGCTCTGCTGAAGTCGCTGGGATTTCGGGGTCATTTGTTATGGCAGCATAACCTCCCCGAGTCTGATTAACACGGCAGGTCAGAGCATTTCCGGTCCTTCATAGGAATTATAAAATAATCCCAACAGAACAGAGCCCATAGCTGTTATATAACACAGCTGGCTTTATGAATTCCTTTCTTTCTTTTTTTCCAGTATCATTATCCTCGCCTACAAGGCCACCACCTGTAATTATGTGCTGCCGCCTGCAGATCCGGTGTGAACTGCTCAAGCCCATGAGGCTCCCTCCGCACATGCGTGCAGCCAGCCCGCTACCTCTCCTCCCAGGGCAGGCGACAAAGGCGGACAAGTAAATATTATGGTCCCATGTTTATTTTTAATTTCAAAAAGCTCATTTATATGCAAATCACAGATGGCTTTGGGATTCTAGGCGAGTTGCCAAGAAGAGTCTTTAGGGCCTGAAGTCTGGGCACAGTCTTGACTTGCCTGCACTTTCAACATATTTCAATGATTAAAGTGCCTGAGCCTGAAGAAAGATTTCAGATCCGCTGCTATTAAAAGAAGTATTAAAGTTAACTGGCAAAAGCTAAGACTCTAATAGCTTGCTCTTGAAGGGACAGGATAATTCGGGGCCGCTGGTGCAAGACTGAAACAGACACAGTTTATGAAAACAGACACTGAGCACAAGTGGCCTCGAGGTTCCCAGTGTTGATGCTCCACCAGCTGCCCTAAGCCGAGTCCAGGATTTCTTCGCTCTTCACTCTTGCCGTAACTATTTCCACGTGGGATTTTATGAACCCACCCAAATTTCAACTGCTGGCTTTTGTATTTGGGGATACAGATAATTTATAATATATAGAATATACACGTATTTTCAGAGTAGATTCGTTATGATCACTACGGCTAGATAATACTGATTTTTTTCTCTCTTTATCCTGAAGCAAAAAATTAATAGATGGAGTCATTCCTTTAGGCAAACTCGAGTTGCTAACATTTGAACCTTCCAGACAAAACTGTCTTCCTAACTTAGAAGTATTACCTTGCTGCATGCCAAGGGTGGGATGGTTTTCGATCTGGCGCCCTATGAGGAAGTGAAAACAGTCCATCGTTGCTGTTCTTGCAGCCTGCAGACAGGCAGGTGTCAGTTAGACCCGGGCGGGTTTCATTTCAGCTGTGCATGGATCCCAGAGGGTGGTTCCTCCACTTTAGGAAACCTCATTCCTCAGAATTTAGGGAGAAGGAGCAGCTGGGTGGGGCCATTCCCATAACAAAGGGCATGCATTCACTGTGTCCATGAGCTTTAGTGAGGGTCAGAAAGGCCCTTCATTAAGAAGCACTGCCTCCAGCAGGGGATCTGATGCGGGGGGGGGGGGGGGGGGGGGGGGGGAGCAACAAAAAACGGGGGGGCAGCAGGGGCTGACCCCCCTGCTCTGTGCAAAATGCTAGGGGGTGGCTATGGGGGAGATGGCTTAAAATCCACCTGATCAGGCTGGAGGAAGCCAGGGGTACCCCTGCTGATGAGGGAACAAGAAGGCAGGTAAGCTCCGATGTCATCTAGTTTTGGAGGCTTGTCAGAAAGTCCTAGGGAGTACCTTTCTGCTTAAGCTGCAGAGCCAGGGGCCCCTTGCAGCCTCTGGCTCTCCCCAGGCACACGCACCTGCCGGCATGTGCCCTCACACAGGGGAGACACGGATGCACAACCCGAACCAGGGTCTGCTCCAGGAAACCCTCACGGCCGGGCTCCTGCACTGCGTTAGCGCCCCGCCCCTCCTATCACCAGCACCGCACTGGGCTCCCACAGCACAGAAGTCACACCACCTCCATCACCGCAGTACCTGTCTGTCTTCTTCACTAGACCGCGAGCTCACTGAGGACACACAAGAGTCCCTAGCCCAGGGGACTGTGAAAGGGACATTTGATGAGAAAATGAATACAATCAGGAAGGCTGGGGCCTCAGCTCTGGGTCCTGTTCTCACCCACCCCCAGGCATGCCCTACTCAGCCTCTCCCACGGGGACGCCTCCTACTGGCAGGCAGCTCCTTCACAGCAGAGCTGGAAGTTTGTTGCGGCCTGGGAGTGCACGGAAGTAGCACGCTCCAAAAGCAAATCCCCATCTCATGACCCCACGGAGCTCAATGCTGCGCAGGTAGGAGACAACGTACAGATAAAAAAGGAAGTGTGTATAGAAATTGTGGTGACCACACAGGGGGTCAGGAGGCAGAATCACAGACCACTGGGCTTGCAGAGTCAGGTTCCTCTGGGAGGTGACAAAGGAAGCCAACATGAGGACCAAAAGGAACTGAGGGAGGGGTGGGTCCGGCCGAGCTGTTTATTCCCTAGAGACTCTGCGAGCCTCCAGAATGGAATGAGAGTTTGTTGCTCTGCTTTGCAAGCGGGCACATCCTTCCACAACCTGTGCTCTCGTTAACAGAGGTGAAACTTCCCCAGATGTTTGCGTGGCCAGCACCCCAGCTCCCCAGAACAGAACAGCTTCTCCAAAAGTTACTTTTCTTTCCCAGGTAGAGATGAGAAAGGCAGAAAGGCATCACGTTAGTGGACACTGAACTTGGTAGCTAAATCAGTATGGCTCAGAGAAACACACGGAAGGACATCTGGAGGTGGGGCATGTGTCTGCGGCAGCCAGCTGCTCAGGTGGCCCCCAATGTTCCCCTCCTGCTGGTGCTCATACCCCTGTGCTACCCCTTCCCCTGGGTGTGAGCTGGACCCCATGATCTGCTCCAGTGATCAGCACGGGCAAAAGGGATGGGTCAGATGTCACTTCCAAGATGAGGTTACAAAGACGGTGGCTTTGTCTTGCTCTTACTTTCTCTCTTGCTGGTACTTTGTTGCCCAGCCCCTTGCTTGCTCTGAAGAAGCTAGTGGCCTATCATGAGCTGCCCTACAGAGACGGCCATGTAGCAAGGAACTGAGTGAGGCCACCAGCTAAGAGCTCATGAGAAACTGAGGCTGTCAGACCAACAGTCTACAAGGAACTGAAGCTTGCCAACAACCACTGGGTAGGTTTGGGTTCACTGCCAGCAAAGCCTTAAGATGTCCCAGCCAACACCTCAACCACGGCCTTGAGACAGACTCAGAGTCAGAGGGTCCAGCCAAGGTCTTGTGCTCAGATCCCTGACCCACAGAAACTGTGAGACAGGTGATAAATGTTTTGAGTCACTAGGTTTTGGGGAAATTTGTTATGCAGCTGTAGATAACTACTACACACAGAGAGATGGAAAATCGAGAGGCCAAGTTAGAGAAGCAGAGGTAAGGCGACCCACAGATCAGACACAGTGGAAGCCCCCGACCCTTACCCCTGTCCCCAGGATGGAGGGAAAGGGATGGGGGTGACAGTAGCAGAGCCTGAGGTTAGCGTGCAGGACCAAACTGGGCCTGTCCTTCAGAAGCTGGTACCACAGGGGAGAAGCAACTTTGAGGTCACAAAGAAGGGAGGTATTACTGGCTCTCCCTTCCCATGTCACCCAAACTTCTGAACCCAGCTGGAGCTGCCAGACCCCAGAGCCTGGGGCACCCTCCTGCCAGGTCAGTCCCTGTGATGTGGAGCATCAGACACTCAGGGATCACATGTGCTCTCTCCGTGGGAATTCGTCTCAGCTCACGGCACCTGGGATTCACCTGGTTGTCATTTCTTTTTCATTTCTGCATGATGACCCCTTCTCTTGTCTCCACGTGGAGGGGCTTCCCTGGATGCTCTCCGTCTCTCTCCCCTCACCTTACTCACCCCTCCTTGCAGAGCACAGCGGTGGTGTGGCAGGTGAGACTGGAGAAGGGACAGCCTCCGTGGTGGGCCAGACAATGCCCCACCCAAGACATCTGAACCTGCAAATGCAAGCTCGAATCGTAAAGGGGCTTTGCAGGTTGATTCAGTTAGGGATCTGGGGATGGGAGGTTATCCTGGATGGTCTGGGTAGGTCCACTAAATGGGGCTTTATCTAAGGTGGGGGCAGAAGGATCAGAGAGGTGATAGGAGATGCACCTTTGGAAGGGAGAGGTGGAATGACAGGAACATGGAAGGCAGGAGATGGATTCTCCTATAGACCCTTCCACAGCAGCCACCCTGCCCACACCTTGATCTAACCAACCCCCAGTGAGACCGATTTCATACTTTTGACCCCAGCACCATAAGAACAAATCTGTGTTTTACTAAGCCACAAAATTTGTGGTAATTTTTAGAGCAGCCACAGGAAACCAATGCTGCCTGCTCACCACGGCTAGTACTTGCTGGCTCTGTAGGGTCTTCATGCCACAGGGCATGTGAGTATTGATGGGGGCTCCCTGTCATGGGGAAGGGGCCTACACCGGTGGGCATGCGAAAGGGTGAGTGAAGCACTAGCGAAGTCACTTGCTCTCAGGGCTACTGGAGACACTTTTATCTCTAACTCTGAGTCACGAGTATTACCTCTCAGATGGTTCTGAGAGAAGAGGAAGCTAATATGAGAAGAGCCCCTGAAACCTCAGGAGGTCTCATGTAAGTGAGAGCAATCAAGTAACTGTGCGGGTATAAATACAATATATATAAATATATATACTACTGGTTCTGTTTGCAAGCTGACTGAAACACCTATTATTAACACCAAAAAAAGAGCTGTCATAGCCGTATTAATTTTGATAAAGCAGACTTCAGAACAAGGAAAATTATCAAAGATAAAGAATGACATTACATAGTGGAAAAAGATCATATCTTCAAGAACACATAATAATCCTAAATGTGTATGCACCTAACAACAGAGAGTCAAAATATGTAAGATAAAAACTGACAGAACTGAAAGAATAGACAAATCCATGGTTATAGTCAGACTTCATATCCCTCTCTCAGTATCTAATAGACGAAGCAGGCAGAAAACCAGTAAGGATATAAAGGACCTGAACAGCACGACCCATCAACGTGACATTTATACAACACTCCACCTCACAATATCAGAATACGTTCGTCTCAAAAATGCATGGAAAATTCGTCACAGTGGACCACACTCTGGACCTAAAACTAACCTTAACAAATTTGGAAGAGTATAAATCATACAAAGTGTGTTCCCAGGCCATAAAAAGAATTAACACTAGACACTAGACACCAGTAGCAGGAAAATAGCTGGAAGATCCCCCAAATATTTGGAAATTAAACAATATACTTAGAGATAATCTTTCAGGCAAGGAAGTCTCAAAGGAAATTTTAAAATATCCTAAACAAAATGAAAATTAAACACCCACCTATCAAAATTTGTGAGATGCAGCCAAAGCAGTGCTTAGAGGAAAATTGGTCACATTAAATTTGCATGTTTTAGAAAAGTAGATCTAATATCAGTAACATAAGCTTTCGTCTTGGGAAAGTAGAGAAAAAAGAGCTAATTAAACATAAAGTGAGCAGAGGGAAGGAGGTAAAATTAGAAGATAAATTAATGAAATTAAAATGAGCAAAATGATAGAGAAAATCAAGAAACATTAAATCTGGTTCTTTGAAAAGATGAATCGAGTTGACAAGCCTCTAACAACCAAGCTAACTAACAATCTTAGGGTAACTGAGGGATTTATACCATATTTGTTTCATGGGGTATCTGCATCTTAAAAGAATTATGCTATTTCTGCTTCCACTTTCGTAACTGAATCAGTTAAGGTCTAAAGGAATAAACTGTCAGTGGCATGTGGGCATAAAGCCTAGAGTTCTGGCAACTGCCACTGGATGGAAAGCTCAGGACAGCTTCATGGAGAGATCCAGACGGTGGTCCCTGGGATGGGGGCCTGTGTGCCATGGGTTTGCTTCTTTGTTCTTTGCTTTATCTAGCCACACTCGCCTCACATACAGGCTTCTGGATTTTCCAAGGGTCATTCAGGGTAAACCAATTGTAGTTCTTGAGTTGTTTTATTCCTTTTCATTAAAAAGCAAATGCAAAAAACAAGAAGAAAGAGAACTCCCAAGTGATTTTTGCCCGCATCTGGGAAAACAGTGAGTGTCCACATCTTTCCAGTTGGGGCCCCACGGTCAATACTTCTGACTGAATTTGCTCAGCACTGCTCCATCACCGACACCCCACCCCACCATTCCATTTCTGGAAACCTTCACTTCTCAGTGGGCCATGATCCTTTTCCCCTTTCAGTGTTTTACAGAACAGTTTTTACACTGGTGCTCTGCACTCTGTGTGCACAGTCATGAAGGGACAGAGAAGGGAAAGACCTCAGGATCAATTTCTCCAAACCCCTCCTTAGACAGATGAGGGTATTCGCATGGGGAGGGCAGCAAAGGGCCTGGAGTCACACGGCTCCTGCCTCATGGTGAAGCTGGCCCCAGAGCCCACGCCCCCAGCTCCCCAGGTCACACCTCCTCCTTCGTTCTTGTCGTTCTGTCCTATTTTCTTATTGCCACTCCAGGAAGGGTGACTCTGGACACATTCCTGTCTCACACCTATAATCGATCACCAGAATTGGGAACGAATGGTTCCTTCGTAGGCTTTGAAAACCCCATTCTTTCTATAATACTTTCCCTGACTTTGCTTTAAATTATAATCCAGCATATCTAGCTATTGACCCTGTATCAAAAATTTAATTTCCTCTCAGTTGGCCCTTAAAGTCAAGAAAATCATCTAAGATCTCACTTTTATTATGTGACTCTGGGAAAGCTCTGTCTCCCACTGAGTGGATTGCCAGCGCAAGAGGGAAGGATACCCAAAGACTCCCACAGCAGTTAGGGGTGGGGGCCCTGCAGTCAGGCTGCCTGGGTCTGAGTCCTACACCTCCCATTGCAAGCTGGGAAACCCAAAGCCACCTGCTGCTCCTCCCAGCCTCAGGGGCCTCTCCACAGTAGCCACAGGAGTGGGATGGTCACCTTGAGGCGAGGTATGTAATGTGCTTGGGAAAACAGACGTTAGTTAACTCAATGTCAATTAATGAGGAAACGTTCATCCATTAGTTATTATCAACCTGTTTTCTGGAAATGCATTTCTTAATAAAAGACATAAAGATAAAGGGGTTGCTGTTAAGTTCATTATTTCCTTTTGTTTTATGTGGATCTGCATCACACGGTCTTGCTTGGGAGACTGGATAATTCTGCTCTTAGGATGCACTCACCATGCAAGCTGCCGCCAACTAAAATCCTTGAAAGGCTTCTTCGAGAAACCCTGCCGCATCATGCAGCTCCCTTTGCTGTGTATGTGGCTCACCTTCTGACTTCCATCCATTCAAACTAAATCTAATCGTCAGCGGTCTGTCACATGTTCTAATTGGACAAAATTGAGCTTGGCTTTTGTTCTACTTCCATCCCATTTGGTATGTGCTGCAGACTCACGTCACAGACCTTGCTGTGGGGCTGCTCTCAGCACCACCTCAGCACCAAGCAAGGCTCTGCTTTAAAATATGGGGCAGGCAGAGGAGGGGATGACCCTGCAAAGTGCATCTGAAGACTTCCTCACACACAGACACAGGGTTACTGGGCACCTTGGAGCTGCCTGCTCCGTCTGGGATGGCCCCCCCCAGGGGGCGCTGTCTTCCTGGCCACAGGCCACGTTTCTCTCTCTTGCCCGGAAAACCTCAGGCAGGACCTCCAGTGCCTCTCCGAGACAGACACCGTCTGCCTCCAGTATCCCCAACCTAACACCCCACTGCGTCTACCAACAGCATGTGTTCCCACCAGACCTTTAATAAACGGGAAGGATTTTGTATTTTCCTGAATATATTTTCATTTTACAACTCTTGCATTTCACACCATCTGCTGATCTGGGCACTTCTTATGCTGCCAGTCAGCTAAAATTTTATTTTTAGCTGCCAGCTTTGGGCAGACCATGAAAACCCTGTAGGCTACATTTTCAGAGGTTCAAAACAAAATATCTCAATGGTCTTTGAAGACCCCAGGAGAGTGGACTGGGGCAGAAGCTGAAATTGCTGAGAATCACTTGCTAGTTATTTCACGAAGAGAGAAACGAAAACAGCTACAAATGGAAAAGGATCAAGTAACCGGGGCTTATGTAATGGTATCGTGCACACTGGTCAGGAGCGCTGACTATAAACACGCAACCGTATGCGAAAGGCAGCAACAGGGGGAATTCTCAGCAAAGAGAGAGAAACCGGACAGCTGAATGGGCAGATTGCTGGGAAGACCGCAATGGACAGGAGGGGCATCCTTAAGTGCCTTTTCTCCTAAGAACGCTCTGATCTCCCCTTAATCCCTCCCTCAATTTGGACTACATAAGAGAAGCTGAGTTAGGAGCACAGCAGGAGCGTTACGAATCACCCATCCTTTAGTAAAACGTCCAGGCTTATTTCACCAACAGCTGTCTGTCTTTCAAAACAGACCCAGCCAGGGCACAAGCAGCAGGAAGTGCTGACCAGCATATCCCGGAATATTTTCATTCTGCTCTTTTGGACACTCTGTGGGGAAATGTTTAGCTGC